>NW_028274814.1:59331634-59642884 GCF_037043125.1 Eumetopias jubatus | reverse complement strand
ACAAATGCAAGTTACATTTCTAAAAGATCAATTAACAATCATCATAGTGTTCAAAGTTAAAAAGACCTATAACACCTATCTATGTCCGGCCAGTAAAGAAATGTGGAGCTACAGATTTTTTGAAAAGCAAACTACCAACATTAAAGGAAGCACATGCACACATTTACTGAAAGAGAATGCCCACTGCTTTCCAACATCTATTTTTCCCTACTTCCGTGGCATGTGCTTCGATTCCCTTTTCCTGCCTCACGTGACTGCATTCGGGCCAGTGACAGAGCAGGAGCAGTTTGTGCCGGTAGTGTCTTGGGATGCTATAACAAAACGCCAGAGACTGGGGGAGCTTAAGCAACAGACTTCTGAGCTTCATTGTGGAATGATTATCAAATGATCATTGTATGTATCTAAGGTGCACAATGTGAGGTTTTGATGTATGTATACAACAGATATTCATTTCTCACAGTTCTGGAAGCTGCAGAGAAGTCCAGGATTAAGGTGCCAACACATTTAGTTATTGGTGAATACCCACTTCGTGGCTTGCAGCATTCCTGCTGTGTCCCTCACATGGCAGAGAAAGATCTGAAGTCTCTTCCTCTTCTACTAACCCCCGCCCCCCGCAACCGTTGTGGAAGTTTCACCTTGATGATCTCATCTAAACCCAGTTATCTCCCAAAGGCTCCACTTTCAAATACCTAGCCTTGGGAATTAGGAATTTGACATATGAATTGGGTCGGGGGACACAAACAATCAATCCCTAACAGTACCCCTAGTAGGCCAGGTGCTTATAAACCTCCCACCCATGGAAGTGTTCCTCGATGTACTTATTGTCCTTCCAGCTGCTAGAATGGTAAGCTAGGGAGCCACCAACGGCGGCAGTTTGAGTTACACCGTCTAGCCTACAGCAATTGATACATGCTTTGACCTAATAATTCCTCTCTTGGGCATCTATTCTGAAGAATGAAAAACACCAATATGTGTGGAAATATGTACAAGGATAATTACTGTAGCATTGTTCATAGTTATTAGAATTTTTAAAAAAGCTGGAAACAAGTGAAATGACTGTGAATAAGGATACGATTGAACAAATTATGATAAATCCATACTTTAGGTTATATTGTACTTATTAAAAATAATAAATAGGATTACACCACTTGACGCAAAAGGATTTCTAAGAACTTCAGTTGAAGGAGAAGAGCAAGATATAAAAAGCATATTTACTGTCATGCCATTTTTGTAAACTAAGCAAAGACCTAAAAATCTCACATATGTGTGTATGTTTCTATAGACAGGTACATATACTCATTTAATATAACTCTATAAGCATAGAAAAAATATAACTATCTATATATTAAAATATAAGATGGCTTCCCTGCATCAGTGTTTGTGGGTGGTGGTGGCAATATTAGAATAAGGGAGAGGTTTTACTTGACTTTGAAGTAAAAATGGAAAAGAAAATTAAAAAGGGAATATACTAAAAAGCATACATGAATATGCATTATATAATTGTATGTGTGCATTTTTGTACATTTATAATCAATGGATGTTTATATATTAAATAAATCAGTAACAAAGATGGGACTTACATATATATTTTTTTTAATTTTTATTTTTTATTGTTATGCTAATCACCATATATTACATCATTAGTTTTTGATGAGTGTTCCATGATTATTGCTTGTGCATAACAGCCAGTGCTCCATGCAGAACGTGCCCCCTTGAATACCCAACACCAGGCTAACCCATCCCCCTACCCTCCTCCCCTCTAGAACCCTCAGTTTGTTTTTCAGAGTCCATCGTCTCTCATGGTTCGTCTGCCCCTCTGACTTACTCCCCCTCATTCTTCCCCTCCTGCTATTTTCTTCTTTTTCTTTTTTCTTAACATATGTTGCATTATTAGTCGCAGAAGTACAGATCTGCGACTCAACAGTCTTGCACACTTCACAGTGCTCACCATAGCACATACCCCCCCCAATGTTTATCACCCAGCTACCCCATCCCTCCCACCCCCCACCACTCCAGCAACACTCAGTTTGTTTCCTGAGATTAAGAATTCCTCATATCAGTGAGGTCATATGATACATGTCTTTCTCTGATTGACTTATTTCATTCAGCATAACACCCTCCAGTTCCATCCACGTCGTTGCAAATGGCAAGACCTCATTCCTTTTGATGGCTGCATAATATTCCATTGTGTATATATACCACTACTTCTTTATCCATTCATCTGTCGATGGACATCTTGGCTCTTCCCACAGTTTGGCTATTGTGGACATTGCTGCTATAAACATTGGGATGCACGTACCCCTTCGGATCCCTACATTTGTATCTTTGGGGTAAATACCCAGTAGTGCAATTACTGGGTCGTACGGTATCTCTATTTTCAACTGTTTGAGGAACCTCCATACTGTTTTCCAGAGTGGTTGCACCAACTTGCATTCCCACCAATAGTGTAGGAGGGTTCCCATTTCTCCACATCCCCGCCAACATCTGTCATTTCCTGACCTGTTCATTTTAGCCATTCTGACTGGTGTGAGGTGGTATCTCATTGAGGTTTTGATTTGGATTTCCCTGACGCCAAGCGATGTTGAGCACTTTTTCATGTGTCTGTTGGCCATTTGGATGTCTTCTTTGGAAAAATGTCTGTTCATGTCTTCTGCCCATTTCTTGATTGGATTATTTGTTCTTTGGGTGTTGAGTTTGATAAGTTCTTTATAGATTTTGGATACTAGCCCTTTATCTGATATGTCACTTGCAAATATTTTCTCCCATTCTGTCGGTTGTCTTTTGGATTTGTGGACTGTTTCTTTGGCTGTGCAAAAGCTTTTTATCTTGATGAAATCCCAATAGTTCATTTTTGCCCTGGCTTCCCTTGCCTTTGGCGATGTTTCTAGGAAGAAGTTGCTGCGGCTGAGGTCGAAGAGGTTGCTGCCTGTGTTCTCCTTTAGGATTTTGATGGACTCCTGTCTCACGTTTAGGTCTTTCAATCGTTTGGAGTCTCTTTTTGTGTGTGGTGTAAGGAAATGGTCCAGTTTCATTCTTCTGCATGTGGCTGTCCAATTTTCCCAACACCATTTGTTGAAGAGACTGTCATTTTTCCACTGGACATTCTTTCCTGCTTTGTCAAAGATGAGTTGACCATAGAGTTGAGGGTCCATTTCTGGGCTCTCGATTCTGTTCCATCGATCTATGTGTCTGTTTTTGTGCCAGTACCATACTGTCTTGATGATGACAGCTTTGTAATAGAGCTGGAAGTCCGGAATTGTGATGCCGCCAGCTTTGCTTTTCTTTTTCAATATTCCTCTGGCTATTCGGGGGTCTCGTCTGATTCCATACAAATTTTAGGATTATTTGTTCCATTTCTCTGAAAAAGGTGGATGGTATTTTGATGGGGATTGCATTGAATGTGTAGATTGCTCTAGGTAGCATTGACATCTTCACAATGTTGGTTCTCCCAATCCATGAGCATGGAACATTTTTCCGTTTCTTTGTGTCTTCAATTTCTTTCATGAGCATTTTATAGTTTTCTGAGTACAGATCCTTTGCCTCTTTGGTTAAATTTATTCCTAGGTATCTTATGGTTTTGGGTGCAATTGTGAATGGGATCGACTCCTTGATTCGTCTCTCTTCTGTCTTGTTGGTGTATAGGAATGCCACTGATTTCTGTGCATTGATTTTATATCCTGCTACTTTACTGAATTCCTGTATGAGTTCTAGCAGTTTTGGGGTGGAGTCTTTTGGGTTTTCCACATACAGTATCATATCATCTGCAAAGAGTGAGAGTTTGGCTTCCTCCTTGCCAAGTTGGATGCCTTTGATTTCTTTTTGTTGTCTGATTGCTGTGGCTAGGACTTCTAATATTATGTTGAATAGCAGTGGTGATAGTGGACATCCCTGCCGCATTCCTAACCTTAGGGGAAAAGCTCTCAGCTTTTCCCCATTGAGAATGATATTCGCTGTAGGTTTTTCATTGATGGCTTTTATGATATTGGGGTATGTACCCTGTATCCCTATACTCTGAAGAGTTTTGATCAAGAAGGGATGCTGTACTTTGTCAAATGCTTTTTCTGCATCTACTGAGAGGATCATATGATACTTGTTCTTTCTTTTGTTAATGTATTGTATCACGTTGATTGATTTGCGGATGTTGAACCAGCCTTGCAGGCCAGGGATAAATCCCACTTGGTCATGGTGAATAAAAGGATTCTTTTAATGTACTGTTGGATCCTATTGGCTAGTATTTTGGTGAGAATTTTTGCATCCATGTTCATCAAGGATATTGGTCTGTAATTCTCCTTTTTGATGGGGTCTTTGTCTGGTTTGGGGATCAAGGTAATGCTGGCCACATAAAATGAGTTTGGAAGTTTTCCTTCCATTTCTATTTTTTGGAACAGTTTCAGGAGAATAGGTATTAGTTCTTCTTGAAATGTCTGATAGAACTCCCCTGGGAAGCCATCTGGCCCCGGGCTTTTGTTTCTTGGGAGATTTTTGATGACTGCTTCAATTTCCTTAGTGGCGATAGGTCTGTTCAGGTTTTCTATTTCTTCCTGGTTCAATTTTGGTAGTTGATACATCTCTAGGAATGCACCCATTTCTTCCAGGTTATCTAATTTGCTGGCATAGAGTTGCTCATAATATGTTCTTATAATTATTTGTATTTCTTTGGTGTTGGTTGTGATCTCTCCTCTTTCATTCATGATTTTGTTGATTTCGGTCATTTCTCTTTTCTTTTTGATAAGTCTGGCCAGGGGTTTATCAATCTTGTTAATTCTTTCAAAGAACCAGCTCCTAGTTTCGTTGATCTGTTCTACTGTTCTTTTGGTTTCTAGTTCATTGATTTCTGCTCTGATCTTTATGATTTCTCTTCTCCTGCTGGGTTTAGGCTTTATTTGCTGTTCTTTCTCCAGCTCCTTTAGGTGTAGGGTTAGGTTGTGTATTTGAGACCTCTCTTGTTTCTTGAGAAAGGCTTGTATTGCTATATACTTTCCTCTCAGGACTGCCTTTGCTGTATCCCAAAGATTTTGAACAGTTGTGTTTTCATTTTCATTGGTTTCCAGGAATTTTTTTAATTCTTCTTTAATTTCCTGGTTGACCCATTCATTCTTTAGTAGGATGCTCTTTAGCCTCCATGTAGTTGAGTTCTTTCTGACTTTCCTCTTGTGATTGAGTTCGAGTTTCAAAGCATTGTGGTCTGAAAACATGCAGGCAATGATCCCAATCTTTTGGTACCGATTGAGACCTGATTTGTGACCTAGGATGTGATCAATTCTGGAGACTGTTCCATGGGCACTAGAGAAGAATGTGTATTCCGTTGCTTTGGGATGGAATGTTCTGAATATGTCTGTGAAGTCCATTTGGTCCAGTGTGTCATTTAAAGTCTTTATTTCCTTGTTGATCTTTTGCTTAGATGATCTGTCCATTTCAGTCAGGGGGGTGTTAAAGTCCCCCACTATTATTGAATTGTTGTCAATGGGAGATTGACAAAAGTTTCTTCACTTTTGTTATTAATTGCCTTATATAATTGGCTGCTCCCATGTTCGGGGCATAGATAATTACAATTGTTAGATCTTCTTGTTGGATAGACCCTTTAAGTAGGATATAGTGTCCTTCCTCATCTCTTATTACAGTCTTTGTTTTAAAATCTAATTTGTCTGATAGAAGGATTGCCACCCCAGCTTTCTTTTGGTGTCCATTAGCATGGTAAATGGTTTTCCATCCCCTCATTTTAATCTGGGGGTGTCTTTGGGTCTAAAATGAGTCTCTTGCAGACAGCATATTGATGGGTCTTGTTTTTTAATCCAATCTGATAGCCTGTGTCTTTTGACTGGGGCATTAACCCCATTTACATTCAGGGTAACTATTGAAGGGTATGAATTTAGTGCCATTGTATTGCCTGTAAAGTGATTGTTACTGTATATTGTCTGTGTTCCTTTCTGATCTATGCTGCTTTTAGGCTCTCTCTTTGCTTAGAGGACCCCTTTCAGTATTTCTTGGAGGGCTGGTTTTGTGTTTGCAAATTCCTTTAGTTTTTGTTTTTCCTGGAAGCTTTTTATATCTCCTTCAATTTTCAATGAGAGCCTAGCTGGATATAATATTCTTGGCTGCATATTTTTCTCGTTTAGTGCTCTGAAGACATCATGCCAGTCCTTTCTGGCCTGCCAGGTCTCTGTGGATAGGTCTATTGCCAATCCAATATTTCTACCATTGTAGGTTACAGATCTCTTCTCCCGAGCTGCTTTCAGGATTTTCTCTTTGTCTCTGAGACTCGTAAATTTTTCTATTAGATGTCGGGGTGTTGACCTATTATTATTGATTTTGAGAGGGGTTCTCTGTGCCTCCTGGATTTTAATGCCGGTTTCCTTCCTCACATTAGGGAAGTTCTCTGCTATTATTTGCTCCAATATACCTTCTGCCCCTCTCTCTCTTTCTTCTTCTTCTGGGATCCCAATTATTCTCATGTTGTTTCATCTTATCGTATCACTTATCTCTCGAATTCTGCCCTCGTGATCCTGTAGTTGTTTATCTCTCTTTTTCTCAGCCTCTTTATTGTCCATCATTTGGTCTTCTATATCGCTGATTCTCTCTTCTGCCTCATTTACCCTAGCATTAGTGCCCCCATTTTTGATTGCACCTCATCAATAGCCTTTTTGATTTCAACTTGGTTAGATTTTAGTTCTTTTATTTCTCCAGAAAGGGTTTCTCTAATAAGTTCCACGCTTTTTTCAAGCCCAGCTAGTATCTTTAAAGTCAAAATTCTGAACTCTAGGTCTGACATCGTACTAATGTCCGTATTGAGTAGGTCCCTGGCTGACGGTACTACCTCTTGTTCTTTTTGCTGAGGTGTTTTTTTTCATCTTTTCGTTTTGTCCAGAGGAGAATAGATGAATGAGAGAACAAAATGCTAACAGGTTAACAATGTCCCCAGCAAATATACTGTATACAAATCAGAAAAGACCTGAAACCTGGGGAAAAGAAAGGGAAAGAAAGAAAAAAGAAAAAAAGATAAAAACAAAAACAGAACAATACCAAAAAAGCAGAATATGATCAAATATGATCAGGCTAGTGCGTAGATCAGTGCCATACACTAGATTTTGGGCGTATTTTGGTCTGTTAGAAAAAAGTGCCTCCTAAAATTTTAAAGGAAGAAAGACATATATGTACAAAATAAGGGTCGATACAATGAAGGGATGGAAGATGACTGTAATGATGTAAATTATAAAAGATTTTATAAAAGGAATTGATAAGATAAGGTGTTTGAAAAAAGAAAGAAGATTTAAAAAAAAAAAAGAAAAAAGGGAGAGAATGCGGTCAGGCAGGAGACTAGACTAAAGCCATACACTAGTGATTTAGGGTATATTTTGATCTGTTAGAAGAAACTGTATCTCAAAATTTTAACTTATAAATATATGCCAAAAATAAGGGTAACTACTATGAAGGGATAAAATATGACTCTAAAAATGAAAAATAAAAAATGTTTTTTTTTAAAAAAGGGATTGATAAGATGTTGGTTGAAAAAGGGAAAAAGAAAAATTAAAAAAAAAACAGTTAAAAAAATTAACTTTGATGAACTAATGAATCATGGTAAAAAAAAGCCATGAATTCTATGTGCAGTGTTCCCCTAGCACTGGAGTTCTCCCGTTCTCCTTGATCAGTAAACTTAGTCTTGGCTTGCTGGCTGTTCATGCCAATATTCTGGGAGAGGGGCCTGTTGCCGTCGTTCCCAAATGTCTTTGCCGGAGGCTGAATTGCCCTGCCCTTGTCGGTCCGGGCTAAGCAATCTGCTCGGGTTTGCTCTCAGGAGCTTTTGTTCCCTGCAAGCTCTGGTACAGCTTTGGAGGACCAGGGCGAAAATGGTGGCCTCCCAATCTCCACCCGGAGGAGCTGAGAACTCGGGGCCCCGCTCCTCAGTGCGCCCCCAGAGAAAAGTAGTCACTCCCGTGTCCCCAGTCTCCGGCCGCACTCCGTGCTCACCCGGCCTGTGATCGAGTGTTTCTATCTCTGGCACCCGACCCCGTGTGGAGTCTCCAAACCCAGCAGATCCCTGCGGTGCGCTCCCGCGCCGCTCCTCCCGGGGGAGAAAGGGGAATCTCCCCGGCTCTGCCGCTTGTTGGGTCCCTGCTGGAGGAACAGTGGCCCGACTCGGCCACGGATCACAGTTTATGGCAACCCCGAGCTGAGAGCCCGTGCCTCGGCTCCGTCTCTGTAGCTGGCTTCCCCGCTCCGATACCTGGGAGCTCTGCCGCACTCATGCACCCCCGGTCTTTCTGTGACCCTGAGGGTCCTGAGACCACACTGTCCCGGGAGGATTCCACCCCCCGTTTAGCCACTGCAGCACCGTCCCTCAGCGGAGCCAACTTCTAAAAGGTCCGATTTGTGCCCCGCGGCTCTATCACTTGCCAGAAGCAGCCGACGGAGGTCCCCTCCCCCGCCGTCTATCCTCCCGAATATCGCCTCAGATTCACTTCTCCGCACGTCCTACCTTCCAGTAAGTGGTCGCTTCTCTGTTCAGAGAGTTGTTTCTACTCTCCTCTTCGATCTCCTGTTGAGTTCGTAGGTGTTCACAATGGTTTGATCCCTATTCAGCTGAATTCCTGAGACCAGACGAAATCTAGGTCTCCTAATCCTCCGCCGTCTTGCTCTGCCCTTCCGGACTTACATATATATTTTTAAAATAGTTCTCTCTATGCCACCTGAGAACTTCTTCCTCTCTCTCACTAAGCCTCTGTTTAATTTTATTAAAATGAGATTTGTACAGGAAACTTACCCCTTGGTATTAGAATTGTACTTGCTTAATCACTGATTCATAGAAATTGTCCTTATGCATAAATAAATGAGAAGAAACAGTAGAAGAAGAAATATAAATACACAAGAAGTACATTTAAAAAAATTCTACACATTTCCCATGTTCTCATCTAAAAAAATTAAGCAAGAATATTTAGCTTCAGTATTGTGGAGGATATTCTTCATCCTAAAAGAAACCTGTGTAAGTGAGTATTTGCCAAGAACAGATAGAATTCTGCCATATACAAATTATTTACTAAGACAAAGAGCTTAGGGCAAGAAGTAGTAATAGGACTGAGGTTTTTGTTTTAGTTTTTTCATTTGGGCTCATGCCCAGAAGGTATAGGCCAAAGGTTTAATGGCTTCAGCTGCAACTTTGGTTGAACAGATTACTAGGGACACTAAAGTGTCCTTCGTCAAAATTTTTATCAGCCACTGCTGCACAATTAAGTAAGTTTCCCTTAACAAAGAGAAGGAAGGTGAACTTGCTGACCCCATACTTCATTGGCAACACCAGAAGCCCCAAAGCGGTTATATGCTAAGGCCAGACCAAAGTATCAACGGAAGCTAAAGATGGTGGCCAATTTATCACCAATGGCCTACCTAATGTTTTCTTTTCTATTAAATTATGAAGACAGATGAAAGGTAGAAACAAAATCAAACCCCTGTCCTAATATTTTCTATCATCTTCCTTGGCTATTCTTCTAAAACTTATAGCGCTGTCTCAGGCAATTCAAGCTACTATAACAGAAATACCATAGACTGGGTATCTTAAACAACAGACATTCACTTCTCACAGTTCTGGAAGCTGGAAAGTCCAAGATCAACGTGCTTGCAGATTCAGTTTCTGGTGAGGGTCTTCTTCCTGATTTGCAGATGTCAATGTTCTCATTGTATCCTCACAGACTGAAAGAGCAAAGCACTAGACTCCTTGTATTCTTATGAGGACACTAATACCATCTTGGGGGTACCACCCTCATGACCTCGTCTAAACCTGATTATCTCCCGAAGGCCCCACCTCCTAATACCACTGCACTGGAACTTAAGAGTTTCAACATATGAATTTGGGAGGGCAGACTCAAACATGCCAGTCCATAGCAAGGACTTTATATTTAATCTGGCTCTAGAAATGTTTGTAGCGGGAGACTTGAGTCTGTAGAAAAACTCCTGCTTCTTTTTTTTTTTTCCTCACAAGTAACTATAGTGTTGAAACTTATTTGACTACTAATCCTTTTGAGGGTAAAGATGTAATTCTTAACTCTTCTATTACGAAACCAAATGGATGTTTGAGATCTATTTATTATCAAAAAAGTATGGTCATAATACCCACCCTTTGGAGATGCTGAAGTGTGTGATTTACTCAGTAATGTGCCTGGCACATTATATGGAGCCAGTAAGTATTAGTCAAATGCCATTTAGTACCTGTGTAATCTTGGTCCAGTTATGTATTTTCCTTTTTTTTTAACTTTATTTTTTTTTAGCAATCACCACAACCAACATGGGGTTTGAACTCACAACCCTGAGATCAAGAGTTGCATACTCTTCCAACTGAGCCAGCCAGGTACCCCAACTTACATATTTTCCTAAGTCTTAATGTTCTCATACATAAAAGCAGTGTTGATAAATTCTGCCTCATTAGATCATTGTGAAGAATCTATGAAGATATGTGAAAACACAAGCAATTGTGTATCTCAGCAATTAATAGCAAAAACAACATTGTAGAAGTATATCACCTTGTGTTTCCATTCTAGGTATCAGAAACATGAGTGATAATTCATTAGCTAAGTGACTAGAATGGGGTATTGGAGATACTGAGAGAGTCTGCAAAGTACTTAAGGGACTGATATGTGTCAGTACTCATAAGCGACCACCTCCAGTATTCATACATGAGTCAGCTTATACTCATCCAGAAGTATCAGGTCGCAATTCAACACCAAAAAATAATAAGGTTGGCGGGGGAATTTAAATATTTGGGGCCTTATCTATCAATTATTTAAATTTGCTATTTATTTTGTGCTAATGATACCTTCTTTTAATGTTTGATATCACCAAATGTCAATATCAGGTAAATATTATTTTCACATGTCATTGAAATATACATATAGACATATGTATGTGTATATATACATATATTTATAAATATATATTATTATGTAACATATATGACATAAATATGTTTATAATATATATTATTATATACAATAAAAGTACAGTTTATTATTATGAATGAACATATCCGTTATATATAACATTATATATTAGCATTTATAATATCTAATATGATACATTAGATATAACATTAAATATATATTAGAATATACAAAATATTATGGAAAAATAGAGAGAGAAAATATAAAATCTTCTCCCAATATTTTGGTTAATAATAAAAAATTATTCTTTTATTATGACCTATTTTCTCTTTATGGAGATAGAATTTATACACCATAAATTCATCCTTTTAAAGTATTCAATTCAGTGGCTTTTAACATAGTCACAGAGTTGTGTAAATAATACACTATCTAATTTTTGAATATGATCATCAAACCCAAAAATGAACACTATACCCATGGTCAGAACCCTTTTTTCTTATTAAAGAAACCCTCTGAAAGTTTTAGCATAACAACATTACAAAAAAGGATTTATTTTTTATAGACATGGTCACCTATTATAATTTTAAAATATGTAGAGTATGATGCAACATACAGAATAACTTGCATTTTGGGGGAATTCTCAAGAATCCACAGGAATGTTGTTCTGTTTGTCAAATCCTGAAGATTCCTGTCTGTCGGGAATATGGAAATCCTATCCCTAAGTAAAGAGACACGCAATAGAGCTTCCAGTTGACCTACAAGGGCCATACAGCATGAGTAAGGGAAAACTTTTTGTTGAACCATTAAGATTTATGGTTGCTTGTTACCCAGCTTAACTAAGGCCTCCCAATCACTATAGTCATAAACCATGGTTTATATGGCTTATGGTTTTTATAAACCATAAAAACAATAGCTCAACTAACAAAAATGAGGGAAGGAGAGGGAGTGGGAGGAAACTTTCAAGAGCTGAGAAAAAAGGAAATGAAATCTGTTTAAAGATGAAATATGAATATGTTGAAAATAATGCCACCAATTCTTGTTATTCATTATTACTTTAAAATAACTACAATTAATAATTTTTTCACTCTAAGCAACAGACACAAATGTTATCAAAGCCTAAGAAAAATATGAATGGAATAGATCACAAAATCAAAGAAAGACAATAATTGGCATCAGAAGGACAATAATTGGAAAGGCTTTGGGGAACAAGACAGCTAGAATTAATGAACAGTTTCTTGGGAGCACCACATTCACATCAAATCAGCTTTGACTATTTCCTGTCTTAGTGTTAATATTCAAGATTCAAATATCTGGAAAAATTGCATTGATTTGCCTCTGCTCAATAAGCCCTTATCTCTTAGCCAAAATTTGACAGGACATCTTGACTGACACTCCTACCCAGAGTGCATGCAATCGGGTTAGATTTTTCTCCAACTCAGAACACCAGCAAGAGTGGGAGTTTAAAGACTAGATGTTTACTACCAATAAAGAAAAGTCATTTTACAAACAAATATATAAAATACATTCTGTATTCGGCAAATCTTTCAGCTTCATTTCTATTTTCTTGAAAAAAAATTAAATAATTTTAAGGAAAAATTTTATGTGTAGTATAGTCTCATTTTTAAAGATTTATTTACAGTGGAGGAACTTGACCAATAGTTTCAGCAGGTGATCAGGATCAATATCAACCATGATAAATCATGTTGGTAGTATGGATCCTGATGTGATGAAAATAACACTTTGCATCTATGGTCTTCCTCCCCCAAACCCACAGCCCTGGTTTAATCATGAGAAAAACATCAGACAAATCCCAATAAAGGGCCATGCTACAAAATATCTGTTCAGTATTGCTTAAAACTGTCAAGGTCATCTAAAACAAGGAAAATCTGAAAAATTGTCATAGCAAAGAGGAGCCTAAGGAGACATGACATCTAAATGTAATGTGGTATCCAGGAATGATTCAAAGGGGCACATGCCCCGCAATGTTTATAGCAGCAGTGTCCACAATAGCCAAAATATGGAAAGAGCCCAGATGTCCATGGAAAGATGAATGGATAAAGATGTGGTGTATATATACAATGGAATATTACTCAGCCGTCAGAAAGAATGAAATCTTGTCATTTGCAATAACATGGATGGAACTAGAGGGTATTATGCTAAATGAAATAAGCCAGAGAAAGACAAATATCGTATGATTCATATGTGGGATTTAAGAAACAAAACAGATGAACATAGTGCAAGGAAAGGAAACATAAGACCAAAACAGAGAGGGAAACAAATCGTAAGAGACTCAGCTCTAGGAAACAACCTGAGGGCTGCTGGAGGGGAAGTGGGTGGAGGATGGGGTAACTGGGTGATGGGCATTAAGGAGGGTACTTGAAGTAATGAGCACTGGGTGTTATATGCAACTGATGAATCACTAAATTCTACCTCTGAAACTAATAATACACTATATGTTAATTAAATTGAATTTAAATTAAAAATAAATATATATATATATGTACTTACTAACTGAATAACTAAATAAATAAATGTAATGTGGTATCCTGAATGGGATCCTGGAACAGAGAAAGGACAGTAGAGAAAAAACCACCAAGGAAATGTGAATAAAACAATGAACTATTTTTCTGTAAGTTGAAAAATGTCCTAAAAATTAGAGCATATTTTTAAAAAGGACATTTCAATCACTCTATTATTCTATCTATACATAACCAATTAAAGATGTCTGAAAATAAATTAACTAACCTCTATACTGACTACCTTTAAACCATTATTTTTAGCTCACATTCTTCCTTGACCCCCCCACCCACACACAAGGGATACATTATGTATTCATGTGTGCCAGTATGTATGTATACATAGACGAATGTCTTGATCTGGACATCTTTCAGATCTCAGCTTATCTCTTGGTTAGAAATAATGATGAAACTATGACAAAGTGCTGTAAGAACATGCTTTTAATGTCATAGAATTTATTTATTTGATAAATGTTTACACACTGGCCATTCCATCGCCCTATTGTAGATACTGCAGGCTCACAGGTGAAGAAGACATGCACAGGTCCTATTGTCAAGGAGTTTACAAGACATTGAGGCAAATATAAACACTATGAGTTCTGAAATAAAGCACAATTTATCCAAATACTGTACCTTGCCCTTATATTTACTGTGGCACCTATTACACTTTATCTCACTTGGGAAGTCACATATATATCAATTTCCAACTGTACATAGTAGACAGTAAATCTTCAATACGAATTTGTGGAAACATCCGGTTCATTTTTTGTTCACCTCACTTGTTGAACAATTAAATGGAGGAAACATTTTCTCCCATTCTGTCGGTTGTCTTTTGGTTTTGTGGACTGTTTTTTTTGCTGTGCAAAAGCTTTTTATCTTGATGAAATCCCAATAGTTCATTTTTGCCCTGGCTTCCCTTGCCTTTGGCGATGTTTCTAGGAAGAAGTTGCTGCGGCTGAGGTCGAAGAGGTTGCTGCCTGTGTTCTCCTTTAGGATTTTTTTTTTAATTTTTTTATTGTTATGTTAATCACCATATATTACATAATTTGTTTTGGTGTACTGTTCCATGATTCATTGTTTGTGCATAACACCCAGTGCTCCATGCAGAACGTGCCCTCCTCAACACCCATCACCAGGCTAACCCATCCCCCCACCCTCCTCCCCTCCAGAAACCTCAGTTTGTTTTTCAGAGTCCATCATCTCTCCTGGTTCATCTCCCCCTCTGACATATTCCCCTTCATTCTTCCTCTCCTGCTATCTTCTTCTTTTTCTTTTTTCTTAACATATGTTGCGTTATTTGTTTCAGAAGTACAGATCTGTGATTCAACAGTCTTACACAATTCACAGCGCTCACCATAGCACATATCTTCCCCAATGCCCATCACCCAGCCACCCCATCCCTCCCACCCCCGACCACTAGAGCAACCCTCAGTTTGTTCCTGAGATTAAGAATTCCTCATATCAGTGAGGTCATATGATACATGTCTTTCTCTGATTGACTTATTTCACTCAGCATAACACCCTCCAGTTCCATCCACGTCATTGCAAATGGCAAGATCTCATTCTTTTTGATGGCTGCATAATATGCCATTGTGTATATATACCACTACTTCTTTATCCATTCATCTGTCGATGGACATCTTGGCTCTTTCCACAGTTTGGCTATTGTGGACATTGCTGCTATAAACATTGGGGTGCACGTACCCCTTCGGATCCCTACATTTGTATCTTTGGGGTAAATACCCAGTAGTGCAATTGCTGGATCGTATGGTAGCTCTATTTTCAACTGTTTGAGGAACCTCCATACTGTTTTCCAGAGGGGTTGCACCAGCTTGCATTCCCACCAACAGTGTAGGAGGGTTCCCCTTTCTCCACATCCCCACCAACATCTGTCATTCCCTGACTTGTTAATTTTAGCCATTCTGACTGGTGTGAGGTGGTATCTCATTGAGGTTTTGATTTGGATTTCCCTGATGCCAAGCGATGTTGAGCACTTTTTCATGTGCCTGTTGGCCATTTGGATGTCTTCTTTGGAAAAATGTCTGTTCATGTCTTCTGCCCATTTCTTGATTGGATTATTTGTTCTTTGGGTGTTGAGTTTGATAAGTTCTTTATAGATTTTGGATACTAGCCCTTTATCTGATATGTCATTTGCAAATATTTTCTCCCATTCTGTCGGTTGTCTTTTGGTTTTGTGGACTGTTTCTTTGGCTGTGCAAAAGCTTTTTATCTTGATGAAATCCCAATAGTTCATTTTTGCCCTGGCTTCCCGTGCCTTTGGTGAAATTTCTAGGAAGAAGTTGCTGCGGCTAAGGTCAAAGAGGTTGCTACCTGTGTTCTCCTTTAGGATTTGGATGGACTCCTGTCTCACATTTAGGTCTTTCAACCATTTGGAGTCTATTTTTGTGTGTGGTGTAAGGAAATGGTCCAGTTTCATTCTTCTGCATGTGGCTGTCCAATTTTCCCAACACCATTTGTTGAAGAGACTGTCTTTTTTCCACTGGACATTCTTTCCTGCTTTGTCAAAGATGAGTTGACCATAGAGTTGAGGGTCCATTTCTGGGCTCTCGATTCTGTTCCATTGATCTATGTGTCTGTTCTTGTGCCAGTACAATACTGTCTTGATGATGACAGCTTTGTAATAGAGCTGGAAGTCCGGAATTGTGATGCCACCAGCTTTGCTTTTCTTTTTCAAGATTCCTCTGGCTATTCGGGGTCTCTTCTGGTTCCATACAAATTTTAGGATTATTTGTTCCATTTCTTTGAAAAAGGTGGATGGTATTTTGATGGGGATTGCATTGAATGTGTAGATTACTCTAGGTAGTGTTGACATCTTCACAATATTTGTTCTTCCAATCCATGAGCATGGAACGTTTTTGCATTTCTTTGTGTCTTCCTCAATTTCTTTCATGAGTATTTTACAGTTTTCTGAGTACAGATCCTTTGCCTCTTTGGTTAGATTTATTCCTAGGTATCTTATGGTTTTGGGTGCAACTGTAAATGGGATTGACTCCTTAATTTCTCTCTCTTCTGTCTTGTTGTTGGTATATAGGAATGCCACTGATGTCTGTGCATCGATTTTATATCCTGCCACTTTACTGAATTCCTGTATGAGTTCTAGCAGTTTTGGGGTGGAGTCTTTTGGGTTTTCCACATAAAGTATCATATCATCTGCAAAGAGTGAGAGTTTGACTTCCTCCTTGCCGAGTTGGATGCCTTTGATTTCTTTTTGTTGTCTGATTGCTGTGGCTAGGACTTCTAATACTATGTTGAATAGCAGTGGTGATAGTGGACATCCCTGCCACGTTCCTGAGCTTAGGGGGAAAGCTCTCGGCTTTTCCCCATTAAGAATGATATTCGCTGTAGGTTTTTTATAGATGTATGGAGGTTCCTCAAAAAGTTGAAAATAGAGCTACCATACGATCCAGCAATTGCACTACTGGGTATTTACCACAAAGATACAAATGTAGGGATCCGAAGGGGTACATGCACCCCGATGTTTATAGCAGCAATGTCCACAATAGCCAAACTGTGGAAAGAGTCAAGATGTCCATCGACAGGTGAATGGATAAAGAAGTAGTGGTATATATACACAATGGAATATTATGCAGCCATCAAAAGGAATGAGATCTTGCCATTTGCAACAACGTGGATGGAACTGGAGGGTGTTATGCTGAGTGAAATAAGTCAATCAGAGAAAGACATGTATCATAGGACCTCACTGATATGAGGAATTCTTAATCTCAGGAAACAAACTGAGGGTTGCTGGAGTGGGGGGGTGGGAGGGATGGGGTGGCTGGGTAACAGACATTGGGGAGGGTATGTGCTCTGGTGAGTGCTGTGAATTGTGCAAGACTGTTGAATCACAGATCTGTACCTCTGAAACAAATAATGTGATATGTGTTAAGAAAAAAAAAAAAAGAAGATAGCAGGAGGGGAAGAATGAAGGGGAGTAAATCGGAGGGGGAGATGAACCATGAGAGATGATGGACTCTGAAAAACAAACTGAGGGTTCTAGAGGGGAGGCGGGTTGGGGGATGGGTTAGCCTGGTGATGGGTATTAAAGAGGGCACGTTCTGCATGGAGCACTGGGTGTCATGCACAAACAATGAATCATGGAACACTACATCAAAAACTAGTGATGTAATGTATGGTGGTTAACATAACAATACAAAATTTAGAGAAAAAAATAAAATACATGGAGGAAACAACTGCACCAGCTGTCCAGCTGACAACAGCGGTGGCTGAGTCACCTTTATGACACTGAAGAGATCCATGGTCAAGTAAAATACATACAGCTGGCTTTGATTCTATCCCATGGTCCCAGTACCTTTTGGCACAATTCCGACTTCACTTTGTCTCAGTGGTTCCTTAGCAAAGGCTATGGTGACCAACCACCCCGGTTTACTAGGGATTCTCCTTCTAGCACTGAATGCCCCACCTCCTTGAAAAACCCTGGGCCTGGAATAACCCGGATAGTGGGTCACTCTAGAAAATTATGGAGTATATTTCTCTGTCTCTCATTAAAACAAAGGTGATTAAACAAGTGATTTGTTGATAAAAACTCAACATTGACCACGTGCATCTTATTGTGGATTTCACCATGGTACCCCCCCACAGAAGCCCTACGTGGTAAGTACCATGATCCTCTCCACTTGATACATGATGATGGTAAGCAGAGAATATGAAGACATGGAACTGGATTTCAAACCCAGGTTTGTAAAAACCTGGGATTAAGTTCTTGGCCACGATATTTAAATGCAGTGAAATAGCACGTCTTGTTGTTACTGAGTTTTTCCCCAACTCTCAGAAACATCTAGGTCTATCTCAAATCAACTACATGTTTTAGGGACCCCTTGCCCCTGAAAAAAAAAAAAAGTTTGCCCAGGTCAACACTGCAGATCTACAGACCTGCCTTGAGAAATTCGTTTTCTCAGAATAAATATGTGTGAAGCTTCTTCAGTCTAGCTGTACTGAAAGTTAATCAATTTGGAGAAAAACTGGCCATTGCACTCCTGAGACGAATTTTTTGTTTGTTTGTTTGTTTGTGTAGCTTACAATTAGCTTGCCTCTGTCAATGATTCTGGCTGAAGTAGCTTTCTCCAAGTGTCTAATTTAAACATTTATAGTCTTTCAGATTCCATGAGTTTGGGTGAGCTTTTCCAGACAGGTTAGCGATTTCAAGTTTGGCAAGCACTTTGGCTTTTCAGTCTGTTTTGAGTGAAAATCAATTTACACTCTTTGCAAACATGTGACAGCATAAATCAGGCAATTGAGTTCACTCTTAAAACACAATAGGGGCTTGTTTCATTTTGCTGAGGAGATGGACAAAACACTTTCTACTAGTTTCAAACATATCCCTGTCATACTGTGGTGATTTGACAAGCATACTGTTCCACTACCCTTAATTCAATAGATGATAAAAACAGAAGTAGGAGAGGTTGGATTATCTATTGAGGGCAGCACACAGGAAGGCAGGAATAGAGTCAGGTTCAGAATTCACAGGTTCTAAATACACCTGGTATTCTGGGGGGGTGGAGGGTAATGCCTCTCTGTAGCACCCCTGTTATTCCATGCGGAGGTTTGGCAACATCTATTGTCCTAACTAACTGTTCAGAAAGTCTTCCCATTGAGATATATTTTCATTAAAGATGCTCTGAAAAAACTGGGGCTTTCAATCAAAACTCTAAAACATTTGGGTGCTGTAAAATTAACTTAATATGGGATAAAGTGGAAAATAAAAGAGCTGGGTACAGTTATACTATGTATGCTTTAAATGGCAAGTAATTCTAGTGATTGGTCAACTATTGATTCATTGTAGTTTAAAAACAAAGCAACATAGGGGTGCCTGGGTGGCTCAGTCAGTTAAGCAACCGACTCTTAATTTTGGCTCAGGTCATGATCTCAGGGTTGTGAGATGGAGCCTGGTGTGGGGGGAGAGTTCAGGCTCAGCGGAGAGTCTGCTTGAGGATTCTCTCTCTCCCTCTTTCCCCTGTTCTCTCTTTCTCTTTCTCTCAAAACAAACAAACAAAACACACACACACACACACACACACACACACACACACACACACACACAGACACACACAAAACATGCACACATAGAACGAAATGGAATTGGAATTGAGAGTGGATCATTTTTCGTATTTGTCCTGGGGACACTGATCGTAAACTTAAGAGAACATTCTGCTGTAGAAAACTAGTAATCACTAAAAAATATGATTTTTTTGTACTCTCCAAATTTACTTACAAATTCTAACTTTGTTTGTGTCATCTCTTTGCTAAATATATATATTCTGAAACATTCACCTATCAGCTTCTCAATACTTCGAAAGGGAATTATTCTTTCTTTCTGCAGTTTCTTAGCTAGATTTTATCAAAGTAGGTCTTGTGTTTTTTACTACAGTAGACTAAATTCTGGTAGTTTTTAATGATTTGCCCCAGCTCCAAACATCTGGAAAATCCTGTAAGTTTTGTGTGCACTGTTTTTTTTTTTCTTTCAGTTTTGTTTGTGTTTTAACCTGTCAGTATCCTCACTGTGAAGGATTATGAGGTGAGTTTTGTTTTGGGAAAACTGCTTATATTTGAGTGAAACTAGAGGGTAACTTTGCCTGGAAACAATGTTCTCAGCTGAATGAGGACCCACATAGTTTTACTACCATACTGGGTCACTGTGACCACTTTTTCCAAAATGCAAGCCATTGACTTAGAAGAGGGCTATTCTAATGTCTGGGCTACCCCAATGACTAACTCTTTCTGACTCTCCTGCCTGTCCAAATCATTCTGAGAAACTGTGACTGAACTCATGTTACATAAAAGTTGGTCAGTTCTGTGGCAGACATGTTGCAGCGACCTCTCGTAATTTGGTCATAATCAAAAGCACTTTAAATTGATATTGGGAGTCTGATGACAGATGACACTTAAAAAAGTGCAATGGCATTTAGTTTAGAACAGTGTTTCATTTACCAACTCTTATCCATTCAGACCTGAGCTATTTGCATATTCATCTCCATCACTACATCCTGATTCTAAAAGGCAGAGTTACGCAGACACAGTAGGATAAACTCAAAAGCATGCAAGTGCCTTTGTAATTCAATCCAAGGGTAAACCTTGACTGAGTTGATTGGGAACGGTTTAAAATATCTGCACATGTTTTCCAAACCTGAGGTCCTGTAGAGTATTTCCCAGGTGTAGTAGACCTGTGTAAAGTTGATGTCAGCCTGGAGATTTTGAAAACTATTTTTGTATTTTAAGATAGCTTTCCACCCTATAATTTCCTTTTCTTCAAGTTTTAGGCCAGGATCTCACCTTTCTGTCTCCTTTGCAGTTGAGGCTCAGCCACGTGACAGCAATCAGCTGGAACCCAGGCAATGACTTCCCTGCAGCTGAGAGCAACTTCAGGAGTGGGGCATGTCTGGCATCCACTGTGCTGACATGTGTGGAGGAATGTGGCTCAGGGACATTGAAATATCAGACAGCAGGGATAGAGATCCCAGTAGTAACTTCCCAAGGTTCTATGCTTATGCTCCCAGCAAAGGGCTATGCTGTGCCTATGGAAGTGGTATCATTCCTGCAAGTAGCCCAGAGGCATATCTGGATCTTTTCCTGATAGTGTTGCTTCTGAGTCTAATTTGGGGCCCTCATGGAGATTATGCAGACTGCAGAGTATGGCTTCGTAAATGTATTTACCGCTTCAACTAACTGGAGTGGATTTTGTCGCTTGCAGTTAAGAACCTTTACAAATGCAGAATCGGGATCAGAAATGCTCGCAAGCAACAGACCTTTAAGGAGATACAATCCGTGGGTTGATGATCAGGTCTGGTTTTTACGCACAAACCCCCAAATAATCCACTTGTTATTATTTGGCAGCCCAGGGTGAAAAGTGCCAGAACACTTAAGAAAATGATCACTGTGGTCACCTGCCATTAAGTGTTCAGGGAGGGAAAATTACCATGCCCTAAAACATTACCAAGGCTATGAGGACCACTAAGGTTACAGTGAATAAAAGGATGAGCATGACTATCCCAGACCACTAAATTCCAAGCTCAAGATGTAATCAGATCAAGTGACTACTACAAGAAATCTTTTGACTAATCAATTAGGAAATGGCTATCTTCTTCTGACATCGGATTTCTCTTATATGCCAGAAGACATTGATCACTAATAATATCGTAAGTAAACTAGATATTGTCCATGATACCTTTCACCCTAAGCTACATCTTTGTAGTAGGAATTATTTTTAAGGTATTTTTCTGTCTCAGTCTAACAATAAAAATTAAATAAATTCACAAAGTTAGACTTCAAGGTTTGTGGTCTTCTACTTTCCTTTATCCTTAAAACCTATTTTCACATTATTCCAATAGTCAGAATGTAGATATGCAAAGTTATTTCTTTAAGGACTCAAAACTCAATAATATGACAAGAGAAGAAATGTCTCAATTAAATAGATGTCTGCTTTGGTAAGTACGAAATGGTCAAGCTGACTTCTTTTTAGGAAAATACAGAAATGACCTGTTAGTCTAAATTGACAATATGGGCCAAACACTGACTTTTCTTCCAAACACAAAGTTATTTTTCAACTCTTCAAATGAGTGCTGTTTTCAAGCACTAAATGTGGTTTTTCATTTTGTGTCTCTGTTCTGTGTCTGTCTATACTTTTAAGGGGGAATGCTTTCACCCCCAATAAAATAGCATAGTCATTCATTAGAGTTCAAAGGGAAAAATGCCAACAAGTGACCATGATCTATTAATCCAAACCTGAAGCCTTGTAGAGCTCTAAAGTTTCTATACTATTTATAAAAGAAATTAATCTACATGATGTAATTTTACATTCTATTTATATCATTATTCTTTATACAACATAAACATAGAACTCTCTGATGTTATTACATGTCATAAATGTCATCATAATTTGTCTTTACACATCATAAATATCTTAGTTTGTGACATTATTACACCTTTGGGTGTCTCTTTCCATATTTATGGTAATTACATCAAAGTATTTACTATAATTATGTCATTTGATGAAATTACAGTAATTACTTCGAAAAATGATAGCCCATGACTAATGAATTAAAATAGCATGGAAATTCACATTAAAAAATGACATTAAAATAATGCTAAGGATCTGAGATAACCCACAAGAACAAGAACATTCATTACTGGGTTTTTAACCTCCAAACTTGGCTCTACAGGTTTTCCCTTGTTGAAAATTTTATATTTATTGAGGACTGGGAAATGCTTTGTGATGGTGCAATGAAACATCAAGATATTTTTTAAAAAATGAAACTTGGTTGCTAGTATTATTTTTGGTAAGTTAGCAAAACCAAAGTATAACTTCAAAAAATAACTTATTAACCATTATGGAAGATAATTCACATCCTCCTCAATCTGTATTCCCATTCATCTCTATTATTTCCATCCTGTCAAAAATAGGCTTATATGATCTACATTATCTATATTAGGTAACAGGCTGGGTACATACTGGATTCATGAGTGACTGTTTTTCAAGCTGAATTTCATATTCATATCACACAAGACATGGAAATGGAAAGGACCAAGAAGTCATTTCATTCAGCCTTTACCTTCAAATAGATTAAATTTAACAATGGCTGAGAAATAGATTTCTCTGTTTTTTGCAGTCTTCATGGAAGAAAATGCCACAGCATCCCATGAAAGTCTGTTTTAAGGTTACCTTTCATTATTGTCAAGAACACCCTTCCGTCTACTGCTCTGCAGCATGAACACTCTTCCAGTTAAGCTTAGCTTACATTTATCACGTTTGCCTCCCCAACATATACCCTACTTTACCTTGTTACCCACACCATGGGCATTTGCTGCTGCTTCTGGATGCCGTGACTTTCAGATTTTCATATAAATATTTACACATTAAACGAGCATTTGAGTGCCTACTGGGTGCCATTCTAGGACCTAGGAATACATACATACATTAGCTAATAAAGCAAAAATTTCTGTCCTTATGGAGCTTCCGTAGAAAGAAAATAAACAAAATTGGCACTCAAGGGAAGGAAACAACCCAAATGAATAATTACATAATCTTTCTGTACGTAATACCTGTTTTTTATAAAGATTTTATTTATTTATTTGACAGAGAGAGACACAGCAAGAGAGGGAACACAAGCAGGGGGAGTGGGAGAGGGAGAAGCAGGGTTCCCAATGGGCAGGGAGCCTGACATGGGGCTCGATCCCATGACCTGAGTCTAAGGCAGACGCTTGACAACTAAGCCACCCAGGTGCCCCTGTAATACATGTTCTAATATAAAGATATAGAGAGTGCCAGGAAAGAGTGGGAAGCAGAGAGTTGGAAATTTTAATAAGTTTGCAATTTTTAAACAGGTTTGACTGAGAAAGTAACATCAAAGCAAAGATTAAATAGGAAGGGCCACTGGTGCATTTAGAGGGAGAGCGCTGTAGGTGGGGAGAAGAGCTATAAAAAGGAGCCTGTGTGGTGTGCTGCAAGGTCGAGGAATCCTGTAAGTCAGGACAGGAAGGGAACAAGAACAACTGACTCTTGAACAACATGGTGGTTGGGGTGCTGACCCTCCTCCCCCGCACAGTTGAAATTCCAAGTGTAACTTTGACTCCCCCGAAACATAACTACTAATAGTCTATTGTGGATTGGAAGCCTTACTGATAACATAATAGTTGATTAATGCATAGTTTGTATGTTCTATGTATTACATGCTGTACAGAAAAGAAAATGTTATTAAGAAAATCTTAAGGAAGAGAAAATGCATTGACAATACTGGACTGTACTTATTGACAAAAATCCAAAATGGATCCAGCAGTTGTAACTGGTGCTGTTCAAGAGTCAACAGTAATAGGAGATTGGTCAGAAGACAGAGGTGGGGTTGGCTTTTAGACATGAAGTATGAAATTCTTATGGGGCATTCCGGTAGAAATGTAAAATAGGCAGCTGGTTATTCCAGTTCAGGCGTTCATTAGCATAGGGATGCTATTTAAGGGCATGAGATGGGATGAGGTTGTTTAGGGAGTAGTGGAGATGGAGTAGTGAGTAGGACAAGGCTTGTATCCTGGGGAACTCCAAAGATCATTGCTCAGAGAGGAGAAGAGTAACCAGCAAAGATGACCAGAAAAGAGTGGCCAGGTAAGAAAACAGAGAGCAATGTCCTGATTGATAAAGAAAGTATTTAAAGGAAGAGAGACTGATAACAAGTGTCAAATATTTCATAGGGCAAGTGCAATGAAGACTAGAATGAATCATTGGATATAGCACTAAAATGGAACATTTCCATTCTCTCTGATCTAGACATACGCATGCTAATTATCCATCCTTTGAATCCCAATTCAGGGTCCTACTAAACAAAAATAATAGCTGGTATAAAAAGCTTTATATTTCACAAAGTATATATATATATATACATATATATACATATATATATATATATATATATACCCATTACATTCTCATAGCAACCTTGGACAATGCAGATAATGAAATTGAAATACAGAAAGGTTTAAGTGACTCATGAAGTCTCAAATCCAAGTCTATAAACTTTTACTTTTTCCCAATGTAGATACTTCAAGAAATGTCTCATTAAACTTTCTCCTGCTCTTCCAGGCTTACCACTCTTTCTCCTGCCTCAGACTCCCTAGGTCAGAGATTCTTAAAGAGTAGACCAGTGATCTTGGGGTCTCAATGAATTTATTGCTATTTTTAAAATGAATTAATGGGGTGCCTGGGTGGCTCAGTCAGTTAAGCATCTGCCCTGGGCTCAGGTCATAATCCCAGAGTTCTGGGATTGAGCCTATGTTGGGCTACTTGCTCAGCGGGGAGTTTGCCTCTCCTTCTCCCTTGGCTCTTCCTCCTGGCTTGTGCTCTCTCTCTAGCTCACTCTCTCAAGTTAATAAATAAAATCTTAAAAAAAATGAATTAATGAATTCTTTAAAATTTTTAACTTTTAATATGGCAAATATCAATAGACATACATTTAAAAAAAGTTCTTTGGCAGTCATTTCAAAATGTTGCTGGGAAAACTGGACAGCTATATGCAAAACAATGAAACTGGACCATTTTCTTAAATCATACATAAGAAATAAACTCAAAATGGATTATAGACCTAAATGTCAGACCTCAAACCATAAAATTCCTAATAGAAAACATAGGCAGTTTTTTTGGATATCAGCCTTAGCTACATATTTATGGATATGTCTCTTCAGGCAAAGGAAACAAAAGTGAAAATAAACTATTGGGCTATACCAAGATAAAAAGCATTTGCACAAAGAAGGAAACCATCAATAAAATGAAAATGTATCCCACTGAATGGGAGAAGATATTTGCAAATGATATATCTGATAGGAGGTTAATATTGAAAATATGTAAAGCATTTATACAACTCAACACCAAAAAACCAAACAATCTGATTTAAAAAATGGTCAGATGACCTGAATAGACATTTTTTAACTTTTTAAATTTTTTTTGTTACTATGTTCAATTAGCCAGCATATGGTACATTTTTTCTAAAGAATGCATTTGGATAGCCAACAGATATGTAAAAGGATGCTCAACATCACTAATGAGGGAAATGTAAATCAAAAGCACAATGAGATATTGCTTCACACTGGTCAAAATGGTTAGTTTCCAAAAGACAAGAAGTAACAAACATTGGCAAGGGTGTAGAGAAAAGGGCACGCTCATGCTCTGTTGGTGGGAATATAAGTTGCTACAACCACTGTGGAAAACAGTATGGGGGTTCCTCAAAAAATTAAAAATATAAATACTATATAATCCAGTAATTCCACTACTGAGCATTTACCCAAAGAAAATGAAAACATTAATTCAAAAAGATATATGCATCCCTATGTTTATTGTAGCATTATTTACAATAGTCAAGATATGGAAGCAACCCAAATGTCCTTCAATAGACCAATGGATAAAGTGTGCTAAACACACACACCCAAACACCCCCCCCCCACACACACACACAGGAATATTACTCAGACATGAAAAAGAAATAATGCCATTTCTGACAACATGGATGGACCTAGAGAGCGTTATGCTAGGTAAAGTAAGTCAGACAAAGACAAATGCCATATGATTCCACTAGTATGTGGAATCTAAAAAACAAAACAAATTAACAAACAAAACAAGCAAATGCTTAAATGCAGAGAATAAACTGGTGGATGCCAGAGGAGAGGAGAGTGAGGGAACAGGAGAAATTGATGAAGGGGATTAAGAAGTACAAACTTCCAGTTATAAAACAAATAAGCCATGGAGATGAAAAGTACCACATGGGAATAAAGTCAATATTATATTGTATGATGATATATGGTAGCCACACTTATCTTGGTGAACATTAAATTATGTGTAGAATTGTTAAATCAATAGGTTGTATGCCTGAAATTAATATGACATTGTATGTCAATTATATTTCTAATAAATTTTTAAAATACAAAAAAGAGAAAGATTTGGAGCCCCCAATAATTTTGATAAGCAATGTCTTTAGTGATCTTGAGTCCTCACCCCTCCACTTTGCATTCTCTTGAATAATGGTTCATATTTATTTTAGTTTCTTTTATATAATCCTTATTTATCCTCCCAGATTATTAGCTCTTCAAGTTTTAGAGACTATCCCTTTCCACCCCCACCCAGGATTAACATGATTTATTTCACTGTCAGTCTTATAAATTGCCAAGTTGGGCAAAGCCTGGATAGGAACTTAAATCCCAAGCACTTTTATTGAATAACAACCTGATTAGCAAGGCCCTGCTACTGAACAGAGGGCAGGGTAGGACACCCCTAGGGACTCTCCTTTTAATTTTTTTTTTTGTTTCCCCAAGAATATTCTGACTTGTGAGTAGTTAAGTAATTTCCAGTTAATACTTAACGATTTTTCATAGATTGGTTGATTTCCTACATCCCTTTTCTAGTTAAAAAAAAAAATAAGCTTCTGGTTATAACTGTACTGCTTTTGAAGATAACTTTCATAGAGATTCAATTACTCAACAAATATTTACTGAGCATATGTTACATAGAAGGCCCACGGAAAATACAACGATAGATGAGACACGCTTTTTTCCTTTTAGGCATTTATAATTCAGTAGGAAAGATAAGATGGGGTATCTCATCATAAGACATATTATATCCTTGATTCAAATAATGTATCCAGGTAATTGTGCAACTATGTTTTCTAAGCTAATTTTTCCCAGATTTCCATTTATTTTAGACTTGATTATCATTTTGTTTATCTTCTTTCTTTATATTACCTCTAAAAATATGGAGGCTCCAAAAACGTTTCAAGCTGAGCCTTCATTAAAACTTCCGATGGCTGAACACTAAGAAAGATGTGCTTACCGTAGGCCCCCCAGAATTTGTCAGGAAAGAGATTTTCCATTATGGCCTGATTCAATGTGTGGAAGAAGGGACACAGGGTCCTCATATTTGTGCAGTATGTTAAAGAGAGTGCCTCAAAAAGTGGATCTTTTTATACTTTGTCTACCATATCCTTTCTGCACAGTTCCTACTAAGAGCCTGTGCAATTTGCCATATGGATTTATATACAGAATGTGAGTTGAGAGATTAAAAAGTTACCATGATGGTAACATTCAACTCACCAACTAATTAGCTAAAACTCATTAGTTGGACACCAGCTAATCATGACCATAAGTGAGTTAGTATTTTTCTCTTCTCATTTTTGGGAGAAAGAGAAAAAAATACAGAAATTTGATCACATACTAGAATGAACAAAACAAGCTCATGTTAAGTATAAACCCTGTCTCATCTCTTCTACCATCCAAATTAAGATTCATTATTATGATCATAAGACCCTGTAAAAAATTCAATAGTCATTTCCATTTACTATGTTACTGAGGTAATTGCACACATGACAAAGTTAGTAGGACTTGAAACAAAGTTAGTGAGACTTTGATGGCAGTAGAAGACTTGAAAAGCAAAAATGAAACAAAAACAAAACAAAAATAAAATGCCCTGTTTATTAGAAAATTAAATTTGTCAGAGCAAAAACATTATCCTTTGGCTATAATCCTGGTTAAAAAAAATGTCATTCTATTATACATTATTCTGTGAATGTTGTGAGTGAGACAATAATTCTAATAACTTTTTCTATTTTGGGGTTAACAAAACAGGAAAACAAATGTGGCAAATTTTCATTATTGGCCTTTTCAGATGAAGGAAAGAAGTATAAAGGCTGCAAAAAAAATTATTATTTGCCTCAGTATCTGTCTAAAAGTGTTTAATTTTTGCCATGTTATCCAAATTATTTACATTAATACTACTCCATGGCTTTAAGTTTATTTCTGCATTAACGTTGCATTTGTAATCATATCTTGGAAGGAGTGGTTAGCTTGAAAGGATTGGAAGTGAGATATGGAATCTGGTCCCCTTAGGTCATTTGTTTGTATCCAGCTGAAGTCAGCAGTGGCTAAAATTCATTACCATCTGGCAGTTTTTCCATGGCCTCTGTGATAGAACTTGTGGTCCTAGTCTAGTACATACTAGACAGATGTCCAGGTCATAAAAATCACAACGATACTTGGCATTGTGTCACCCCCTTGTTGACAGTACCATCACACAGGCCAGAGATCGAAGTGGAATAAAGAATGAGCTGTCTTCATCCCATCCAGTGGTCCACTGGCAAACAGATTCTCAGTCCTTATGTATTCTGTTTGTGGGAATAAAGCTCTTGGCTATACTCAAAGGAAATGGAAATAATGCTAATGGATACAGCATCTCACCACACAACACAATCAGGTGTTCTGATTTGTCTCCTTGCACAAACACAAAATTAGATGAAATGGTTCAACTTTCACATGGTTCCTTTTTGATGGCAAATCATGTTTTGTGTACTCATGTGGTTTTAAGGTTTCAAACTATTGGATGAAGTGTGGAAGGCCAGCCACATCTGTGATCGTAAACACAGTTTGTAAACTTGAGCTGGCCATGCAAACTGCACTTGTTTACAAGCTCTGCATATGCTAATTCTGACCTCATCTCCGACTTCTCCCTCAACCCAAACATTTCCCCACAAGTCTATGCTCTGCCCTAGATTAAAACACAAAAACAAACAAACAACAAAACCTTATATCCTCAGCCTTTTCGCTGAATATTTCCATCACCTTGTTGCTCTAAATGAATCTTCTGGTTCTAACAATGACGCTTCCCCTTTTGTTTTCTAAAGTGGTGGCTAGTTTTCCTTCCACTGGCTACTTTGAGATCATGATTCTTTCTGCCTTTGTGATTTCCATATGTCGATGGATGATCCATTTATTTTTTTAACAATCATAATATTTTTAGTGAGGAAAAATACCAAGATTAAAACATACAAAAGTCTATGAGGAGAATTATATGGTATTAAATGTGTCCCTAGAATCAGAGGAAAAGAACAGCTGGTAAATTTAAGAAAGATTTTAACTGGAAAAGATTACACATGTAAGCAATAGTCCATTCACCTTAAGAAAAACAATAAACACCCACAAACTTCCATCTTCAGGTTTTCAATAATGGTTTTTTTTTTTTTTTTTTTGTAGGACCATTAGACTAACCTCCCCCACACAATTCAAACAACCATCATAAAAATTAAGTTGTGGACAGGTCCAGCTGGCTATATTCCATGTTTACCCTTAGATGTTTTTCCAGCCAATGAGGGTAAAATTCATGGTGCACCCAGCAAGAATAAAAAGAGAATCACTTCCCTTCAAACAGAGGGAACCCCCCATCTTGAGCATCTTTCTGCACTTTGCGGTGTGAGGTGTCTCAGTGCTTGCGGGCACTCTTCAGCCCCATAACTATGAAGGTAGCAGCCGTCAGTTTCTCATAAACCAGGAACATGAGAGCAACAGTGAGGACTGTCTGTAGCAGTTTGGCTTCAAGGCCTTTGTAGAGTCCCATGATTCCAAAACGCTTTACTCGTTGGTGAAGAAGATAGAGAACATTCCGAAGACTCCCCAGTGTTCTGTTTTCTGGGTTTAGTCTGTGACGTCCAAACTTCAGAATTGACTGTACCGTCAATGGATGATCCATTTAAAAAGAGTTCTAATTATTGACTTACTCACCTTTGCTAATCGTGTTCTCCACGATGCCAGCCACCCACTCCCATCGTCTCACCTTGCCCATGTGCACACTGGTAGCTGCACAGTTTCTAACCTCTCTGTTTTAAGTATGATACTCTCTGTTACCAACTGTAATTCCATTTTACCTTCTCTAATTCCTTAATTCTTTACTAAACCAGTACCTCTAATTCAGGGACCCTATTAACTTTTCACTCTAACTTCCCTTTGGTCATCATATCCCTTGAAACTGAGTGCAGATTGCACGGTCCATCACTACCCATCATGTTCATATTCTCTTGTATAATCCCCTTCTTCCTTGTCTTTCCCTCACCTTCCCTCTCCCCCCTCTCCCTTCCCCCTTCAGTTGGGTTTTTACAACTGGTAACAATGAACCATGGAACCCTATATCAAAAACTGATGATGTAATGTATGGTGATTAACATAACATCATTAAAAAAAAAATCTGTTCTGTTCACTGCTGTGACCCCAGAACCTAGAACAGTGCTGGCACATCACAGGCATTCAGTAAACATTTATTGAACAGAATAAAAAAAAAAAAAAAAAACTTGGTTAAACTCTAACTCTCCTCCTGCTATGGACTTACTTTCAAAGAGTGGAATGTGGCAATCACCGTCAAACCAGGCTGTCCAGCCTCCAGTTGAATTTATGACCCTGAAAATGGGCCTTTGATAGTGACTGTCAATTCTATCAAGTTTTCTTAGTCATTTTTCGGTTCAGTTCACTCATGTATTGTCCAGGAGCATATTTCACACCTAAAACTTTCAATATGACTTCCTTCTCCTTGCTCACAGTTCAGAAGCCTGTTTCATATTCCACTGATAAAAACAGAAGGAAACAGGTGTCCATTCACCAAGTGTAACAAGTGTACCCGTCTGACGGAGGGTGTTCATAATGTGGGAGGACATGCAAGTGTGAGAATAGGGGGTGTATCTCTGTACCTTCTTCTTGATTTTGCTGTGAACCTAAAACCGTGCTAGAAAATAGTCAAAAAAACATACAAGATGGAAAACAACAACAAAAAAGTAGAAGCAACCAGAAGAGAATTTCTATACCCTCTCACCACTTTATACATCAATTTATCTCTCTCTCTTTTGTACCATCCCCTTCTCCAGTGTCATTAGATTTTTTTTCCATTAGTGTTTTACATACCAGAATTTCACCCATCTTGAAAAAAAATACAAAAAATACAGTCTTGACCATATATTCTCTCCCACTCCTGCAGCATTTCTCTGCCACTCTTTATGGTAAAAGGCCTTAGAGATTGGGTGGTGCTTATTATCTCAAATTTCTCTCCATTCCCATCTTCTTTTTTTAATTCAGTCCAGCTATTTCACTCAAAGAATTCTGTTAAGGTCAATTTATTGAAAGATCCAATAGTCAACTTTCAATCCTAATCTTATTCAAACTCTCACCATCATTTAACAGAATTGGTCATTCCTTCATTTTCAAAATACTTTCTTCACTGGCTTCCAGTGCTCTGCTTTTTCTTTATTACCTTCTTAGCCCACTGGCTTCTCCTTCTTGATCTCCATAGAATATTATTCAGCAATAACGAGAAATGGAGTATTGATATTTACTGTAACATGGATGAACACTGAAAACAATATGCTGACTGAAAGAAGCCACTATCAGTTAATGGACATTTGGATTGTTTCTAATTTTTGACTATAATGAATATGCTGCTATGAACATTCATACAAGTTTTCATGTGGATATATATTTTCATTTCTCTTAAAGTATAATGACTAGATCATATGGGTAACTCTATGTTTAAACTTTTGAGGAACTGCTGGTTCATTTTCTAAAGTGGCTGTGACATTTTACGTTTTCACCAACAGCAATGAGAATTTGATTTCTCTACATTCTCACCAACACTTTTCATTATCTTTTTTTTTTTTCAATATAGTGATCTTACTGAGTGTGAAGTGGTCTATCATTGTGGCTTTGACTTGCATTTCCCTGAAGACTAATGATGTTGTTCCATATGAATTCTGGATATGAGTCCTTTATCAGATATATAATTTGCAAATATTTTCTCCCTTTCTGTGAACTATCTCTTTATTTTTATGATGGTATCCTTTGAAGCTCAAAATTTTTAATTTTGAAGGTGTTCAGATTACCCATATTTTTTTTTTGTTCCTGTGCTTTTGGTGTCATATCTAAGAAGTCATCATCTAATCCAAGGTCATGAAGATTTACCGTAGTATTTTCTTCTAAGAGTTCAATAGTTGTAGCTCTTATATTTAGGTATTTGATCCATTCTGAGTTAATTATTGTATACAATGCTAGGTAGGGGATCCAACTTCACTCTTGCATATGGATATCCAATTGTCCGAGCACCTTTTTTTGATAAGATTATTCTTTTCCACTTAATTGTCTTGGCACCCTTGTCAAAAGTCAGTTGACAGGAAATGTGAAGGTTTATATCTGGACTATCAGTTCTATTCCATTGATTCACATTTATCCTTATGCCAGTACCACGCTGTCTTGATTCCTGTAGCTTTCAAGTACCTTTTAAAATTGGGAAGTTTGAGTCCTTTGACTCTTTTCTTTTTATTTCAAGATTGTTTTGACTACTTTGGGCCCTTAAATAGCAACATAAATCTAAAGATCAGCTTGTTATTTTTTGCAAAGAATTGAGACTAAAAAGCCAGAAGAATGACAGCTGAGAGAAGTGAAGAAAAAAATTGAGAAAAATAAGAGGATCCGTCCTTTTAATTCATGTTATTTCCACTACCTTGTAGAGCAATGAGGACATCATCAATGTACACAAATGAAAGAAGCACAATTGTTGATTACCTTTCTACTGATGCTTTTCAATAAGATGGGAACACCCCAATTGATATAAATTGTTGTCTAAATCTCAAGATTTTCAATTTTATCACATGAGATAATTTGTATAAAGTATGCAAAACTACAAGCGGTGCAAGAAATAAATTAATTTAAAACGGGAATACATGAGGTGATGTGGATTAAAGAGTGCACTTGTCACGATGAGCACCGGGTTATGTACGGAATTGCTGAATCACTATATTGCATGCCTCAAACTAATATAACGCTGAAAAACATAAAAATAAAGTTACACTTACAAAAAAATAAAATAAAATGGGAATACACGTAGCAGGAAGAAAGATTTCTTGTGCATTTTAACATTATTCTAGGATGAGTAATAAGATACACATGGGAATCAGACCTGGCCACCACATTTAATATCAACTATTTAAAACATCCTTATGTAATCTTGTATTTCCTTGTATTCCGTGGTATAATTTTAGAAGGCAAACAACTTGTTTGACAAGTTTTTAAAAATCATGAATAGATGAATAATTTTTTATCTACAAGTTTTGACAGCTATTGCTGCAGCTGGCCAATGATCTTTCTCTTCAATCTCTAATTTGCTATACAATCTCCATCCATAATTAAGATGCTCTGAAGACAGGAGATCTGTCTTTCGTCTTGGATCTACAGTGCCTAACCCAGTGTCATGTCATAGCAAGTGATTGATAAATGCTTATTGAGGAGCAAGATGGCGGAGGAGTAGGAGACCTAGATTTCGTCTGGTCTCAGGAATTCAGCTGAATAGGGATCAAACCATTCTGAACACCTACGAACTCAACAGGAGATCAAACAGGAGAGTAGCAACAACTCTCCGAACAGAGAAGCGACCACTTACTGGAAGGTAGGGCTTGCGGAGAAGTGAATCCGAGGCGATATTCGGGAGGATAGACGGCGGGGGAGGGGCCTCCGCCGGCCGCTTCTGGCAAGTGATAGAACCGCGGAGCACAAAATCGGACCTTTTAGAAGTTGGCTCGGCGGAGGGAAGTCGCTGCAGTGGCTAAGCGGGGGGTGGAATCCTCCCGGGACAGTGTGGTCTCAGGACCCTTGGGGTCACAGAGAGACCGGGGTGCCTGAGTGCAGCAGAGCTCCCAGGTATCAGAGCAGGGAAGCCGGCTGCAGATACGGAGCAGAGTCGCGGGCTCTTAGCTCGGGGTTGCCATAAACTGTGATCTGCGGCCCAGTCGGGGCACGGCTCCCCCAGCAGGGACCCAACAAGCAGCAGATCCGGGGAGACTCCCCTTCCTTCCCGGGGAGGGGCGGTGCGGGAACGCACTGCAGGGATCTGCTGGGTTTGGAGACTCCGCGCGGGGTCGGGTGCCAGAGATAGCAGCGCTCGATCACAGGCCGGGTGAGCACGGAGTGCGGCCAGAGACCGGGGAGACGGAAGTGACTGCTTTTCTCTGGGGGCACACTGAGGAGCGGGGCCCCGAGTTCTCAGCTCCTCCAAGTGGAGATTGGGAGGCCACCATTTCTGCCCTGGGCCTCCAAAGCTGTGCCGAGAGCTTGCAGGGAACAAAAGCTCCTGAGAGCAAACCGGAGCAGCTTCCTTAGCCCGGACCGACAAGGGCGGGGCAATTCCGCCTCCGGCAAAGACATTTGGAAACCACAGCAACAGGCCCCTCCCCCCAGAAGATCAGCACAAACAGCCAGCAAGCCAAGACCAAGTTGATCGATCAAGGAGAATAGGAGAACTCCAGCGCTAAGGGAATACTGCACATAGATTCATGGCTTTTTTTTTTTTTTTTTACCATGATTCATTATTTCATCAAAGTTAATTTTTGTTGACTGTTTTTTTTTTATTTTTCTTTTTCCCTTTTTCAACCAACATCTTATAAATCCCTTTTTTAAAAAAAAAAAAACATTTTTTATTTTTCATTTTTAGAGTCATATTTTATCCCTTCATAGTAGTTACCCTTATTTTTGGCATATATATATAAGTTGTTCTCTCTTTAAAATTTTGAGGTACAGTTTCTTCTAACAGATCAAAATATACCCTAAATCACTAGTGTATGGCTTTGTTCTAGTCTCCTGCCTGATCACATTCTCTCCCTTTTTCCTTTTTTTTTTTCTTAAATCTTCTTTCTTTTTTCAAACAACTTATCTTACCAAGTCCTTTTATAAAATCTTTTATAATTTTCATCTTTACAGTCATCTTCCATCCCTTCATTGTATCAACCCTTATTTTGTACATATATGTCTTTCTTCCTTTAAAATTTTAGGAGGCACTTTTTTCTAACAGACCAAAATACGCCCAAAATCTAGTGTGTGGCACTGAACTATGCACTAGCCTGATCATATTTGATCATATTCTCCCTTTTTTGTATTGTTTTGTTTTAGTTTTTATCTTTTTTTTTCTTTTTTTTTTTTCTTTCTTTTTCTCTTTCTTTTTTCTTTCTTTCCCTTTCTTTTCCCCTGGTTTCAGGTCTTTTCTGATTTGTATACAGTATATTTGCTGGGGACGTTGTAAACCTGTTAGCATTTTGTTCTCTCATTCATCTATTCTCCTCTGGACAAAATTACAAGACGAAAGAAATCACCTCAGCAAAAAGAACAAGAGGTAGTACCCGCACCCAGGGACCTACTCAATACGGATATTAGTACGATGTCGGACCTAGAGTTCAGAATCATGATTTTAAAGATACTAGCTGGGCTTGAAAAAAGCGTGGAAGTTATTAGAGAAACCCTTTCTGGAGAAATAAAAGAACTAAAATCTAACCAAATCGAAATCAAAAAGGCTATTGATGAGGTGCAATCAAAAATGGGGGCACTAAATGCTAGGATAAATGAGGCAGAAGAGAGAATCAGCGATATAGAAGACCAAATGATGGAAAATAAAGAGGCTGAGAAAAAGAGAGAGAAACAACTACAGGATCACGAGGGCAGAATTCGAGAGATAAGTGATACGATAAGACGAAACAACATGAGAATAATTGGGATCCCAGAAGAAGAAGAGAGAGAGAGAGGGGCAGAAGGTATATTGGAGCAAATTATAGCAGAGAACTTCCCTAATGTGAGGAAGGAAACAGGCATTAAAATCCAGGAGGCACAGAGAACCCCTCTCAAAATCAATAATAATAGGTCAACACCCCGACATCTAATAGTAAAACTTACGAGTCTCAGAGACAAAGAGAAAATCCTGAAAGCAGCTCGGGAGAAGAGATATGTAACCTACAATGGTAGAAACATTAGATTGGCAACAGACCTATCCACAGAGACCTGGCAGGCCAGAAAGGACTGGCAAGATATCTTCAGAGCACTAAACGAGAAAAATATGCAGCCAAGAATACTATATCCAGCTAGGCTATCATTGAAAATAGAAGGAGAGATAAAAAGCTTCCAGAACAAACAAAAACTAAAGGAATTTGCAAACACGAAACCAGCCCTCCAAGAAATACTGAGAGGGGTCCTCTAAGCAAAGAAAGAACCTAAAAGCAGCAAAGAGCAGAAACGAACACAGACAACAGACAGTTAACAGTCACCTTACAGGTAATACAATGACACTAAATTCATACCTTTCAATAGTTACCCTGAATGTAAATGGGCTAAATGCCCCAATCAAAAGACACAGGCTATCAGATTGGATTAAAAAACAAGACCCATCAATATGCTGTCTGCAAGAGACTCATTTTAGACCCAAAGACACCCCCAGATTGAAAGTGAGGGGCTGGAAAACCATTTACCATGCTAATGGACACCAAAAGAAAGCTGGGGTGGCAATCCTTATATCAGACAAACTAGATTTTAAAACAAAGACTGTAATAAGAGATGAGGAAGGACACTATATCCTACTTAAAGGGTCTATCCAACAAGAAGATCTAACAATTGTAAATATCTATGCCCCGAACATGGGAGCAGCCAATTATATAAGGCAATTAATAACAAAAGCAAAGAAACACATTGATAACAATACAATAATAGTGGGGGACTTTAACACCCCCCTGACTGAAATGGACAGATCATCTAAGCAAAAGATCAACAAGGAAATAAAGACTTTAAATGACACACTGGACCAAATGGACTTCACAGACATATTCAGAACATTCCATCCCAAAACAAAGGAATACACATTCTTCTCTAGTGCCCATGGAACATTCTCCAGAATAGATCACATCCTAGGTCACAAATCAGGTCTCAATCGGTACCAAAAGATTGGGATCATTCCCTGCATATTTTCAGACCACAATGCTTTGAAACTGGAACTCAACCACAAGAGGAAAGTCGGAAAGAACTCAAATACATGGAGGCTAAAGAGCATCCTACTAAAGAATGAATGGGGCAACCAAGAAATCAAAGAAGAATTAAAAAAATTCCTGGAAACCAATGAAAATGAAAACACAACTGTTCAAAATCTTTGGGATACAGCAAAGGCAGTCCTGAGAGGAAAGTATATAGCAATACAAGCCTTTCTCAAGAAACAAGAGAGGTCTCAAATACACAACCTAACCCTACACCTAAAGGAGCTAGAGAAAAAACAGCAAATAAAGCCTAAACCCAGCAGGAGAAGAGAAATCATAAAGATCAGAGCAGAAATCAATGAACTAGAAACCAAAAGAACAGTAGAACAGATCAACGAAACTAGGAGCTTGTTCTTTGAAAGAATTAACAAGATTGATAAACCCCTGGCCAGACTTATCAAAAAGAAAAGAGAAATGACCCAAATCAACAAAATCATGAATGAAAGAGGAGAGATCACAACCAACACCAAAGAAATACAAACAATTATAAGAACATATTATGAGCAACTCTATGCCAACAAATTAGATAACCTGGAAGAAATGGGTGCATTCCTAGAGATGTATCAACTACCAAAATTGAACCAGGAAGAAATAGAAAACCTGAACAGACCTATAACCACGAAGGAAATTGAAACAGTCATCAAAAATCTCCCAAGAAACAAAAGCCCAGGGCCAGATGGCTTCCCAGGGGAATTCTATCAGACATTTCAAGAAGAATTAATACCTATTCTCCTGAAACTGTTCCAAAAAATAGAAATGGAAGGGAAACTTCCAAACTCATTCTATGAGGCGAGCATTACCTTGATCCCAAAACCAGACAAAGACCCCATCAAAAAAGAGAATTACAGACCAATATCCTTGATGAACATGGATGCAAAAATTCTCACCAAAATACTAGCCAATAGGATCCAACAGTACATTAAAAGGATTATTCACCAGGACCAAGTGGGATTTATTCCTGGGCTGCAAGGCTGGTTCAACATCTGCAAATCAATCAATGTGATACAATACATTAACAAAAGAAAGAAAAAGAATCATATGATCCTCTCAATAGATGCAGAAAAAGCATTTGACAAAGTACAGCATCCTTTCTTGATCAAAACTCTTCAGAGTATAGGGATAGAGGGTACATACCTCAATATCATAAAAGCCATCTATGAAAAACCTACAGCGAATATCATTCTCAATGGGGAAAGGCTGAGAGCTTTTCCCCTAAGGTCAGGAACGCGGCAGGGATGTCCACTATCACCACTGCTATTCAACATAGTATTAGAAGTCCTAGCCACAGCAATCAGACAACAAAAAGAAATCAAAGGCATCCAAATCGGCAAAGAGGAAGTCAAACTCTCACTCTTTGCAGATGATATGATACTGTATGTGGAAAACCCAAAAGACTCCACCCCAAAACTGCTAGAACTCATACAGGAATTCAGTAAAGTAGCAGGATATAAAATCAATGCACAGAAATCAGTGGCATTCCTATACACCAACAACAAGACAGAAGAGAGACAAATCAAGGAGTCGATCCCATTTACAATTGCACCCAAAACCATTAGATACCTAGGAATAAATCTAACCAAAGAGGCAAAGGATCTGTACTCAGAAAACTATAAAATACTCATGAAAGAAATTGAAGAAGACACAAAGAAATGGAAAAACGTTCCATGCTCATGGATTGGGAGAATCAACATTGTGAAGATGTCAATGCTACCTAGAGCAATCTACACATTCAATGCAATCCCCATCAAAATTCCATCCACTTTTTTCAGAGAAATGGAACAAACAATCCTAAAATTTGTATGGAATCAGAAGAGACCCCGAATAGCCAGAGGAATATTGAAAAAGAAAAGCAAAGCTGGCGGCATCATAATTCCGGACTTCCAGCTCTATTACAAAGCTGTCATCATCAAGACAGTATGGTACTGGCACAAAAACAGACACATAGATCAATGGAACAGAATCGAGAGCCCAGAAATGGACCCTCAACTCTATGGTCAACTTATCTTTGACAAAGCAGGAAAGAATGTGCAATGGCAAAAAGACAGTCTCTTCAACAAATGGTGTTGGGAAAATTGGACAGCCACATGCAGAAGAATGAAACTGGACCATTTCCTTACACCACACACAAAAATAGACTCCAAATGGTTGAAAGACCTAAGCGTGAGACAGGAGTCCATCAAAATCCTAAAGGAGAACACAGGTAGCAACCTTTTTGACCTTAGCTGCAGCAACTTCTTCCTAGAAACATCGCCAAAAGCACGGGAAGCCAGGGCAAAAATGAACTATTGGGATTTCATCAAGATAAAAAGCTTTTGCACAGCCAAAGAAACAGTCCACAAAACCAAAAGACAACCGACAGAATGGGAGAAAATATTTGCAAATGACATATCAGATAAAGGGCTAGTATCCAAAATCTATAAAGAACTTATCAAACTCAACACCCAAAGAACAAATAATCCAATCAAGAAATGGGCAGAAGACATGAACAGACATTTCTCCAAAGAAGACATCCAAATGGCCAACAGGCACATGAAAAAGTGCTCAACATCGCTCGGCATCAGGGAAATCCAAATCAAAACCTCAATGAGATACCACCTCACACCCGTTAGAATGGCTAAAATTAACAAGTCAGGGAACGACAGATGTTGGCGGGGATGTGGAGAAAGGGGAACCCTCCTACACTGTTGGTGGGAATGCAAGCTGGTGCAACCCCTCTGGAAAACAGTATGGAGGTTCCTCAAACAGTTGAAATTAGAGCTACCGTTCGATCCAGCAATTGCACTACTGGGTATTTACCACAAAGACACAAATGTAGGGACCCGAAGGGGTACGTGTACCCCAATGTTTATAGCGGCAATGTCCACCATAGCCAAACTGTGGAAAGAGCCAAGATGCCCATCAACAGATGAATGGATAAAGAAGATGTGGTATATATACACAATGGAATATTATGCAGCCATCAAAAGGAATGAGATCTTGCCATTTGCAACGACGTGGATGGAACTGGAGGGTGTTATGCTGAGTGAAATAAGTCAATCAGAGAAAGACATGTATCACATGACCTCACTGATATGAGGAATTCTTAATCTCAGGAAACAAACTGAGTGTTACTGGAGTGGTTGGGGGTGGGAGGGATGGGGTGGCTGGGTGATAGACATTGGGGAGGGTATGTGCTACGGTGAGCGCTGTGAATTGTGCAAGACTGTTGAATCACAGTTCTGTACTTCTGAAACAAATAACGCAACATATTTTAAGAAAAAAGAAAAAGAAGAAGATAACAGGAGAGGAAGAAAAGGGGAGTATGTCAGAGGGGGAGACGAACCATGAGAGATGATGGACTCTGAAAAACAAACTGAGGATTCTAGAGGGGAGGGGGGTAGGGGGATGGGTTAGCCTGGTGATGGGTATTGAGGAGGGCACGTTCTGCATGGAGCACTGGGTGTTATGAACAAACAATGAATCATGGAACACTGCACCAAAAACTAATGATGTAATATATGGTGATTAACATAACAATAAAAAAATTATAAAAAAAAATGCTTATTGAACAGGTGAATGAAACTTAAGTCATTCTTATGGTAAGATAAACAAAAGTGTGACTGGTTGAGTTCCATTAATTTTATTTTGAACCAGGCAAGATGAAACACATGGCAAAATATAATCTGTATAGCCAAGGAAGAGGATCATAGTTTTATTTCATTCGCAGCTATCCTGCTATACATTTCCGAGTCAGAGGATGAAATGGCAAGGAATGAGTGGCAAGGGTGCCATAGAACAGTTATACAGCATTTAGTCAAATGTTTTCTATTGCAGATCTTAGCAGTTGTCACTCCTTTCACATTTCAATTTCCCGACTGTAATAAGGCTACAAATGTGCTATCTTCCCATTCAGATGAGGCTGAGTTTCTATTCATATAATCACCACCCAAGTTATCATGAATTAAGTCATGTGCCATTCAAGAATGTGATGTTCACATTTATGAAAGAATTAATATGTGCAGCTACATTGCCTTTAACAAATTATTATTAGGCAGGGTATGAAATGCATTGGTAAGAAATACTTAACAGATGATACTGTGACAATGTGCTATTAAGCATGTTACTGTAATGTCAATATTATTAAACCTATGTACCCAGCTAATCCATGAATATAAATTACTTTTGTATCAGCCACACTTTATTATTTATTAGAATCAGCATAATAGCTATAACTATTCCACCGAGGCAACCTAAGGGCATGTCGCCATCAAAACTGGAGCCTAGAGAACCGTTGAATTCAGAACTTATCTAGCAGTGAGTCCCTTAGGCACTGTTTCTTTACACCATTTTGTTGAATCAGATGTGACTAAAAGATGTGATTGTTTTCCAGAGCAAATCAAGATAGGCACAAAAATGACCACCATTATTTGTCGAGGCCGACTAGCTACCTGACACTGTAGCCAAGTGCTTTCTATGTATTGTTGCAAATTATCTCTCCATTTCTGTAATATTTTGTCCCCCAGTACAAGGGGAAACAAACTATGCTTGAAGGAGATTAGAGAGTAACCTGTCTAAAGTGTCAAAACCTCAGTGCAAATACTTGGGTCCAAACTCAGTTGTCTTTGTTACCAATCGCAGATTTTTACATAGGACTGAATTATGCGGTAAGCCATTGTAATTTGGAGTAATTGGACAAACTGGAAAATTTGGAATAACTCTTATTTGAGTTCACTACCAGCTGATGACACTGAGTTTTTGTCTCAGCTTCTCTCTTTGCAAAACAGAGATGGCACCTTATTATAAAAATAGTTGTGCTCCGTAAGTGTAAGATTATTTTAAAAGGTTTCTCACAAAATCACTGCTATTTCTAAAGCACAATGGGACATTTGGTTTTATTATCCCCACTAGAAAGAGTCCAGTAAAATGCACAAGATTATTTCCTAATTTTCAGCCCTTCTTATACTCAGTCTAATGTTTAGTTTGTTTTGAGATTTCAGGATCATTCTTTATTTGGGCTGTCTTCCATTTCCTGATACTACTTTTGTCTGCCATTTTTGCCCACTTTTAGCTAGTTTGGTTAATTAAATGAATATTTATGCATGTACACATAAAATGTCCCTCTTATTGCAGCACGGTCACAGACTGAGGGAAGGTAAAATCATAACAGGATGTGGAGAGGTATGGGGCTGGGGGAGAGGGCACGTTGGTGGGGATGAGGAAGTGGCCCCAGAGTGCGCAGATCTCCGTATCTTTCATACTGTACTAAATACAAGCAATAGACATTGCAGCTCAAACAGCTTTGGCCCTTTTTTCAAAAATTTGTCATCTTCTCGAAAATAAACACTGTACCTGAGATTCGTTAGCAGCTACACATATCCCAAATACCACCACAGGCCTTTATTGTTTGAATTCATTTTTATAGCTATCAAGAACAAGATGCAAACTGCGAGCTTCTTGGAAAGGAGGTTAAGTCAACAGCTGGCCATTTCTTTCTTCCTCTTCCTACTTCTTTCTCATAGAAATCAGTACATTGTGTGCATTCTTCTGCTCCAAAATGAAATCTAAGGAGAAACTGTGACACTATTCCACAGATGACTGAAATCTGAATGTTGTTGCCCTGTCTCATTCCATTTTAATTTCATTTTTATTTTTGTAAGTCCCGCTATTTATTTGAGAGTGTAAACCAAGTTCTGTGGGAGCACAGAGGACAGAACTGATGTGTTGGTCTGTGAAGGTCAGTGAGGGCTCCACGGAGGAGGTGACAATTGGAGCTGAAGTTTGAATTTGATTATGTGTGTTCACTTCATCTATGGAATGGACAGAGAGCCAACTGCTTCGTGTTATGCTTCTGGAAGGGAGCAAAGGACCACCTCCATTACAATCACTTAATAGCACTTGCTAAAAACCACTGTGTTTGAGTTTCACAGTTTTCATTCATTTAGATCATGTCCTCATTGTTAGGTTGCCTTATGTTTTTTAGACATGTAAGAGAAAAAAAATCTTGTTGAATGTTAATATCCCTCTCACAGGGTTAAAAATTCAATCAGATTTTAATAGATCCCAAATTAACCTCAATTAGGGCATCATCATTGTCAAGATTTTAATATCCTTAATTGCTGAGCTGAATGTTTGTCACTGTCAGCAGTGAATAAATAGTGCTACAATGAATGGAATGAAATAGATATCAATTTATATTTACTTGAGATATGCATAATGTTAAGCATTTGAATTTCATTTTATATGATATAACATCTATTACAAAGATAGAGAAAGTACTCTTACAGACATTCATTCAACATTTATTCAACATTAATTAGTTTAACAAGTACTTATTGAGTGGTCGACTCCATAGTTACGTCATGTACTACGCAAGGTGCTAGAAAAGGAAATGTTTGTGAAATCCAGTCTCATTGAAATCTGCTGGCTGTAAAATGATCTTCAATAGTTTCGACCTGTGTTTTTTCTTTTACTTAGATCTGATGGTATTTTAAAGGATGCATTAGAAGTTAAGATAATATTATTTCGTGTCTCCTAGGATAGTTGAAACTTTAAAAGGTGTCACATGCAAAGCACCTCATACTTTGTTTTGTATCATAAGTACTTAACTCTTTAAAAATAATTATTATTATGGCTATTACTACTATTACTACTGCTAATGCTGCTATATCTAATTGTTTGTCCAATACTTGAATTTTCTGTATCCTGGATGCAAAGGAATTAAAATCATCCCAAAGTATTTGCATATAAGAAAATGCAAAAGTGGAGAGTTTGCAGCAATAATAATGATAAAGTGCTACAAATTTTGCTATGAGTTTAAATGGAATCTTGGAGCTCCTTGGGTAATTTGGTGAAAAATTCTCATACTAAATAAAATTTTCATCTTGTATATGGTTTTGACCAATAAGTTAATGGAAACTGGTCTGTTTAATTAAAATGGTTATATCTGTGGCTTGAGCAGAGCTAGTCTTTCTTATTCAAGCCAAATTGTAAATTTGAGGTCTTCTCTGATCACACATATTCTTCCTTGAGTGAAAGTGTTGGCCAAGGTATAATTGAACCAACTGCATTAGGTACAAGCCAGTTAAAAAGCAACTTTATTCTTTCATATCACTGCATTTCCTCCATGCTCTGTTAGATCTTTTTTTCTCATTCCTTGAGTATCTTGGGTTGATCCCAAATCCTTCCTCATCATTTTCAAATGTGAACTAATTATTTCATTTTCTAGTTATAGTAAAGAGCACAGTCCAATCTAATACTTAAATGTTAAAATCTCTTATCCAATCCATACTTTTTTCCCTCCCACAGCTCAGAAATCTTATTCCCTCCAACTTGTTCCTTCCTGTTCCCTCCTCCATTCACTATGTGGTCTTAGGGCTCCTTCAGGAATGGAATGGGAAGAAAGAATAGAGGTAAAGGGTACACAGGTATAGATAGACTGGTAAATATGGATTCTGGCACAGGATCAGCTGTCCAAATGTTGATCTTTTTACTGATGCATTCCTTACAGATTCTAGCTTCCCAAGTCACTTACACTTCCCACCCAAACCCTGGATTCCCCAAGTTCACTTGTTTAAGATTTGCATAGAATTTTGGGGCAATTCAAGGCCATGTTCTTTCAAAGGAGTATGCATTTGGCTTCAGGAAACAAACCTTTACTCCACCATTGGTGAGAATGTTGTACATTCTTTTTAATATTCTAACAAAGATTCAGCCAAACTTTTACAATTAGACTGCTTTCAGAGATGAAGAAGGTACTGGTTTCTGAATCTCTCAAATTTGAGAAGACATGGGAATAGGTCTTGTTAAGGTTCTCTAGACATCTCCTCCCCTCTGACCCCTGTGTGCTTTCAAGGTGAATGATGACTAAATATCACCTGATATATTTTAGGTCACCTCTTAAAAAGTTCTGAAAGGATGATCTAACACATCTTTATTATTGTGAAAGAGTACTAATACCCTTTGTTCTCAGATGTTGGGATCTTAGCCAAAATGGAGATGACAGGAATTGCTCCCTTTAACATCATGATATACAGAGTAATTTATAATATTTTCGCCTTTGTTTAAATGTTCCCTTTAGTTGAGGGATCTTGTCTTATGTAACATTATAGCTATTATAGAAAAAAACGTGGTGCTTAGCATATATTATATTTTCAGTAAATATTTACTGACTGACTATATGATTAGGGGTAGTTTTACCACTTCCCTATTCTACCAAAACACAGCCAGGGGACATTTGATTATTTGATTCAATCTGATTCCTGGCAGGAAAGAGGTGGCATATTCAATATTTTAACTGAAGAGAGGTAAATGAAGGAACTAATTATAATAGTGAGGCAGCGTTAAGGGGGCCAAAAAGGTAAAACTCTTTAGGATCAGCAACAGTAGGAAGGCCTTGCCACCCGTAAGCCTGAGGGAGCAAGAGGAGGGGATGATGTTCCTGAGGCATGAAGGAAGGTGGAGTTGTGGAAAAAAGGTGGTCTGATGGGATCCAAGGTCATAGTGGAAAGTAGTCACTGTCAGAACAGTGTCAAGTTAGGAAAGGAAAATAGGTATGGGTCCAAGGTGAGGAATACCCTAGCTTCACCTCCTCTTGTCCTCCAGCTCTGGTCCGTATCTGCCATGGGCTGAATCCAAGGAGAAGCCACATGACAAGAGGACCAGAATGATGCTGTTCTGGAGGTCAGCTTATGGGACGGAGAACAGGGCAGAAATGTACAGATAACGGACCAGAGAAGGAGGCAGGTGGTAGAGAACAAAATTGTGTTATTATAGTTGGAAACATCAAACTAGTATATATGAATAAAGCTCCACTATGAACCTGAGGTATACCACAAAACAAGTATTTCAATAATATATTATACTATATTGCATTACCTATAGTTAAATACTTGTTTTGTGGTGTACTTCAGGTTCATTGCAGAATAAATACATTTTGGGGGAAAACCTAATATCTAAACCTACGTGGATTTTTCTTTGTTTGTTTATTTGCATGCTGTTTAACCTCCAAAAATGTTTAGAACAATTTACATTGATTCATATATATAACATAATGAGATGAACTCAGATAATAACAAAGGAAAATAAGGGTATAAATGTTGGAAGAACTGAAGTTAATTCACAAAATATAGGTCATATTATTGGCCATAAATTTGGTTCAAAGATTTCTTGCAGTCAGTTCCAAAAATGTTTCTCTCATATAATATTTATTGAGTCCCCATGATGGTTTTAGGTGCTGGGGATACTACAGTCAGCATGAAAACAAGGTCAAATGGAATTTATATTTTATGGGAAGGTACAAAAAGAAAAAAAAGAAAACAAACATTTAAGATAATTTTAGATTGAGATAAATGTTATGAAGAAAATAAAATAGGGTAATGGAATAGAGTGCCTGGGGTGACTTTAGATATTGAAATGAGAGAAAAAAAATCTCTCTGAGGAATAGTATTTATACTGAAATTTCAATGATAAAATAGTCATGGTCAAAGGAGGTGGGAGCAGAGAACGGACTCTGAAAAGATCTGACCCAGCTGCATTTAACTAGCAAGTGTCATATTATCCCTCAAGGGAAAAATCTTCAAGGCTACAAACAATTAGTACACACAGAATATTTTGAGTTGAAAACTTTCTGTTTGCACATAGCTGGAATAGCCTGTTTTATTCATCATTGTATACGCTGCTGCTTTTTCATATCTATCCTAGATGCTTTAATCTTTGTCAACTCCGATTAGTTTGGTAAGACTTTATTTAACAAGTCCAAGTACATGCAGTGCATCACTGGATCAGTCTGCTAGGGCTGCCATAACAGAATACCACAGACTGGGGGGCTAAGACATCAGAAATCATTAACTTACAGTTCTGGAGACCGGAAGTCTGAGGCCAAGGTGCCAGCAGGGTTGGTTGTTTTGGGGTGAGACTTCTCCTCCTGCCTTGCAGACAGCTGCTTTCTTGTTGTGCCCTCACATGGCCTTTTCACTGTGTGTGTGCAGAGGTGGGGTGAGAGAGGGAGAGATAGAAAGAGATTTCTGGTGTCCTCTTTTTATAAGGATACCAATCCTATGGGATGAGGACCCCAGCCTTATGACTTCTCTTAACCATAATTTCTTTAAAAGCCCCGTCTCCAAATAGTTACGTAGGGTGTTAAGACTTCAATGTATGAATTTGTGGGGGATGCAATTCACTCCATTCCCATCATAAAGAACTTACATGTAAGGATTAAAATAGTTTTTAAAAAATCTATCAGGTGTCTGACTGTGTGACACAGAGCAAATATTCTAAAGCAAAGGGTAAAGAAAGTTCAAGTTGTTTAAGAGACTTTTACAGAAAAAAATGCAATATGACCTGAAATGTCTTGAATGTCCTGATCCAGAGGTTTTGAACCTGCAGATTTGAATCTATTGATTGAATGAAAGCATAAAAATTATTTTCTTTATTTGGATTCCATTTTTTATTATGATGGAACAAATGTATTGGAAAATTGCAAAGAAAACATACATATATAATCCATCTTCATAAAAATGTTTAAATCACTAATAAATGAATGCAAATTAAAAGGAGGAATGCTTTACTCTACTGACTTTACTATCAAAATATAGCCAAAATCTGATCTCTTGTCACTGCCTATACTGAATTTGACCTGCTCACAGTCCCAACATCTCTTGCCTAGATTACTGTGATAAGTCACCAAATTACTTTGCCCTCACCCACCTTCAGTCAGAATGGTTCTGTGACAACATAAATCAGACCATACCACTCTTGTTCAAAACTCCCAAATGATGTCCTATTTCACTCAAAGAAAAAGCCAGTCTCCTTACTAGGACTCCCAAACCCCTATGCTATCCAGCCCTTATCATTTGTTTGGCCTCATATTGAAAAAAAAAAAGTGTCCTAGCCCCTGAGGTGTCACTCTCAAGCTGACACCATAGCTGCACCTTTCATAGGCTAGCAGTTTCTGGTGGCGTGGTTTATGGTGGGACCAGTCGATTCTATGGTTGTGTGTCCATTGACATACTTCCTTTGATGTAAAATGGTTCCCTTGGTCAAAAGACATGTTATGAAGGATTGATCCCATGATGATAAATCAAGTATTTTGTGTCTTTTGACAGTGGCACTGGTGGTGGTAGTGATAATAGTGGGCAGGAAAAGCAAGTCCATAGACAGAGCTCATACCAACCTCACTGGGGAGATATTACTGCCTACTAGAGGGTAGAAGCTCTAACATAATCAAGTTGCCCGCAAGTAGCTGCTTGGTATACTCAAGGGAAGTCAGTCTGACAGGTCAGCCATTCAGAAGCAACAGTAGCTAGATCAACCTTGTGAGTGACATCTCATGCTGTAGGACCCATGCTTACCCTCCATCTTTATCACCACAGCTATTTGGTTTTCAGGACCATGGCAGAAGCACAGCGGCAGCCAAGGACAGACTCTGGATGAGTCATCCTACCTACCTCATTGTTAAATGGCGTCTATACAAGTATGCTCTCTGGGAGGTCTTGAATGAAACACAAAAATGTATAAACACTGGATGCAGGCCAATAAATCCACGTTTGTGCTTTTCCCCCGCCGCCCATGTTTCATTTCTCTTTTCTCCAGTTGTCCAATCCTATCTTTCCTATATCCTGAATAACCAGCCAAGCCATTTGACTGCCTGGGGCTATATTATATTCTGACCTTAGACCACTTCTACCTCCGCCCCAGTTGGTGACTAGGTGTATGGTTTAAATTTCTACCATTGGGGGAATTTCACCTCATTATTGTTTTTTTTAATTGATTAATATATTTATATATAGAGAGAGAGAGCAGGGGAGGGGCAGAAGGACAGAGAACAAGAGAATCTTAATCAGAAACCAAGCATAGCACAGAACCCAACATGGGGCCAGATCCCATGACACTGAGATCATGACCTGAGCCAAAATCAAGAGCTGAAATCAAGACTGAGCCATCCAGAGCCCCCATCCTCATCACTGTTTTTGAGGGTTACCCTTCACTGGGGACTTTGTGACTTAGCAGTCTAGTTTCGGCTTGCAACAATATATTGATCTGACTTATCAATGGTCAGTGAACCAAGACTGGGTTTCTTTCTTCCTCTGGCAGCTGATCACAAGGAATACCCCATGAGGCAATAGATGTGAGCTGAGGAAGAAGAATAAGTACAACAGAGAAGGTGACATGAAGTCTAGGTCATATAACTTACCTGTGTCCAATATTAATGTACCCTATTCTTGTGCCAAATCCAAAACGATGACTCTGTGAGTTTGACCATGCATAGCTCATGATGAGCATCTTTAGTTGCATAATCATTTGATATCTGACGGTCATGTTCTTAGTGTCTACTAGTGCCCAGTGGTGTTCAGAAGATGCTTTTTGAATAGCTAATCATTCTTTGCTGCAGATAACGTGACTTTGCTAGAGGATGGGTTCAGGAATCTACTAGGTTTACTGTGAAACAGCCAAAAACTCCATTTATCACTTTACTTCCATAATTCTCCACTCTGAAGGGCTAGTGGACCACAGTGGGATTTGGAAGGGTTTAACATCAATTCAGATCCAGTGGCAGAAATCCTTGAAAATTTAGGTACTTCCTCCTTTTGTTCCAGTGCATGATTGTCCTAGTAAATGACCATAGCACCCTTTGGCTTGGTAGAAGGAATGTTTACATTATAAGCTTTTGGCCATGTAGCAGGCTCCTTCTTCAGGGAAATGTGGCCTCCCCTTCATCCCGTCTGTGTATTGACTCTAGCTGGGACTAGTGTTAGGGGCTGTGAGTCATTTACTTTGTTTTTACAGATCAAGTAAGACTTTAGTAGAATGTCCATTTATACTATACATGGTGGACCCAGCCCCAGGGCCACCATGACCAATTAATCACTGACAAAGATCTCTGCAGGTCAAACATTCTGATTATTACTCTGGGCCTTCTGCACATTACAGTAATTACCCAAACCTTGTCACCGGCAATTAAATATTCCACTTCACTTCCACCATTCTAGGAATCCATCATTCTAGTTGAAATCAGGGAACACTTTTCAGTGATAGCATTACCCACTGTCATTCCTGACTTTCAGTGTTTATCAAGCATCCTGATGACACCTTCACCTATGCATTTCTGAAGGCCTTGGTGAAGAGGGAGTTCTCTACATCCTCCAGAGGAAATAGATAGGGAGGTGAGTAAGCAGATCACACAACAAATTTCACTCCAGCCTCTTCCTAACCCTTTGGATTTTTCTTCTTAGAGCAGGGGTCAGCAAATGTTTTCACTAAAGGGCCAGATAGTTATATTTTAGGTTTTGTGGGTAATATCATCTCTGTCACAATTACTCAACTCTGTTCTGGTATGAAAGTAGCCCTAGGCAATAAACAGTAACAAGCATGGCTGTGCTCCAGTAAAACTTTATTTATAAAAACTATTTGCAGGCAGGATTTGGTCCATGGGTCAGAGTTGACCTTTTTCTACAATACACCAGTGAAGTTCTGGAATTTCTACTTCATTTACTGCAGGGCTGTTAGAGTTTAGGTTTTTGTCAACCCTTCAAGCAAACTGATAGCATCACTATCATCCCCCTTGAATTACAAATCTCTGGTGGATGTATGTATACCAAGAAATTCAATCAGATAAAATACCACATTCTTTTGAATCTAGTCTACTTTCTTTAGAATTTATGTACACACACACACACTCCCCAGGAATAACTGGCAAAATCTTGAAATTCTTTTGGTGTGCATGGTACCTCTTCTTGGTCACACTTTGCACCAGGATCTGCCAAGATCTGAGATTAGAAACAATAAGTAGGTGTGGGTCATGAGGAGGATCAGCAGTTTCCTACAAGGCCATAACCATAATTTCATGAGAAATATTATCGACTCTTCAGGCCAGAAGCTACATTCAGGTAGTGGAATAAGGGTTCCTTCTGCCAGGAAGGAAGGCTCAGAGGAATTTGAGAGTACAAGTTTTTCAATTTCATTGAAAACTGTCCAAATGTCACCATCCCATAGTAGCGGCTTTATTTTTACTCTAACCAATTCCCTTACCTTATCATAAGAAACTATAAGATTACAAATTCAAATCACATAGTAATCCCGGTGCTCTAGCATCAGATTTTAGATTTTTCTTCTTTCTTTTTTAGAAATTTGACCTCATGGCTCTAAGAAAGAAGGTAATCTTTTCATCAGTTTATAGGTGATTTCTAATTTCTTATCTGGATCCTGAGCGATCTCATCATTTGTTTTTCCTCCAGTTGTCTAGCATAATTAGAAACAGCCAGTCCACCCCTGGTCCCGATACTCCATTTTCCTTCACCATAATGTTTTACTGCAGGAGCTACTGCGTCTCCCAGACCTTGAACTCCTTAGCTTCTTCACGCTAGTGACAATGAATGATGTAAGTAACTTTGGTCGGGCATGGACCACCAGTGTTTCATCTTCCACCATCAGTGGGGCGCTAAAAAAAAAAAAAAAAAAAAAAATCTAATCAGATCAATTAAATCTAATCTCATTCCAAATTCCTGTCTGTTAAAGTTTCCCTTCCCTGGAATCACTTCTGGTACCAAAAACTGTAACTTCATGAATTTAATAAAACAAGAGGCACTTTAAATATTACAGAAATGAAGTATAAGAATATTATAGGAATTAGATGGTGGACTTTGGAAGTGTCCTGGGAACTGTGGCAATCAATCCGTCTTTAGAAATGTTAGAAATGTTCTGTCTGGATGTTGGCGGGGATGTAGAGAAAGGGGAAGCCTCATACACTGTTGGTGGAAATGCAAGCTGGTGCAGCCTCTCTGGAAAACAGTATGGAGGTTCCTCAAAAAGTTGAAAATAGAGCTACCATACGATCCAGCAATTGCACTACTGGGTATTTACCCCAAAGATACAAATGTAGGTATCCAAAGGGGTACGTGCACCCCAATGTTTATAGCAGCAATGTCCACAACAGCCAAACTGTAGAAAGAGCCAAGATGTCCATCGACAGATGAATGGATAAAAAGATGTGGTATATATACACAATGGAATGTTATGCAGCCATCAAAAGGAATGAGATCTTGTCATTTGCAATAACGTGGATGGAAGCTGAGCGAAATAAGTCAATCAGAGAAAGACATGTATCATATGACCTCACTGATATGAGGAATTCTTAATCTCAGGAAACAAACTGAGGTTTGCTGGAGTGCTGGGGGTTGGGAGAGATGGGCTGGCTGGGTGATAGGCATTGGGGAGGGTATGTGCTATGGTGAGCGCTGTGAATTGTGCAAGACTGTTGAATCACAGATCTGTACCTCTGAAACAAATAATACAGTATATGTTAAAAAAAAAAGAAGATAGTAAGAAGGGAAAAATGAAGGGGGGGAAATTGGAGGGGGAGACGAACCATGAGAGACGATGGACTCTGAAAAACAAACTGAGGGTTCTAGAGGGGAAGGGGTGGGGGGATTGGTTAGCCTGGTAATGCGTATTAAAGAGGGCACGTTCTGCATGGAGCACTGGGTGTTATGTGCGAACAATGAAGCCAATGGAACACTACATCAAAAACTAATGATGTAATGTATGGTGATTAACATAATATATATTAAAAAAAAAGAAATGTTCTGTCTGCAGCTGAGGAGCTGAAACTACTGAGAAGCCAGAGAAACCGGTAAGTACTTTGCGGCTGCCCTTATGTCTGTCCACTCAAACTTCCCCAAAGTAACACTTAACCACAGTTCTGCCTTCCAAACATTGATGGTTTCTCTCATAGAGAATTCTAATCCAAAACATGGCTTCTTCTCTGCAAAGAAGACAGGTCCTTAGAAGTGGGTGTTAGCGATCCAAAGTTGGTAGTGGACAACCCAGCATATGCCTGGAGGTCAGTGGTCAGCAAACATTTACAGAACACTTTACATCTATTAACTCACTTAATCCTTGTGACAACACTATGATATAAGTGTTATTGTTGTGGATATTTTATAGATAAAGAAATGGGGTGCAGAAAAGTTAAGTAACATGGTCAAGGTCACTGTGAAGTGGGGAGAGAACATGAAAACCAAGGCAGCAAAAGTCCAGACTACTGGCTTTTACCCACTACACCATGCAGAGAAGAAGGTTGACAACTGGCTGATACTGGTTATCAACAAGATAATTTCCACTCTCTTGCATGTAATTATTTGTGCCTTATTACATGTTCCCATTGAACATGAATTGCTGTCGTATAAATGACTATTAAAATTATTTTTTTAAAGATTGTTTATTTATTTATTTATTTATTTGAGAGGGAGAGAGAGAGCACAAGCAGGGGAAGAGGCAGGCAGAGGGAGAGGGAGAAGCAGGTTTCCCGACGAGCAGGGAGCCCACTGTGGGGCTCGATCCCAGGACCCTGGGATCATGACCTGAGCCGAAGGCAGACACTTAATGGACTGAGCCACCCAGGCGACCCTATTAAAATTACTTTTAAAAGATGTTTTCAAGCTGTTGAATCAGGCGATTTGGCTCTTGGTCTTGACTCCTGTGCTATGTGGCTCTGTGATCTTTGCACCTTGACCAAGCACCATACCATGGCCCATTATTTTTACATATTAATACTCTCTACCAAAAGGCATGCCCCCTGACAGTAGACACTCTGTGATGGCCATCTTTGTACCCCGGTACTCCCGACAGTACTCACATGGTGGGTGTTTAGTAAATAATTACAAAATGAGTAAATTATCTTGGGGTCTTAGCCTTTACAGGAATCATCCTTATCATCTGTAGTGTGACAATGTAGATTCAGATAATATCTAAAACATAGATCTACAACCTCTTATCTGAAGTCCTGAAATCTGTTAAGGTGGGGAAACAGAACATTTTGTTTATAATTCACTTGGCAGTAATATCAGACCTGGCCTAAACTCATTAGACTACAAACCTCATCTGAAGAGACACAAGGCTACTTGTAATCTTGGTTTATCATACCTAAAGTAAATATTAATATATTTCACTTGAGAAATATTTATGTATTTTGGGTTGCTTCCCCAGACTCCATCAGGCATGTTACTAAAACATTTCTGATTTCCATTATACATCCGGTCTCCTTTGGATAAGGGAGCATGACCTGTGCTTTCTATTGGGGACCTGTGCTTTTGTGTCTCTTTCCAGGCTTGAACCCCTCAACTGAATCATTCCTAATCTTTCTTCCCCAAGGATGGAGGAAATAAGAATCCTACCAGGCAGAGCTTTGGATCTTTATGGAGCCACATTTTAGTAGTGGGGAGGATTTTTTTTTTTTTTTTCAGCTAGGTATTACTTTGGTGGCTTTAGGTTATATCATAAGTTTTTGCTTTTTTTTTTTTTTTTAAGTGTTATCTTGATCCAGGTTTGGGGCCTGGGCTAGAGGCTGATCAGAACTCCCTTTTGAGCAGCTGAGTAGGTCCACATCTCAGCCAGTTCCTTATCCCTTATTGGTGCTCACACTGAAGCCACTATGCACTTTCCCTAATTGTCCTACAGCCAGGTACCTGACAACTAGGGACAACTCCTAGGCCCTGGAGCCTGTGAAATTATTCGTATTAACCAATCCGCAGGAAGCTCATGAAATTTAGCTAATCCTACCCCACTTCCTATACCCAAGCTGCTCCTACAACTCCAGCTAGCTGTTTCCCTGGTCTTGGCGACAGTCCCTCATGTGGCCCTGCCTGGCAGCCTCCTCCCATGTGGAGCTGTAGTAACAGAGCACGGCTTTTCATCAAGCCAGGACTTGGTCTGCTGTGTCCCACCATCAAAGAGTCTTCAAATCTTATAAAATCTAGGGGTTAGAGCTGCCACGCTTGCTTCCTATCCTAGGCAAGCAGACGTGGTGCCAATGGAGACTGAGTCTCCCCTCCCTTTGCTTCTCTTCCTCTCCGCACGGCCATCTTCCCCTGAGCAAACCCGACCGTGGGATGCCAGGATGACAGGAGAAATGGCAAAGGCTGCTCAGGCTAGTGGCGCCCAGTGCCGACCGCACACAAAAATCACCTGGTCTGTTTCTAAGAGGTTATTAAATCTGAGACCCTAATCTAGACCACTTAAATTAGAATCTGTGGACTGAGACCATGGTGGCAGCACTTTTTCTGAAGTTCCATCAGGTGATTCGAATATGCAGCCAGATGTGAGAGGTGTGACTTTAGGCCTTGATTCCACAGCCTCTTCATGTAGCTAAATGTTGGGTCTGGCTCCCTCAGCCCAAAACCTGAAAGGGAAGGGGAATGATTAGGCAGAGTTCACATAGACCTTGTTCTCAGGCTTTGTCCCATCACAATACCAGAAAAACCTCACCCTGATACTCAGCACCTACTAACTGTAACAAGTATATCAGCGTAACATTCAATAGTAGATAATCACCTCATTGTTTTCTCTTTTTATTTTATTTTATTTTTTTATTATGTTATCTTAATCACCATACATTACATCATTCGTTTCGGATGTAGTGTTTCACAATTCATTGTTTCCATATAACACCCAGTGCTCCACGCAGAACGTGCCCTCTTTAATACCCATCACCAGGCTAACCCATCCCCCCACACCACCCTCCCCTCTAGAACCCTCAGTTTGTTTTTCAGAGTCCATCATCTCTCATGGTTCGTCTCCCTCTCCGATTTCCACCCCCCTTCATTTTTCCCTCCCTACTATCTTCTTTTTTTTTTTTAACATATATTGCATTATTTGTTTCAGAGGTACAGATCTGTGATTCATCAGTCTTGCACAATTCACAGCGCTCACCGTAGCACACACCCTCCCCAATGTCTATCACCCAGCCACCCTATCCCTCCCACCCCCCACCACTCCAGCAACCCTCAGTTTGTTTCCTGAGATTAAGAATTCCTCATTGCTTTCTTTTAATTAAAACTTGATACATTGACTTTTTAACTATATAAAACATGAAAGTATGAAGCATAGTTTCAACATTACATTATTTTCTCTTCTCCTTTGAGTGATAAAGAGACTAGGAAAATATCTAGATTTTTAAAGATATACTGATAGTGTGGCCCTTTTTCCAAATTCACTTATTACTCTTGCTTTTTAATTATTGGGATTTCGAGTAGATACTAACTACATCATTCTTCAGTTATTTCAGTTGAGACATTACCTAACCTTTCTCGCCACCAATATACTACGATAGATTTCTTAAACTGGATTTTCCTCCAGTCAGATAACTTGTAGTCCGTTACCTACTTGGGAATTTTTATTGAACTGTGATTGTCTTTTGTAATCTTTCCCATTGTTAATTATGATATTGTTTTAGGTGAAGATGGTTGTGATGATAGGTTACATGAAAGACCCTAAATCGAGGCTCTTCCTATATCCATGCTATTTGCCTGTGACATATCTCATTTTCCTGCCATGACCAATAGAATGAAGCAGAGAGTGTGCCATTTCTGAGGGTAGGCCTTAGAGGACTTGAATAATCTATTTTTACTTTTGCTGTCTGCTGTTGCTATGAGAGGGACTTCCCCTAGTTAGCAGCTGCCCTGTCAGTATGGGCCCAAGAATAAACACACATAAGTGAAGTAAAGCACAAACCTCCATAAGTAGCTACTTTCTTGAAGCAGAGACACCGAGCTGAGCCCAGCCTAGATCAGAACATTGCCCACCTTCCCACAAACATATTATCCAAATAAATGTTTACAACAGTGAGGCACTGAGATTTTTACAAATTTATTACTTTTTTTATTTTCACTCAACATTGAGATTTTTGTGTGTGTTTGTTATGCTGCTTTACTGTGTTAATAGCTAGCTGATACAACGGTAAATATGTAGGGATTTTATAGCAACTCATAATTCAACTCTTTTGCATTATTTTTTAATATACATAAAATGATTTTAAATACATTTATTAATACAAATATTGAAGAATGTTATCTGGCACATCATATTTTTAAATTTAATTTTTTTCTTGAGAGCAATTTTTCAGAGTGGAAAATCTTAGCTACAGTTGTTTACAGTAATTTAACCTTTAGATTAAATTATATCAATATTCATTTAGTATTGCAAGGTTTCAAATTAAAAGTATAGCCTTGCTTTAAGAGTTCTTTTTTTGTTGTTCGTTCATTTTTTACATATTTATATTTTAAAATATATTGGGACAATATAACCATTGGATTGTGTTGAAAGAATTCTTATAGTTTTTACTGTTTCACTCAATATGAAGTAATGAAAGCTTCTACTTTAGGACCCACTAGTACCCATGTCCATCACTTAAAAAATATTCTTTTCTTGGTTTTCTGATTTGTTCAATGAATAAAAGGATGATCATCTCACACAATAAAGATGTCTTGGATACAATGTAGTTGGTGGTAGTAGTTTGTCTGATTTTATAAGGAAGTTGTTTTGCCAACATTGTACTAGAATCTAGGAGTGTGAAATTGTGGTTTCTACAGACTATAAACAAGTCTCATGGCTTGAAAGTCAAGTAAATAAATTTTAGTTCTTCAACTACTGCTGAGAAGTACTTCATTTCTTGATTCTTCCTTCTCTAAATAGATTAAGGGTTACATGAAAGTCAAGTTGTGCTCATTTGTCCTCCCTCTACAGAGATTTCACCTGACTGCTTATTTATCGGTTCTTCTCAACACAGTTGGTTTCCGAAATTTCTCTTTCTTCTGTTCCTATTTCTCTTCCTCCCTTTATTTTACCTCTTTCCCTACCCTCTGTCATTACCATTCTTCCTTTCTTCCTTCTTCCTTCTTCCTTCCTTCCTTCTTTCCTTCCTTCCTTTCTTTCTTTCTTCTTTCTTTTTTTCTCCTTTCTTTCTTTTTTTCTCTTTCTTTCTTTCTTTCTTTCTTTCTTTCTTTCTTTCTTTCTTTCTTTCTTTCTTTCTTTCTTTCTTTCTTTCTTCTTTCTCTTCCTTTTTCTCCTTTCCCTCTCCCTCTTTCTTTCCTCCTATCTTCATTCTCATAATTGACCAAAATCCAAGACAAAGAGTCTTAACATATTGATCCTTTAAGAGGAAAAGCAAAACAAAATCTCCCAACCCTTTAGAATTAAACAATTTAATAACTCTATCTCATGGGATTAATATAAAACTTAAGACATGAGCCTTTCTTGTACTTTCTCTGATTCAATTCATGGTGTCTATGTTGAGCTAAACACTCAATTTATTTGGTGCTCAAAAATTTCTTATGATCAACAAATTGTGTTTTGGAATGAAGCTTTGCTTTATAGTGAGAAGAAAAATCAAAATGGAGAGCAAATACTATATTGGATGGTTTTTATGGAAGATCTTTATAATCATGACCTTCACACCAGCTTTCCTAAATATGAAACGAATTATCCTCAACAAGAATGCCTCAAACGTATTGATTACCCTTATTGTGCCAGTCTCTGTACATACATACAAAGATTATTACTTACTTTTATTTAATCAAAGCAGAACTTAACAGAAAGTTAGGGCATCTTGCTAAGTCACAGAGTAAGGAAGTGGTAGAGATTGGTTCCAATCGTTGGTCTTCATGACTCTAGAGTCTGCATCTTATGTTTCCTTAGAAAACTGTTCAGACCTATACAATTGAAAATAACAAAAAAAGAGGTTCACTTCAAATCAAAGCAATCTCCAATAAAATCATCCAACCACCAGCGCAAGATGCATGCATGAAGCAACTTAGCATTTTTAGCAGACACAGGAAAGACCAAAAAGGCTTATCAGAAGAACTTGTATTTCTCATGTTATACCCAGAATATTGAAAAAAAAATTTTTATCCTCAAATCTTTTGTAGGTAGCTTTAAACACTTTGACAGTGGTAATAGATATTTAGAAGGAATCTATTTGCACTGCCTTCCCTTCCAGGGGAAAAAAAAACATGTTCTGTACCTCCATTTCAAGTCGGTTTTGAGAAGTAAATGTAAGACAGATATTCCAAGAATTATACAATGGGAAAGGGCCTCAAATCCCAGCTTTGTGTCAGTTCATCTCAGAATGGAGAAAGTATGGACAAGCAATGGCTTTTCTACCTCAAATAAATAAACATACTTGGTGAGCACTTAAAATATACAAGGCATTAGGTTAGGAAAAGTAGTTGATATAGAAGACTGTTAAGACCCCAGAACATTTATTTTATTTAGAGGAGAAGATAATTACATAGTAGAAAAACTGTCAAGAGATGGTTCATAGTGTTACATAGTATACAGTTTTGCAAAAATGTTACAGAAAATATCTGCTCTGATAATTGAGAAATCAAGAGCCCTTCATGAATCAGGGAAAAAACAAACAGCAAACAAACAAAAAATTGGGTCGGGGACAAATAAGTCAGTCAAAGTAAATGCTCTTGAAGATACTGTCTGTAACATAATGGTATAATGCATGACATCCAGATAGGCATGTGATATTTTAAGCCACTGTTCTCCAAAGTATGCTGCATAATAATAACAATATAGAACACTTATTTAAATCTTACTACCTGCCAGCCACTTTTATGAATTATTGTTATCTGTGATTCACAGACCAACACCATCAGCATTATCTTGTTCAAAACACAGAGTTTCTGTCCTGGCCCTCCAGACTTACTGAAACAGAATTTCCATTTTCACAGGATTCCTAGGTGATTCACATGCACATGAAAGTGAGAAACACTGTGTCAGAATGCTTTAACTTGGCTAATCCTCTCAGCAACAGTATGAGATGAGATGACACCATTATTATCCCATTTTATAGATGAGAGAACTGAGGCACAGAGAGGATAAATTGAATTAACTATGTCTCTGTTCTCACTGGCAGAGTAGTATTCACATCCATAGATCCACAGCCTGTGCCCTTACCAACTACATTATCCAGTTCCATTGATCAGCTCACAGTGAGCACAAGAAACTTAAAAGCAATTGCCAGTTGGATTTGCCCAAATATTACCCTTCAAGAGCATTTAAATTTCTTCTTCAGATCCAGGGCAAAGGTTAAATTTCAGTCTCCACTGAGAACACAGGTAGCCAGAGTCTAAAATAAGAACTAAGTTCTAGCTACTATCCGGGACATTTAAAAGGAAGCAAATATGCAGCTGATTATAAATAACAAATAGTTTTGTTCTGTTTAATTTCTTCTTCCTGGGAAATGTGAGTGTGACTAAAACACACGTCTTCTCTGGTGTATAGGTTCAAGTCACCATTGTTCTCTGGACCTCCTTTGGGTTTCCGTGTCAGCTTGTGTGACAATGATTATTTTTTTCTTATAGGAGTTAGAATTCCAATGGCAGAGTGTCTCCATCTTCAGTTTCTCACAATTCAAACCCAGGAGTTGGAATTTCAATGGCAGAGTCTCTCCATCTGCAATTTCTCACAATTCAAACCCTGCATTGAGAGTCTGTATATTTAATTATACCTAAATTTCAGTGGCACACCTTTATTTTAAATATACTCTGCAAAATCCCTAATGCCTCCTTCCTTAGGAATTAGGTCTCTCATTTGTGTAGTGCCAGAGTTCGGTTCCATCTCTCTAGGGGCTCGCTAATTTGCTTGCTGCAATCAGGATGTTATTTATCCTAATTCTGGATCTTTGGATAATGAAAAATGTCCATGTTGAAATGTAACTGAAAAGGCTCCCCAAAAGGGTGGAGAATCTTGGAGCAAACAATAATTTCTGGATATCTCAATTTATTGTGCATATTCTTGTAGCTCTCTAAAACTTTAAAGTTAACTATTTGCTTGCCGTCATGCTGGCTGTATGTGTTCGAAATGACTTTAGCAAACAATTAAGACAAGTGTCTTTTAAGCAACATATATAAATACTACTAAGATTATCAGTCTATCAAGGCCTATTTTACTATCGATCCTAAAAATAATCTTTTGAGACTAAGATGTAAGAGGATGAAAATCTACCAAATTCACCACAAAATGAAAATGGGACAATCCCAGTATGTATCTTAAAAATGAAGATTTAAAGGAGGGTGGGGGGATGGGTTAGCCTGGTGATGGGTATTAAAGAGGGCACATTCTGCGTGGAGCACTGGGTGTTATGCACAAACAATGAATCATGGAACACTACATCAAAAACAAATGATGTAATGTATGGTGATTAACATAACAATAAAAAGTTGAAAAAAATGAAGATTTAAATACATAACCTACTGACAATGAGCTAAATTTTTTGTAAGCACGTTCCTTTCAACATTGTGAAATCAGGCATTGACAAATTAACAGAAATATCTTCACTTTATTGTGGCTATAGACATGAAAGTTTTGGTTCTTCACAGAGATAAGATATATTTTATATTGAGCACTTATAGAATGAGGTTAATTCAAGAGTTATATTCTGAGAGCCTAGGAAACATTACATGTGTAAAACAAAAGAAGAAAAGGTAAGAAGCAAGCTCTACTTATGCTGTATTACACTGGAAGTGCACAGAATTTGGGGGAAACGAACCTGGGTTCTTGATAATGTTACTATTACTGGCACCTGTCACTCATTGTGTGCTCTGAGATCATTTCCCTGCTCTGCTCTATACCTCAAGAGGCTGAAAATCTGCAAACTATAATCCAGGTAAGATCCATGAATGTCGTGGGAGGTTGGAGGGCAGGAGATTTCTTTCCCCTTTATGCTGTACGTTCACCCCTTTGGTGACTTCTTTTTCCAGATCTCTCTTGCACAACCCTTTCCAACAAGGTCCCTGATGGACAGCTCCTGGGTTCTGTTTATGCCATCACTTCCTTTTGGATGGTAGAAACTTCCTTCAGCTGCTATTCTTGGGGTTGTGTCACTGTGCTCTGTTTGGCTTCTTAGCACACTGGACACTCTGTTAACTAGTTCTTTATATCAAGTTTCTTCTACTAAGTTACCAGAGGTCAGTTTTCCCATGAGATCTGAGGTATACTAAGTCTGTTTGAATCCCAGTTTCTTCATCTATAGAATAAATTCAACAATACCTTTCCTTGATGTTTGTTCTAATGACCATAGACAATGTATATAGCAGGTGTCAGCAAACTGTGGCTTGCCAGTCAAATGTATGTCTAAGGAAAATGTTATTGGAACACAGACCATGCTTATTCATGTACTTCTTCTCTAACGCTTCTTTCATGTTACAATGGCTGTATTGAGTAGCTGCCACAGAGACCACGGAGTTTGTTTGCAATGCCTAAAATATTTACTATTTGGTTTTTTTCAGAAAAACTTTGCTGAACCCTGGCATATAGCATAATGCCTGTCTTGTAGTAGATGTTTCATAATTGGTAGCTTTTATTTTCCTCTTATATTGAACGGTCATATTTCTAGTTACGTAGTCCTAGGTATGATACTGCCTAGGGAATTTATCCTCGAGGTGACTTTAAATAATCACTGTAAATTAAAATTTGTAGGGGACATTAGAGACTCTCTGTGTCTTTCCTTCCATTTTCAATCGATTGCTCTGACATAGATCAAACCCAATAAACAGAAGAGTAGCCTAAAATGGGTAACTGATGCAATAGGTAAAGAAAGCTCACATTGTCAAGACTATATCTCAACTGCATATTGAAGAGAAGTTACATAAAGAAAAACTTTTCAAGTCCTCACTTGTGTATGTGATTCAGGACTCACAGATTATATGACATGGTAATAACTACAGTCAACAAAAAATCAGTGGAAGAAAAATTGCTTAATCTACTCTCATTTATAAAGCAAAAGTGAACTCTATTTTTGAGAGAATTGGCAGGTTAATTAAGAAGTCTGTTAGTGATTATACTGAGAACACTGATACATTTTTAATTTAGCTTGATGTTACTTGACATATAGATGTAACTGATGTTTGTGTGAGAAGTTTAAAATCAGCTGTATGGCAAATTCATTATAGACTTTGCAAGAGACTTTTGCGCAATGACTGAGTATGATCTCCTAATTGAAAGATGAAACATAAATTCAAGGAATTTTATAAGGAAGTACTTGAAAAAGCATGGAGGGGCACCTGGGTGGCTCAGTTAGTTGAGCATTTGCCTTTGGCTCAGGTCATTTTCTCGGGGTCCTGAGATCAAGCCCAATGTCAGGCTTCAGCGGGGGCCTTCTTCCCCCTCTCCCTCTGCTCCTCCTGCTTGCTCGTTCTCTCTCTGTCAAATAAATAAATACAATCTTAAAAAAAAAAAAGAAAGAAAAGGCATGGAAAGGCTGCTCACTCTAACGTTTATTTTCTTTCATTATAAAAGGAGAACGATATGATCTTTTTTTAAAAAATGGGAATTATATGATCTTTCATAAGGAGTAAAAAGTAAAAAGATGTAAGATTCTTAGCTTAATCCATAGACCATAGTAATCACTCAAAAAAAATTATAGTTGCCTTCTCCATTTATTCTGGACACAAATTAGAGCCTGTTGATTCTCATTTCAGCCATATTTATCTTGTTCTAATTGATTTATATCATACATTGTGTTCCAAATATGAAAGAATCCTCTTCCTATTTCTCAGAATATTTAATTGGTAGAGATCCAAACATCACAGTGTAAGACAATGGGCTGGCATTATGACATAATAGCAATCTAATCACGGTTTTTGTATATTTATACGTTATAACATCTTTTGAATGAAGAAATAGTCACATGATAAGAGATGTGACCTTTGTAAAATGTTTCTAAATTTTGTTTAATTTTTAAAAGACATAAAAGAGCACATCTTTTGCATTCATATTATCCTTACCTTTATTAGAGAAACATCACTGTTCTGATATATAAAAGAGGTTATAAGAAAATTATTTGAGTAGACTTAATTCATTTCTATTATAACTAATGCCAGTTAAATATGTTTTGTACAAAGAAGTTTAATAGTCATAGACAAGGTTCAGTTATTATTAGCACATACATACCCGATAAAGACTATAAAATTGTTGAAATATTTTCTTAAGTTTGAGGACATGAATGCCACTTAAAAATGATGGCAGAGAAATGATATGGTCTTATTACCAACACAGTGGATGATTTCAAATCATTCAAAATATTGCATACTGAATCAAGTGGTTTTAAAGCTACTCTTGTGTGTGAAAAAAAAATCCTTACTGTATTGACAAGTTAAGAAATCAATACTATGAACACCTAAAACTCAGAAAAAAAATGTTTGAAGTGTTTCAATTCACATTTATCAAAAAATACTGTGGCTGATCAACAACCTCACAGACCTGTTAAAAATAAATTCACATCTTGCTACTTATATCACATCTTGATCTAAGGACCCCCAGGTTCAGTCAAAATGAACAACCAGCCAGATGAAGAACAGCTGAAAAAATATTTTTTGTTTTAGTAACTGAAGTGTCAGTGTGATGATTAAGACAATGAAATCAAACCTATATTAATTTGGCAATATTGTAGGATACTTGGAAAACTGCTAGGCTACTTAAAAATCTAATATTCTGAATGTTGTGAATCTAGATCTTATTTCAGGAAATAAATTGAAACATGCCTGAATTTGTAAAACCCTATAACCTAACAACCAGAACTTTTCAGCTGGAAGATCACATTTCAGAATTTCTCGGTTCTGATCTCAGTGAATCTCAAATGAATGAAGTAGAAAGAAAGGCAGCAGACAGTATATTCAAAACATTCAGTGCTGCCAAAAAAAAAAAATTAATGTTACTTAATACAAATATTTAGTACTGTCAATTTAAAAACTATTAACTCTATAACATTGTTTCTGAGTTCATTTGTTCCTACACTGAACTTTTGCACTCCAGTCTCTTAATATTTCATTTTTCTCCTACAAACAGATTTTATGTGAAAGATATTTTACTATTTTAGTTATCTCGAGCTAACCTGAAGGTGAGACTCATCGAGGAGCAATGTTCCAGAATTTTCATTCCAGTAAGCTTGAAAAATTGGCACAAGTTAATTTTGTACTTCTACTTCTCCGAAGGAAAGGAATTCGACTTCTCAGAGATAGGTATAGAAATGCTGTTCATCATAATTAGGACTGTGTAACTAGAAATGTGAGGCATAAACATATTTAGTGCAAAATGTAAATATTGTAACAAAGTGGGTTGGGCACCTGGGTCTCATCTGGATTTCCCTAGAACCAGTTCTACTACACAGGTAAACACAGGTGTAGATCTTTTCAAATTTGCAGTATGCTATTCTAAAATCATATGCTAAATCATCTCGTAATGGCCACTTTAATTAACAGCTGCACACGCCTCAAAAATTAGCTAGAATGCAACAACTTTTGGCAGTAGATGAGGAAGTTTGTATATACACACACATGACGCATATAGGTAAAATAAAAATATATACCTGAAGAGAAAAGCTTTAAAAAAAACTATGGTAGTAGAGATATGGAAGCAGATAAACCTAAATGGAATGAAGTATGGGGTAGGCTATCTGCGGAAGAGAAGTCACCTCTACATAATGATTAAAAAAAAAAAGTAGTGAAAAATAGAAATGCAAAGTGGCCCTCTAATTGTGGTAACTTACTCAAAGATGATGCCTGCCTAAAATTAAGATGCCTCTTTGTAGCTAAGAGGAGAGTGAGGACTTTATGTTCATGGCCCTCTTCCCATGATTCTCTGAGGTACACTGGAGCACTGAGCTGAGAGTCACAGCCTTCCAGGGGAGGCTGAGTTCTGAGGTTCTTAGCACATACGTACTTTTCATTATTGCTTTCCATGGAGCCCGTTGCATCTAAGAAGGCTTAAAGATTAGAAAAGCCATGGTGAGGTAGGACTGGTGCTTTTCTGAGTGGGGCTTCGAACTGACTTCATGACACTAATTTACCACTCAGGACATGATCTAGCAAAATCAGGGGTAGGTTAACATTTCAATAGTGATCACTGCAAATTTGGGGCTGATCTATGTTGAAATTCCACAGGAAACACTGAGAGATGGGAAAAAAACTTAACACACAACTTTTTGCATAGTAGATGCCATTTAAAGAATGAACTCCACCTTACGCTAACAGTGGGAAGGCCTTGGAGGAGAGAGGCTGAGGAGAGTCGCAGGTGAAAATTCCAACAGTGTGTTCAATGTGAATTAGTAGTTTAATGACACTGCAGCCCCAGGCCAGACTCCTATGATGTCCTACTACAGTGGTCATACATCCTTTACGCTAAGTAGAAAAAGTTGGCGATTTTAATGGGCTGGGGCTGCCTTATGACCATTGACAGGGTGCAGAGTGTTGGAAAGATGACAGCCCTAAGAATGTTGCATGTATAAAACAAGTATCCCCTGGCATTTCCAGACCATGAGTTTTATATAAAGTAAACCCAAAACTTCTGTTTTTAGTATAAACTGATGACCAAGCTCTTTTTCCAACCATTGAAATTCTCAGTTATATCTGACAGAACTTTAGGGTGCCTCAGATATACTCAGGAATAATATTCTAAAGTTTTGAGGTGCCCTCTTGATCCCTGCTATGTAGAAGCCAACTTGGGAGTGGTACCTTAACACCTTCTACTTTTTGCTGGGGTGAGGAATAGGGCTTCAAATACCATCAATACCTATGGGGCCAAATAGCATTTCTGACATCATCATTGAACCCAAGTCACTCTGTCTTCCACCCAGAAGTGGGAAGAACTTTGTTCCCTAAATCCCATAGAAGTACTACGTGTGATCCAAGACTCATCAATATTCTTTATAAAATAGCTTCTTTGGCCTCAGCCAGCAGGCTCTTTCCTCATGGGGCCCAGCAATAGCCCTAGGGAAAGCCCAGGAATTGGACACCTGGCAGCCTTCTCCAGGTGTTGGTCACATACCAAGCTCTACCTAGGGATCCTTTGGTCCCATTAAAATCTACTACAAACCATCCAACAAGCACAAAAACACATCGATGAGTCCACCATCCCATCACTGCATTAAATATACCCAGCTATGTTAGAATTCTCTGACCTCACTGGGATCCTGGCTTCCTGTGTTTTACTGGAGTAAATTGATGATTGGTGGCATAGCCCTTTTGGATTTTCACGCATACTACAGTCCGATGACTTTCATTCCCTTCATGACTTCCTCCAGGCGCTCCTGTTAATTGTAGATAAACTACTCAAGTGAGTTGTTCTTGTAGTTTAGTGTCTTCCTTTTCCCTACCCCCATTCCTTCTCCCTACCCCCATTCCAAAGCTAAGTATAATGTTCTACACTTCTTACTGTAAATGTAGTTCTGTGTTCTATTGAAATAAATGGTAGCGGCTTTTGACTTGACAAAATGGACAGTGTCTCATAAAATAATTTCAAATGAGAAGTAGAGATCTCTATTCTGGTTATCCCTCCATCAGTGAGGAGTCCTATGACCCTTGGAAAGTTACTCAGTTTTCCTCTGATTTTATTCTATAAAATGGAAATTATGATACACATTATTTCATGATATCTTAGGAAATTGTGGGAGAGATAATACAGAAAAATCTTTAAAAATATATCTATTATACATATACATATATAATGTGTATCTCAAATCTGTGATACTTTAAAAAACTTAAAATCATTTTTAAATTTAATAATTTAATTACCTTTGAAATTGCAGATATTCTCAACCCACCAAATTATTTCCTTTTTTAAAAAAAAGACTTTATTTTATATGAAAACATAGATTTTATTTTGCTCATTCTAAGTATGTCAAAGTTTGTTTGTGAACAAATAAGTCTTATGAGCCTCATGGACTATAATCAAAAAACAAAACATTTGCAGTAGGTTGGTATTGAAACCTGCTGTTCTCTTTCCCAGTTTTTCCTATTTAGTTCAAATGTTCAACTGTTTAGCAGGCTCAGATAACTTAATCAATGAAGCTCTTATTTTTGGCATTCTCACATTCCAAATTAAAATTACATTATATTTTTTTGGGAAAACCCCCCACCAGTACCATCTGTGAATTGAATGGTGTCATTACATCAAAGTACTGCAATTAGAACAATAGGGTAAAATTAATGCCAATGTTAAGTACAGATGTGCCAAATATGATGGGTAGTTGATACACAATTCAAATTGACAACCACGTGCAATGTGGAAAGTATCCAGGCATAACCCCAGATCCAGTTGGCCAATGGATGTCATGATTGCCACACAGAGAACATATTTAAAAGAGATTTATTTGGCAGTGAGAAAAAGTTAGTTTCAAAAGACCATAGTCTATCCCAGGTTACTCACGCACAGCTTTTGTTATCTCAGGGTTAAAATGGGCCCAAAGAAGATAATTCAAAGGGGACATAACATTCTGTAGCCATGGAACAAAATTCCCATTTTTTTTCTTGTCAGGAATACAACATTTGGTATTTGCATTACATGGCAGATCATATGGCATTATTAGTCTAATGGTGCTGCTTTTTCATTTTTGTAGCTGTGACAAGCTATTAGCTTTAGCGTGCAATGGGGATTTCTTAGTGTAGGTTAATAGGATAATATATTTTATTATTTAGGTTCACCATCTGTAAAATCAATTTTTTAGAATGGATGATCAAGGGTTAGAGTTTCTTTCAGTTTAGAATCTTCTAATGTTTGGTATGAATGTTAACGCTCAAATGATGGTTTTACTCAGACAATCATAAGATATTTAATCTCTGTCATCTCATGTTGATGTGTTTGACAAAACATGGTATTAAAAGAAGAAACACAAGTGGTTCGAGGCATAAGAGTATTGATGATCAGTGGTGGCTATCTCTATCAGCCCTTAAGTAAGCAAATGGTAAATAGCATTTTTTTATGTTGAAATCATTTTGCTACTAAACCCAGGGAATTTTAGTAACAAATTTAAAACAAACATTTTTGGTGAACAGGCATAATTAACCTCTAAGCCTCATAGCAGTAGCTTTCGTTCAAGCAAATAAGATTTTAAAAAAATGAGACAATATTTATAGAGCAAGGACAGCAGTTGTTAGGTCAACAATTATTTGGAGGTATCACCTGATGTGTTCCTGTTCGCGAAGGCTATCTTGAACTGATGTCACAAAGATATTTTTCCATAGAACAACAACAACAAAAAATGCAATCTAAGGATAATGGCAAATCTATGTTCTTTTCTGAAGTGTCACATTTCCACACTCTTTTCATTCCACACTATTTGCAGTGCTCAATTTTCTCAGTCTTAAACAAGGTTTAAAGTGGAAAGGGGAAGATGAAATCATATAAACAGTGGATGCCAAGAGGTATCAATTCTCATCTCCTTCCACCCCCCATCATTATAAATCTCAAAATTTACCAAAGTCCCTTTATAAGTAGTTGTAGAGTATATCATAACCTGTATTTCTTAATATTCCCCCAGTCAAGTATTCTTATCTAAATAAAAAAAGACTAGGTCAATTTTTAATAACAGCCTAAAATCTAATTGCTAAGACATAGTATATACAAGATGCTGTTGACTAAAATTTCTCTCAATATGATTATCATCTTATAAGAGGTTCCAAATAATTGGGGGCAAAGCAAAAATGAAACAAATGATGTAAGAGAGGTCTAAAGGTTTTAATGAGGGAGAAATCACTTCAGGTTGGAGAAATCAGGAACCCTGCATAGTAGAGGGGACTTTATTGGCTGAGTAGATGGAGAGTAAATAGAATGAGCAAACCTAGAAAAAAAAGTTAGAAATCAAGAATCACTTGTTCATTCAACCAGGTGAGAATGAGGGCGGTTTGGACCGGAATCGCACAGGCAAGGTTTTACTCGGGAAATAATTTGTGGAGGCTAAAGATGATTATTAAGATGAGAAGTGTGAGAAATGAGGAAGAATTAAGACTGATTGCAATTACAAGTAATTTAGTATGGGTGAAGCACAGGGAACCAATATTTTGATAGAAAAAAAAATAAGTATAACTTGTTTCAGTTCTGTAGGTCCTTGAATACCTTGACTAACAAAATTCATAGTTCAGGTTACTTGGCATAACTCTGTAGAAATGACTTGAAAGACACCCGGAATCATGGACATGAGTAATATCAGGAATATATTATTCCCTGTCTTCTCTCTTTCTTTGACTTTTTATGGGCCTCATTCTCTAGAACAGCTTATCCATATGGCAGGAAGTTGCAAGTTTACAGCCTTGCAATACTGTGATCAAGGAAGAAAGAAGTCGCATTCCTCAACTCCTATTTGAAAAATTCAGGGAAGGGCACTGAGTAGTCACATGACTATACCCGGACCATTTACTATAAACCACTGTGAGTCATTATCTTCATCCCCGTGGTCAGTGGGCAACCCACATCCCTCTCTAAAAGCACCCACCTCATATGAACAGGCATTTTCCAGAATAGAATGGGAAAGAGGCAGGCAAAACAGTAAATATTCATTAAGTGAGACTTAAGAATGAAATATTTTATATATATGTAAATAAATATGTGATATATATAAATACATTGTATATACATTATGTAATGTATATATATGCCTGTTATCATCTTTGCTCCTTTCTGTCTAAAGATAATCTCTCTAGCAAATTGCATTTTCGCTCATTCACTTGAGGGAGATTGCTCTACCCATTTCCTGTTCTCTTTCTTACATCACCAATTTTCTCTTAATGGGGTTTTTCCCATCAGAACATACATGCTATTATTCTTCTATCTTAAAAATAAAACTTTCTTTTGACCCCCATATTCCGCACCAACTGTTGCCCTTCTTCTCTGCTCCCCTTTAAGACAAAATTTCTTGAAACAATTATCTTTACTTTGACTTCAATTTTTCTAATTCTATTCTCCCTTAAGCCCACTCTACTCAGGCTTCTGTCCTACACCATTTCACCAATATAACACTTAAAAATTTTGCCAATGACCTTCACATTGACAAATTCAGTGACAAATTCTTAGACCTCATTTTATTTGACCTATCAACATTGGACCTATTTGACCTGCACATGGTCTTTCTCTTCTTCTTCTTTTTTTTTTTTATGTCTTACTGAATTTTCTTCTTATAGTCTTGCATCAGTTTTCTTTGATAGTTCTTGTTTATTGTTGATAACTTACTCTTGGGGGACCTGGTGGTCTAACCTCTATCCTCTTTCTCTTTTGTACTTAACCTTACTCTGTTCACAGTCCCATCAAGTCTCATGGCTTTAAACTCCCCTGCTGCCAATACTAAAATTTGTATCTTTAACTATTATCTTTTTCCCGAACCCTAGACTCATATTTCATACCGCCTTCTAAACATCTCTATGTAGATGTCCAAATTATCCTTAATTAACATGTACTTAATTAAGCTCCTAGTCTTCCATCCCCAAACCTACTTATCTGTTACGGGCTCAATTATGTCCCCTCCCCAGCCTTCAATTCGTATGGTGAAGTCCTAAACTCCAGTACCTCAGAATGTGATTGTATTTGGAGATAGAGACTTTAGATAGGTACTTAAGGTAAAATGAGGTCATATGGGTGGGCATCAATCCAATCCGACTGTTGTCCTCATAAGAGAAGAAGAATACGACACACAGAAATCTGCCAGACATGCGTGCACAAAAAGGAAAGACCATGGGAACACACAGAAAGAACGGGCCTTCTGCAAGCCAAGGAGAGATGCCCCAGAAGAAACCAAACCTGCCGACGGCGAGATCTCGGACTTCTAGCCACCAGAACCGTGAGAAAATGAATTTCTGTTGTTTAAGCCGCTCAACGTGTGGTGTTCTGTCATGACAGCCTTAGCAGGCTAATGCGCCCACAGGCCTCCCTAAATCAGTTCATAACAGTTCCATTCTTTTAGCACATACCAAAAACTTTGGAGGTTCCCGGGACTCTTCTTTTTTTCTTTTCACGTTCTATGTCCTGTCCATCCTGAATTCCTGTTAGCTCTAAATTCAGAATTAAATCTGACTGCTTCTCCCCAGCTCTTACACTACCACCAGGGTCCAGATTACCATCATCTTTTGCCTTGATTATTACAGTGGCCTTTGCACTAGCTATCCCACCCACACAGTCTTTTCTTCACACCTCAGCTGGCCTGTGTGTCCCGGCTTACATTATGCAGAGCAAATGTTCTTTCTACCACCTGTACTACCACCCCTTCCTATACCATTTTTCACCTTTCCATCTAACTTACTATATACATAATTTTTACTTATAATATTTTCAAATTAACTTTTTGTATTCCTCTTCTAGAATACGAGCTCTGCAAAGGCAATAATTTTTCATGTGTTTCTTCACTGATGTGCCAATTGCCTTCAACGATGCCTGCCTCATAGTAGGTCATTGACACATCTTTGCAGAGTAAAGAAATAAATTGAACATAAGATATAAACAGATGCTAATAAAGTAACTCCCAGCTTGAGAAATAAAACATTACTAAAATTTGAAGCCCTCCACGAATTCCTCCAACTCATCTTTCCTCTCCACTCCCATAGTTAAACACATAGTTAAGCACACGCAGAGTTTTGTATTTATCATTCCTTTGAACATCTTCATGGTAAATACATTTTTGGGTTTCTATGTATTTTAAATTGAAAACATGTATCTGTACTTGCTCTTTTGCTCAACATTATGTTTGTGAGATTCATCTGTGTTGATAATGCTGCTGTAGTTAATTCATTTCTAATGCTATAGTTTTCTATGAAATAAGTTCACCACAATTAAAAAGAAAATCCTACACATTGTTTGTACATGTCTCCTGGAACATGTATGCAATATACAAGCATTTCTCTAGGTTTTATGATAAGAAGTGGGATTGGCTGGTCCCAAATTTCCCTATGAGCCCATTTTGCCACAAGATAGATTTTTTTTTTTTTAATTCGACCCTTTTATTGAGGGGATAGCATTGAGAGATCTGGCTCTTTCTGTGGTTAAAGTTGTGTTTCCTGCCTTGTATGGGCCAAAGGCCCTGGAATTTTGTTTTCTGTTATGGACAAATGACCCCATTTCTGTTTTCCATTGTGTTTCCCCACGAGTTTCAGTTTGCTCTTCATTTTGGCCCCGGTAGATTTAGCTTATTTTCTTTTAAGCCCAGCAATGCATTATCAGTGTTTTTTTGTTGACTCTTATCCAGAATTTCTACATGTTTTAAATAGAGTGTTATTTCAGAATTCCTTGTCTGCTGTATTGCAAGAAGCAGCAGGAAACTTAAACTTTTATACTTAATTTTAAGCCTGTCCCATGTTGGTGGTTTTAGTGTTGTTATTCAGGGTAGAGTAAACGTTATATGATAACAATTGATTTGGGGAGTATTGATATGACAAAAGCAGCTGGCTTCAAGGAGCTCCTCCTGATAATGAAAGATGACTTTATTTTATGTATCTAGCACTACATTAAAAATTATCAGATCATCTGGGACAAAGTTGGATGTTTTAATAAATGGTGTTGTGACAAATGGATAGCATTTGCCTAGAGATAAAATTTGGCTCATGCCTCACACCATACACAAAAATAAACTCTGAATGCATAGGAGATCTAATTATAAAAAATAAAACCATACAAGTAGAAAAAGTAGACAAGCTCTTGTAGAACCTGATTAGAGAGAAAACCTTTCTAGCTAGGACTCAAAACCCAATTATTCTATAATTAAATGTTGAGAAATTTAAATATTTAAAAATAATTTTCTTAATGGCAAAAATCACTATAGGCAAATAAAAGGCAAATGGCAAACTGGGAGAAAACATTTGCAATGTATGTCACAAATGAAAGGCTAATATTCCTAATATATAAAGAACTCTTTAAAAATCAAGAAAGGAAAGCAGAATATTAACAAAAAATGCTGTCAAGATAGCTTCTAAACATATGGAAGGATTTTCAACTTTAACTCACCAGAAGAGGACTACAAATTAAGGGTGCCTGGGTGGCTCAGTCGTTAAGCATCTGCCTTTGGCTCAGGTCATGATCTCAGGATCCTGGGATCGAGCCCCGTATCGGGCTCCCGGTTCGGCAGGAAGATGCTTCTCCCTCTCCCACTCCCCCTGCTGGTGTTCCCTCTCTTGCTGTGTCTCCATCTGTCAAACAAATAAAATCTTTAAAAAAAAAAAGAACTACAAATTAAAAAATAGTAAGATGCCATTTTTACCTATCACTTGTAGAAAAATTCCAAAGTTGGCCATACACTCTGTTGTTCAAGATCATAGAGAAACAGGGGTGCCTGGATGGCTTAATTGGTTAAGTGTCCCACTCTTAATTTCGGCTCAGTTCATGCTCTCAGGGTCCTGAGATGGAGCCCTTTGACTAGCTCCACATTGCATGGAGCCTTCTTGGGAGTCTGTCTTTCTCCCTCTCTCTAAAAAAAAAAAAAAAAGATTGTAGAGAAACAGACACCCATGTATTACTGGTAGAAATGGAAGTGATATAATACCTACAGAATGGAATTTGGTAATATCTAATAAAACTACAACTGCACTTACTTTTGTCCAGCAAACCCTAGGTATTCACCCCAAGGATACATTGTCATTAATATGAAAAAATTGTGGAAGTTATTTATTATGGCATTATATCAATATTGCCTTATATATAATTGCAAAATTTCAGAAACAACCCTGTGTAGGAAAAAGTAACTTGTCCTTTATTTGCCCTTTACTCTCACATTACTACAATGTTCACACTACTTCCAACACCAAGCAATTGTGGTTGGATGTCACACAATTTAACTCAATTCTGACACTACCTACTTGCAGATAGCATCAGTTCCCCCTAGTTAAGGGCTTAGTCCCACAAGACTGCCCTCTACCTCTTCAGATGCCAACACAAGTCCAAGCTGACTAATCAGCCGTATAACGGAGGTTCCCACAACCCTCTTGGCAGGTTCCATTAATTTGCTAGAGTGGCTCTAGCCAGAATTTAGGAAAAGAGTTTACTTAATGTTTACCAGTTTATTAAAAAAGAATATAGTAAGGGATCCAGAGGAATATTCAGATGGAAGAGCTGCATAGAGGAAGGTATGTGGGAAGGGGCATGGAGTTTCCATTCCCTCTGCAGGCATGCCCTTCTCTCAGCACCTCTGGTGTTCACCAACCTGGAAACTCTTCCACCCAATACCTTTGGGATTTTTATGGAGGCTTCACCACAGCAGGCATAATACATCATTAGCTCAGTTTCCAGCTCCTCTCCCCTCTCTGGAGAATTGGAAGTGGAGCTGAAAATTCTAGCCTTCTGATTACGGCTTGATCTTTCTGGTGACCCAGGAAACCAGCAAGAGTTACCTCATTAGAACAAAAGACACTGCTATCTCGCAGGAAAATCGAAGGGATTTAAGAACTCTGTGTCAGGAACTGGAGTCAAAAACCAAATATTAGAACAAAAATGTTCCTAGTACTCTTATCACTTAGGGAATTAGAAGGGTTTTAGGAACTCTGTGGCCAGGAACCAGGAATAGAGACCATCTCACAAACGCAGATGCCCATACATAGGACACTGGTTGAATAAATTGTGGTACATCTACCTAATGGTATAGAATGAAAAGGATTTCAAAATTGATATGGAGTGATCTCCAGAATATATTTTTAAATTAGAAATTCCACATGCAAAAGGGTATTATGGTATCTACTTACTATGTACAAGAAGGAGAAATAAGATTGTGTGCATGCAATGCTTCTCATTACAAAAAGAAACAGAAGAATACAGTAAAGATAAACCAAAAACTAATGACACTGATTATCTACAAGGGCTAGATGAGGATGAGATAGAGGGGATAAAGGCAGGAACAATACTTCTCTGGGTATACCCTCTTTTATACTTTCCACATTTGAAACTACATTTATGTTCTACAGATACAAAACACTTAAATTACCCAAGATAGATCAAACCTCCTAAAAATGAATACCAACAGAAACAAATGAACCTAGATCTATACAAAGTGGATAAAGTTAACCAGAATGAAGAAAAAAGAATTTACCAAGTAACTTTTGAAGATAGTACTTTTTCTGCCTACCTTCAGTGTAAAGACACAAAGAACTATTAAAAAAATAAAACTCTTTGACTTTACTTAGTAGATTAGATATTACTAGCGGTGATGGTATAGCAATTCCGAAATTATTTTTTGTGACTAGTGGAATTCAGGAAATGAATAAGTATACTGATATTGTTAACAGCCAGTTAACAATTTTGTGTCTTACATCCAGTTCTCACTGTGGGTGAAGGAAGATATCAGTGAGGAATTGGGGAATGCATGGAAGAATCCTGTGGTGCTGGACTGGAGTTATGGTTAGTAATAGAAACCCATGATATATATTCATGATACCTACCATATCTTCGTATTTCATGGTCTATACGTAACTCATGATATATGTGCATATAGGTATGCAACTCACTATATATATTTTAGTTCTGGCCATTGAAAGGTTCTGGTAACAATGATATCCCAATAATAATGAGCTCATTTAGCACCCAAATCTTGGTTCCTAATTACCCTTACTCACTAAAAGGAATAAGCGTACCTCGTAGAAATAGCTAATCACAGAGCTAAGTAAAGGAAAAGACAAATTGAGCCTGAAAGACTTTATTGTACCACTAAACAAGAAAATACTCAAACATTAAGGGGAAGCATGTTAAAAAGAACATAGGGGCAGCATGATGGGACTCCCACTGGCCAAAACAGGGTTAGGTTGAGTAGCAAACAAAATGAATAAAGTCAGTAATGAATAAAGTCAGCAGGGAACTTTTTAAAAAATCTAAGAGAGGTAGGAAGGAGGGAGAAAGATGACTAGAAAAGTTTTTATGATAGAAAGCCAACCAATACTTGTTGAAGGAATAAAGAGGAAATCACTATTTAAAACCACAGAGTAATTGATTCAGGGAGAAATTATCAGTGCATGCTAAAACAATGGGTGGATGAATTTTGGGGAATAGGATATTTTTAGGCAGTCTCAACTATTTGTCAACTAATATTTATCAATTACAAAAGAGAAATAAATGTACCCTTATGGTGGGGAAATTTGATGGATGCCACCATAAGGCAAGTGACAAAATTTAGCATCAACACTAATGAGGACAAAGTGACATGCTGTGATTCCTGAGGTGATGTCTTGAGAAGGCGCAACATCAATTGCTCATGTAGAATTTCTTCCCAAAATACATAGCCTAAATCTAATCATGAACAAATAGTCAGATAAACCCAAATTTAGTGATACTTTATGTCACTGTCATAAAAGAAAAGGAGAGGAAGTAATTGGTGGAGGACTTACTGTTGTATATAGAAATTCAGGTATATCTTAGGGCATGTGATTAATTTGGCCTCAGGTGAAATTTACTTCAAATGGACTCAAGCTCTTCAGAAACCGTAACAAAGAAAAGTAATGTATGGTTATTTCACCCAGAACAGGAAGCTGAAACAGAAATTCTTCTTTGTTCTTCTTTCTCATCTCCTTTCATCTCTTCCCTTTTCTTTATTTTGGTATGTTTGAGTAATTACGGTGCTAATGTCATCCAAACAAATAAATGGTTAATAAAATTCTAGACAGTTCATGGCAAGGTTTGAATTCAAATCCTCAGGTTGCTGCAGTTCTATATGTCTTAGTTTTCTTATCTATAAAATGCGGATAATAGTACCTATCTTGCAAGGGTTACAAAGATTAAATGAGTTAAGCATATCTAAGAAAATACTAGTGACAAAATGTAAGTATTTAATAAGTTGCGGCTACCATTAAAGAATAGAATAATTTATTGTCCAAACCAGGATGCTTTTGAGAGTGAAAGAGAGCAACATGAATAATTGTGCTGGGAGAACAAGTATGAATAGACTCTTCTAGGACAACAAGGATGTAGGGTGTATTAGTCAGGGTTCTCTGAGAAACAAATTTGTATTAGTCAGAGAACCCTGACTGATACACCCTACATCCTGACACATATATAAATCTATATATTTATAATATATAATATATAAATCTATAAATATATATAAATATATAAATCTTTACATATATGTACCTTCATATGTATATATTTATTTATATTATTTATTTATATATATTTATTTAAAGATTTATTATGGGAATTGGCTCACACAGTTATAGAGACCAGGGAGGTCCCAGGATGTGCTGTCTGCAAGTTAGAGAACCAGAAAAACTGGTGGTATAATTCAGTGAGTCCAAAGGCCTGAGACTAAGGGGAGCCATTGGCATAAGCCCCAGTCCTAGTCCAGAGGCCCAAGAATTAGGGGGCCAATGCTGTAAGTCCCCATCTTAATTCAAAGGCCTGAGAACCAGGAGCACTGATGTCTTTGGGCAGGAAAAGATGGATGTTTCAACTCAAGCAGAGAGCAAATTTGCCCTTCCTCTGCCTTCTTGTTCTCTTCAGGCCCTCAAGAGATTGGATGATGTCCACCCACACTGGTGAGGATGATCTTTGCTCAGTCTACAGATTCAAAATTCAGATCTCTTCTGTAAATATCCTCACAAATACACCCGAGATAATGTTTTACCAGCTATCTGGGCATCCCTTTGCCTAGTCAAATTGATGTGTAAAATTAACAACCATATATGGCCACTTCAGCTATCATTATTACGCTCTTCAGGGTAATTACTCCTATATTTCTGGTACTGATTAAGAATATTATGATTTGGGGGGGGCAGAGCAAGATGGCGGAGGAGTAGGAGACCTAGATTTCGTCTGGTCTCAGGAATTTAGCTGAATAGGGATCAAACCATCTGAACACCTACGAACTCAACAGGAGATCGAAGAGGAGAGTAGCAACAACACTCTGAACAGAAAAGCGACCACTTTCTGGAAGGTAGGACGTGCGGAGAAGTGAATCCGAGGCGATATTCGGGAGGATAGACGGCGGGGGAGGGGCCTCCGTGGGCCGCTTCTGGCAAGTGATAGAGCCGCAGAGCACAAAATCGGAACTTTGAGAAGTTGGCTCCGCTGAGGGACGTCGCTGCAGTGGCTAAGTGGGGAGTGGAACCCTTGCTGGGACAGTGTGGTTTCAGGACCCTCAGGGTCACAGAAAGACCGGGGGTGCCTGAGTGCGGCAGAGCTCCCAGGTACCGGAGCAGGGAAGCTGGCTGCAGAGACGGAGCCAAGGCGTAGGCTCTCAGCTCGGGGTTGCCATAAACTGGGATCCGCAGCCCGGTCGGGCCACTGCTCCTCCAGCAGGGACCCAACAAGCGGCAGAGCCGGGGAGACTCCCCTTTCTCCCCGGGGAGGAGCGGTGCAGGAACGCACCGCAGGGATCTGCTGGGTTTGAAGACTCCACACGGGGTCGGGTGCCAGAGATAGAAACGCTCGGTCACAGGCCGGGTGAGCACGGAGTGCGGCCGGAGACCGGGGAGACGGGAGTGACTGCTTTTCTCTGGGGGCGCACTGAGGAGCGGGGCCCCGAGTTCTCAGCTCCTCCGGGTGGAGATTGGGAGGCCACCATTTTCGCCCTGGTCCTCCAAAGCTGTACCGAGAGCTTGCAGGGAACAAAAGCTCCTGAGAGCAAACCTGAGCAGCTTGCTTAGCCCTGACCGACAAGGGCGGGGCAATTCCGCCTCCGGCAAAGACATTTGGGAACCACGGCAACAGGCCCCTCCCCCAGAAGATCAGCAAGAACAGCCAGCAAGCCAAGACTAAGTTTACTGATCAAGGAGAACGGGAGAACTCCAGCGCTAGGGGAATACTGCACATAGAATTCATGGCTTTTTTTTTACCATGATTCATTAGTTCATCAGAGTTAATTTTTTTAACTGTTTTTTTTAATTCTTCTTTTTCCCTTTTTCAACCAACATCTTATCAATCCCTTTTTAAAAAAAAAACATTTTTATTTTTCGTTTTTAGAGTCATATTTTATCCCTTCATAGTATATACACTTATTTTTGGCATATATATATAAGTTGTTCTCTCTTTAAAATTTTGAGATACAGTTTCTTCTAACAGATCAAAATATACCCTAAATCACTAGTGTATGGCTTTGGTCTAGTCTCCTGCCTCATCACATTCTCTCCCTTTTTTCTTTTTTTTTTTAAATCTTCTTCTTTCTTTTTTCAAACAACTTCTTATCTTATCAATTCCTTTTATAAAATCTTTTATAATTTTCATCTTTACAGTCATCTTCCATCCCTTCATTGTATCAAGCCTTATTTTGTACATATATGTCTTTCTTCCTTTAAAATTTTAGGAGGCACTTTTTTCCAACAGACCAAAATACGCCCAAAATCTAGTGTGTGGCACTAATCTATGCACTAGCCTGATCATATTTGATCATATTCTGCTTTTTTTGTATTGTTCTGTTTTTGTTTTTATCTTTTTTATTCTTTTTTTTTCTCTTTCTTTTTCCTTTCTTTCCCTTTCTTTTCCTCTGGTTTCAGGTCTTTTCTGATTTGTATAGAGTATATTTGCTGGGGACGTTGTAAACCTGTTAGCATTTTGTTCTCTCATTCATCTATTCTCCTCTGGACAAAACGACAAGATGAAAAAAATCACCTCAGCAAAAAGAACAAGAGGTAGTACCATCAGCCAGGGACCTACTCAATACGGACATTAGTACGATGTCAGACCTAGAGTTCAGAATCATGATTTTAAAGATACTAGCTGGGTTTGAAAAAAGCGTGGAAGTTATTAGAGAAACGCTTTCTGGAGAAATAAAAGAACTAAAATCTAACCAAGTCGAAATCAAAAAAGCTATTGATGAGGTGCAATCAAAAATGGGGGCACTAACTGCTAGGAAAAATGAGGCAGAAGAGAGAATCAGTGATATAAAAGACCAAATGATGGAAAAAAAAAGAGGCTGAGAAAAAGAGAGATAAACAACTACAGGATCACGAGGGCAGAATTCGAGAGATAAGTGATACGATAAGACAAAACAACATTAGAATAATTGGGATCCCAGAAGAAGAAGAAAGAGAGAGAGGGGCAGAAGGTATATTGGAGCAAATAATAGCAGAGAACTTCCCTAATGTGAGGAAAGAAACAAGCATCAAAATCCAGGAGGCACAGAGAACCCCTCTCAAAATCAATAATAATAGGTCAACACCCTGACAGCTAATAGTAAAACTTACGAGTCTCAGAGACAAAGAGAAAATCCTGAAAACAGCTCGGGAGAAGAGATATGTAACCTACAATGGTAGAAATATTAGATTGGCAACAGACCTATCCACAGAGACCTGGCAGGCCAGAAAGGACTGGCATGATATCTTCAGAGCACTAAATGAGAAAAATATGCAGCCAAGAATATTATATCCAACTAGGCTCTCATTGAAAATTGAAGGAGAGATAAAAAGCTTCCAGGAAAAACAAAAACTAAAGGAATTTACAAACACAAAACCAGCCCTCCAAGAAATACTGAAAGGGGTCCTCTAAGCAAAGAGAGAGCCTAAAAGCAGCATAGATCAGAAAGGAACACAGACAATATACAGTAACAATCACTTTACAGGCAATACAATGGCACTAAATTTATACCTTTCAGTAGTTACCCTGAATGTAAATGGGCTAAAGGCCCCAGTCAAAAGACACACGTTATCAGATTGGATTAAAAAACAAGACCCATCAATATGCTGTCTGCAAGAGACTCAATTTAGACCCAAAGACACCCTCATATTGAAAGTGAGGGGGTGGAAAACCATTTACCATGCTAATGGACACCAAAAGAAAGCTGGGGTGGCAATCCCTCTATCAGACAAATTAGATTTTAAAACAAAGACTGTAATAAGAGATGAGGAAGGACACTATATCCTACTTAAAGGGTCTATCCAACAAGAAGATCTAACAATTGTAAATATCTATGCCCCGAACATGGGAGCAGCCAATTATATAAGGCAATTAATAACAAAAGTGAAGAAACACATTGACAACAATTCAATAATAGTGGGGGACTTTAACACCCCCCTGACTGAAATGGACAGATCATCTAAGCAAAAGATCAACAAGGAAATAAAGACTTTAAATGACACACTGGACAAATGGACTTCACAGACATATTCAGAACATTCCATCCCAAAGCAACGGAATACACATTCTTCTCTAGTGCCCATGGAACAGTCTCCAGAATTGATCACATCCTAGGTCACAAATCAGGTCTCAACCAGTACCAAAAGATTGGGATCATTGCCTGCATGTTGTCAGACCACAATGCTTTGAAACTCGAACTCAATCACAAGAGGAAAATCAGAAAGAACTCAATTAAATGGAGGCTAAAGAGCATCCTACTAAAGAATGAATGGGTCAACCAGGAAATTAAAGAAGAATTAAAAAAATTCATGGAAACCAATGAAAATGAAAACACAAGTGTTCAAAATCTTTGGGATACAGCAAAGGCAGTCCTGAGAGGAAAGTATATAGCAATACAAGCCTTTCTCAAGAAACAAGAGAGGTCTCAAATACACAACCTAACCCTACACCTAAAGGAGCTAGAGAAAGAACAGCAAATAAAGCCTAAACCCAGCAGGAGAAGAGAAATAATAAAGATCAGAGCAGAAATCAATGAACTAGAAACCAAAAGAACAGTAGAACAGATCAACGAAACTAGGAGCTGGTTCTTTGAAAGAATTAACAAGATTGATAAACCCCTGGCCAGACTTATCAAAAAGAAAAGAGAAATGACCCAAATCAACAAAATCATGAATGAAAGAGGAGAGATCACAACCAACACCAAAGAAATACAAATAATTATAAGGACATATTATGAGCAACTCTATGCCAGCAAATTAGATAACCTGGAAGAAATGGGTGCATTCCTAGAGATGTATCAACTACCAAAATTGAACCAGGAAGAAATAGAAAACCTGAACAGACCTATAGCCACTAAGAATATTGAAGCAGTCATCAAAAATCTCCCAAGAAACAAAGGCCCGGGGCCAGATGGCTTCCCAGGGGAGTTCTATCAGACATTTCAAGAAGAATTAATACCTATTCTCCTGAAACTGTTCCAAAAAATAGAAATGGAAGGAAAACTTCCAAACTCATTTTATGAGGCCAGCATTACCTTGATCCCCAAACCAGACAAAGACCCCATCAAAAAGGAGAATTACAGACCAATATTCTTGATGAACATGGATGCAAAAATTCTCACCAAAATACTAGCCAATAGGATCCAACAGTACATTAAAAGGATTATTCACCATGACCAAGTGGGATTTATCCCTGGCCTGCAAGGCTGGTTCAACATCCGCAAATCAATCAACGTGATAAAATACATTAACAACAGAAAGAACAAGAATCATATGATCCTCTCAATAGATGCCGAAAAAGCATTTGACAAAGTACAGCATCCTTTCTTGATCAAAACTCTTCAGAGTATAGGGATAGAGGGTACATACCCCAATATCATAAAAGCCATCAATGAAAAACCTACAGCGAATATCATTCTCAATGGGGAAAAGCTGAGAGCTTTTCCCTTAAGGTCAGGAATGCGGCAGGGATGTCCACTATCACCACTGCTATTCACCATAGTATTAGAAGTCCTAGCCACAGCAATCAGACAACAAAAAGAAATTAAAGGCATCCAAATCGGCAAGGAGGAAGTCAAACTCTCACTCTTTGCAGATGATATGATACTGTATGTGGAAAACCCAAAAGACTCCACCCCAAAACTGCTAGAACTCATACAGGAATTCAGTAAAGTAGCAGGATATAAAATCAATGCACAGAAATCAGTGGCATTCCTATACACCAACAAGACAGAAGAGAGACAGATCAAGGAGTCGATCCCATTTACAATTGCACCCAAAACCATAAGATACCTAGGAATAAATTTAACCAAAGAGGCAAAGGATCTGTACTCAGAAAACTATAAAACACTCATGAAAGAAATTGAGGAAGACACAAAGAAATGCAAAAACGTTCCATGCTCATGGATTGGAAGAACCAACCTTGTGAAGATGTCAATGCTACCTAGAGCAATCTACACATTCAAAGCAATCCCCATCAAAATTCCATCCACTTTTTTCAGAGAAATGGAACAAACAATCCTAAAATTTGTATGGAATCAGAAGAGACCCCGAATAGCCAGAGGAATATTGAAAAAGAAAAGCAAAGCTGGCGGCATCACAATTCCGGACTTCCAGCTCTATTACAAAGCTGTCATCATCAAGACAGTATGGTACTGGCACAAAAACAGACACATAGATCAATGGAACAGAATCGAGAGCCCAGAAATGGACACTCAACTCTATGGTCAACTCATCTTTGACAAAGCAGGAAAGAATGTCCAATGGAAAAATGACAGTCTCTTCAACAAATGGTGTTGGGAAAATTGGACAGCCACATGCAGAAGAATGAAACTGGACCATTTCCTTACACCACACACAAAAATAGACTCCAAATGGTTGAAAGACCTAAACGTGAGACAGGAGTCCATCGAAATCCTAAAGGAGAACACAGGCAGCAACCTCTTCAACCTCAGCCGCAGCAACTTCTTCCTAGAAACATCGCCAAAGGCAAGGGAAGCCAGGGCAAAAATGAACTATTGGGATTTCCTCAAGATAAAAAGCTTTTGCACAGCAAAAGAAACAGTCCACAAAACCAAAAGACAACCGACAGAATGGGAGAAAATATTTGCAAATGACATATCAGATAAAGGGCTAGTATCCAAAATCTATAAAGAACTTATCAAACTCAACACCCAAAGAACAAATAATCCAATCAAGAAATGGGCAGAAGACATGAACAGACATTTTTCCAAAGAAGACATCCAAATGGCCAACAGACACATGAAAAAGTGCTCAGCATCGCTCGGCATCAGGGAAATCCAAATCCAAACCTCAATGAGATAGCACATCACACCAGTCAAAATGGCTAAAATGAACAAGTCAGGAAACGACAGATGTTGGCGGGGATGCGGAGAAAGGGGAACCCTCCTACACTGTTGGTGGGAATGCAAACTGTTGCCACCACTCTGGAAAACAGTATGGAGGTTCCTCAAACAGTTGAAAATAGACCTACCATACGATCCAGCAATTGCACTACTGGGTATTTACCCCAAGGATACAAATGTAGGGATCTGAAGGGGTATGTGCACCCCAATGTTTATAGCAGCAATGTCCACAATAGCCAAACTGTGGAAAGAGCCAAGATGTCCATCGACAGATGAATGGATAAAGAAGAAGTGGTGTATATATACACAATGGAATATTATGCAGCCATCAAAAGGAAGGAGGTCTTGCCATTTGCAACGACGTGGCTGGAACTGGAGGGTGTTATGCTGAGTGAAATAAGTCAATCAGAGAAAAACATGTATCATATGACCTCACTGTTATGAGGAATTCTTAATCTCAGGAAACATACTGAGGGTTGCTGGAGTGGTGGGGGGTGAGAGGGATGGGGTGGCTGGGTGATAGACACTTTGGAGGGTATGTGCTATGGTGAGCGCTGTGAATTGTGCAAGACTGTTGAGTCACAGATCTGTACTCCTGAAACCAACATATGTTAAGAAAAAAGAAAAAGAAGAAGATAGCAGGAGGAGGAGAACGAAGGGGAGTAAGTCAGAGGGGGAGACGAACCATGAGAGACGATGGACCCTGAAAAACAAACTGAGGGTTCTAGAGGGGAGGGGGTGGGAGGATGGGTGAGCCTGGTGATGGGTATTAAAGAGGGCACATTCTGCATGGAGCACTGGGTGTTATGCACAAACAATGAATCATGGAACACTACATCAAGAACTAATGATGTAATGTATGGTGATTAACATAACAATAAAAAAATAAAAAAAAATAAATAAAGGCAACTGTAGAAAAAATAAAGGAAACTGTAGAAAAAACTAAAAAAAAAAGTCCATTTTTACTTCTGCACCTTATTTGTTCACACCGGATCTCTTATACTATGCTATGCATGCTTCCACTATGAGTAACACATCAAATACTGAAATAATGGGTGATTTAACTAATATCTTATAATGCAATACCCATTAGTACAATACAAAATAATATTATGAGATTTTATTAGCTCATATTAGTAAACACAGATTGCATTAAAAGCTGTTCTTGTTTTATTTTTGAAATCCTTGGATATGATAGACTAATATAAAATACCCAAATTATGCTGTTATGAAACTGTAAAGCTGAGTTTCCTGCTGAGCAGGTTATGTTAAATCTTTCCTTTTTTCTTTATTCTTGTGAAAGATAAGGAAATGGTGGCTACAGGGTTTCTCTTTGTTCACCTTCCCTGCTGCATAGGAAACAGTTTAAGAGCACTTCCCAGGAAACTGTTTCTGACCTCCTGTCCCTTGCTTTCCACCAGATACTAGTAACAACATCAAATGCCACTTCTTAGCATTAAAAATTAGATATTATCTAACATTAGAGTCTACATAGCACAAGGTAAAGGGGCTTTTTGGCAGATCGCCAGGTAATTAGCTCAATGCGGACCAAACAAGACCATTCGAAGCCTCATTGGAGAGTCCCGGCTCTGCTTCTAAAGTCTCTCGCTCCCATCCTTGCTATAGGAAAACCTGTCAAAGGATAAATTTTATATTTCCACTTTAAGTATTCCTCTTTTGAATTTTTACCACCCCCTACAAGTATGCTAGTTCTTTCATTTAACAAAGCCATTATCACACCAAGGTGAAGGCTATATAGGGAAAAAAAGTCTCACTCAAAATAATAATGCCACATCTATGTTTTCCTGTGCTAATAATTTTGAGGATAAGAATAGAGTGACACCAAATGACCATTTCTGAAGTCCATTAGTCATATGCTTTTCTTCTATTAGGCAAGGGAAAGGATTGTGTGTTGGTAATAGAATCGAATTTGGTAAATCTAACTGAAATATTACAATTTTTACTTTGTGAGTAATGGATTTTTAATGTCTATAAACAGGGTATGGAACGCTTTAAAGGTTTGTTTGCATAAATGATCATGATTACCTCAGTGATACTTGTAGATTATAGATCATAGAAAAAGCATTTTAAAACAATGGTAGGCTACATCTTGAGCATAACCAGAGTTATTTTTACCAGAAACATTAATTAATCAATAAAATACTAAAGGAACATCTGCTGACAACACATCAGTCATATGTAAAATTCTCTGGTAAGCATCTCATTATCATGTTTTTTGCTAAGCTAAATCCTTTGAATTGCTGCCTTACCTCTCTTTTTGGAAATATTTTTCTCAGAAAAAGTCTTATAGTTATTGCCTCGATTTACTCACCTTCTAATTTTTTCTTGGCCCATTGAAATCTAAATTTTACCCATGGCCTTTCCAAAACCATTCTACTTAAGTTTATTTATGACAGTCCAATAGAGGTAAATAGTGTTTGGGTTCTGGTAAGAGCAAAGGGAGGAAGTATTACAGTATTTTCCCATCAATGGTTCGTCCTGACCGATGTCCTTGGCGCTATGGCCTGGAATTCCCCTCTGGCCTCTTTTGGAAACTCCTGACCAAGTGGAGGAAATGCTACTTAGACACATCCAAATAGATGAGAGAAATGGACAAGGAATGGGAAACGGTTGGAGATGTGTTCCCAACACAGAGAATCTCAGGGGAAAAGAAAAGTTTTCATATAGTTTTCGGTAATTACAATTACCAAGGAAGAAAGCATAACTGATGGCATTGCTGTCTTCTGATATTTTTTAAAGTTCTATCATTTTTCCAATAGATAGTTTTCCTTCCAAAAAACTTGGAGGCATGACCTCCTTCCCCTCCCCCATTATGTCTTTTCCCATTGAAATGCAATACTTTCCCTTGGCCTTTATCTTCATGAACACCCTTCATCTTTAAACATTGTTGACTCTCTTTTCTCTTTGGATTACTTTGTGTCTCCTGCTTTGCTGTTTCTGGCATAGTGAACCAGAATAGTTTCTTTGCATGTCTTCCTCTTCTCCACATTTTAATTTTATAGTTTCTTCTGATTCCATTATTGGAAAAACATAACTTTCAGTGTGAGTACAAGAAAACCAATCTTCATTAACTCTTAACCTTTCATATCATGCGACTGAATATCTCTCTGACAAGAGCAGCCAGACATTTTACTATTAACATTTCATGTCCATATTGTTTAAGCTAAACAGAATGAAGGCAGTCCAAGAGAGGGGACAAGGCTATTAAACAATTCAGGCCACTAAGCCTCTTTATATCCAAATAGAACAAATTGCATCATATTTCTATAATAAGCATGAGGATAGATGAACACAGCCCGATTTTCCTAAAATAGGAGTTAATGGTGCAAAGTAGGAGAACTGCATTTTTTAAAGAGAATAAAGAGGTGTGCAAATAAATACTTATTGACATGCATATTACTGATTTAGTTATGTGAAATGAAAGTACTGATTTTTAAGGATGACATCCTTAGTGGCAATCCTTAGGTAGCTTTTTGTATGATAATATTAGACTTTTGGGTTGCTAGAGCATGGGTCTGACCAAAGGGGTTTTCTTGTGTTCTCTGAACTTCAATTTCCTATTTAAAGTGAATTGTAGGGCGCCTGGGTGGCTCAGTTGGTTAAGCGACTGCCTTCGGCTCAGGTCATGATCCAGGAGTCCCTGGATCAAGTCCCGCATCAGGCTCCCTGCTCGGCAGAGAGTCTGCTTCTCCCTCTGACCCTCCCCCCTCTCGTGTGCTCTCTCTCTCTCTCATTCTCCCTGTCTCAAAAAAAAAAAAAAAAAAGTGAATTGTAACTCTTCTTCCCTAAAGTTCTATCTGTGCATGAATAATTGAGGGAGGAATTCTTAGATTTTAAAACAATTTTCATTTATCTATGTATTTCACCATGATTGAAAAAAAAAATTCTCGTGCCAGTGTCATGTTAGAAGGGAGGAAAACCTGAGAAATAGGATATGTGTAACGGTTGACTGAGAATTTACATGCTCCTAAAAGACATCTCAATTGAAATACGCTGATCTTACTGCTCAGTGATCATGTCTTCCCACAGAACCATATTTCAATAGCTAATAACTGGCTCCACTTGGCATGCTATTTTACTGGTGGTGTAAATGACAAGCTTTCCTTTTGTTGCAGCCGATCACACTGCCTCAAACTGTGTTTCATTTTATGGAAACATACCTATGTGAGAGGAATGCTTTTGATTCTACAGCCTGTGGAATGGGACCCCTAGCATCCAGTCACACAATTTATTAAAACATGGTCACTCCTAATTCTGAAGTCGTACATTTATGGGATTTAGCAACATACGAGGTATTTTTTTTTTTTCTTTGTGGGAACTTTGCTCACAAATAGACAATTTCTTTCTTTCTTTCTTTCTTCTTTCTTTGTTTCTTCTTTCTTTCTCTTTCTTTCTTTCTTTCTTTCCTTCTTTCTTTCTTTCTTTCTTTCTTTCTTTCTTTCTTTCTTTCTTTCTTTCTTTCTTTCTTTCTTTCTTTCTTTCTCTTTCTCTCTTTCTTCTTTTTCTTTCTTTCTTTTTTAAAGGCAGAGCTCAGTACTTGATAAAGCCCCTTGAGTCTTTAACAGCAAAAGCGGAAGCCAAAAGTTACATCTCTATGGGGAAAAACTACAGTGTTCAACAATGAGGCATAGACAACGGCATTATGCCTTCATTAGTTTTTTTTTTTTGTAATATTTTCCTTAAACTGTTCACTTGTTATTATTTTAATTGAAAGCATTATTCCTTCTCAGAACTAAGATTGTTGCAAATGAATCAGAGCAGATTAACTTGTCAAAACATTTAGGGATCTGGATAAAATAATTAAAAATTGTATGAAAGACTACTACATGAGCAAACGCCAAACAATGTCACATAGAGGTATTGCGATCAAAATGCAGGCAAATAAAGGCCTGACATGTCAATAAAATACTGTAACTGATGTTTGGGTACCAGAAGAGGAAAATGCTATACGGACCAAAAAAAAAAAAAAAAAGACAGTATTACCATGGGAATTTATAAGCAAAACAAAAGATTGTTAATGTAGTCCATAGAAAGTTGTAAACAGAACATTTTCCGACTGAAGAGATGACAAGTCTGGGAACTTAACAGAGTAGGGATTTCATGACTGACCTGCACTTAATCTTCTCCCTGATGAACATGACTTGTCTTTTTCTCTAACCCTGAGCTCTGCCAGTTAAGGTGTAAAATGAAGAGTGAAAATACTTGACATGTAAGCTGGCCCTTTATGTAGGCCATGACATGAACAATTCATCTCGGTGTTCTTAAAGGAATCACATGTTATCTCCCCAAAGTATCCAGGGGCATAAGCAAAAGGAATTAACTCTAATTTTACTTTATTTTTAATTTGCTCTATAAACTTCTTTTCCAGTTGATGATTCTTTAGATTGGCTCTCATTTCATCTCATTCTACGCAGTAACAGAAATAACCAACACCTTCCTTAACATTTTAAATACCTTTACTAGCACACAACAGAACAGAACAAAAACAAAAACAAACAAAGACTTTAAGAAAGCTCATGAAGATAATCCTGCATGATCATGGATATCTGTATCTCATCATAGGCAGATAAACCAGGTACAAACAGTCAGAGGTGACTTGGCAAACATGAGTCTTGAATCCTAACAAAGCAAACAGATGCATCATTTTGCCCCTGAGGTTGTTTTCAGTGATATTTTCCAATTATTCTCAGAGCTGCAGAGTTGAGGATCAGAGCAAAGATCCTGATCTTTTTCACCTTCCTTCACTGCCTTAACCTTACCTATCTATGAGAGATCATTGAAAATTAATTTCCCCTTATTCAAGATGCAGACATTTTTCATTCCTGCAATCTGGAAAGGACACTTTTGAAGTAGAAGCATAGGCTAACGGGTCTGCTTTCAGTTAAGATTAGAATGTCAACCTCTGAACTCTCTCTAAACCCAGCATGTATTCCTTGAAATTATGATCCAGCTTATTCATAAAACCAACATTCATACTTTAGAATGCATATCCTACACCCAGTGTAATGACCCCACATATACAGGTGATTGTAAATTTTTCAGGTTGCCAACATCTGACCTAAAAAGTTAAAAATATTTATGGACTATTTCAGACAAAGTAAAGAAATAATGAAAATATATTAAACAACTTTGTAGACATGAAGCTTGACAGCAGGTCCAGAGTGACAGCACTTTTATGCCCTTCACCAATGTCATTTAATGCCATGCCCCAAGAAGACCACCATCCTGAATTTTGTGTTATCAATCACATAGATTTTATTTCTTTTATATCTATTCCTCAATAAAGTCTAAAATTATTTTGCCTGATTTAAAAATTTATATAAATGCCTCATACTGCATACAGTCCATCATATATTCAGTTCTTTCACTTTTCTATTGGTGTGTATTTTCCAAAATTTGATTTCCACGATATATTTAACCACTCTACCCTTGGTGGATTTGTTCCCAGATTTTTACTATTTCATTCAGTACTATGTTCTTGCACATGCTTCCTGGTGTCCATTTGTAGGAGTTTTTTTAGAATATAAAAAGTGCATTCTTAATTTGACTTATTAATATTGAATTGTTTTTCCAAAATTGTGCTAATTTGTATTCCTACCAACAACATATAGATATTCCAGTAGATTCGTATCTTTGCCAAAACTTGATTTTACTGGGATTTTTTTGATTTTTTGGCCAATTTGGTAGTTGAGAAGTATTTTCTAGTTGTGATTTTAAATTGTATTTCCAAGATTGGTCCCAAGTCATTTTTTGCATATTTTAATTTTGGTTTGTTTATTGAGTTATAATTTACATGCAGTAAAATATACTCTTTGTAGGCTTCTTATAATTTTAATGGTGACTTGGGTTACTTCTTTTCTTTTTTTCTTGATGTGCATGATCATAAACTGGCCCCCTCTTTTTTTTCCTATTGGGTTAATCTGTTTTTCTTAAAGTTTCATAGGAGTTCTTAATAAATTTGGAAATTTTTAGTAGACTGTCATGAGAGGATCTCTACAAGTTCTTGTAAATGTTTTTAGCTTTATCTTTCACCATTAAGTCTACTCCATTTGGAATTGATGATTGTATGTGGTCTGAGGGATGGGTCCACTTTCATTTATTTTCCATTATGGAAAGCTAATTGACCTGCAACATATATTGAAAATGCTCATCTTTCTCAACCAATTTGCAGTGTGATCAAGATCATATTAAATTTTTTCATATTTGTGTGGTTCTGTCTCATGGGTCTTTATTGTTTCTTTTGGTCAGTCTGTTAATCTCTCCTCCAATACCACACAGACTTAGCTATTATAACTAATTAGTGACATATGAAGAGAAAAGCTTCCACCTTGTTCTTATTGAGTGCCACACCAAAAAGATTTTGGGATTTTTATGGAATTGCATTGAATCTATATCTTCATTCATCTTTTTAAATGTTATTTGGGAAAATTTAGAAATTTCTCCATGGAGATTATTTTAGTTATCTATTGTTCATGTAATACATTATCACAAATATAGTGCCTTAAGGACAACAAAAATCATCTTACTACCTCTTATGGTTTCTGTGGTCAGGGTTTTGAGAAGGAAAGAGCTCTTCTGGACAGATCTAGCTCAAAATCTTTCCTGTGGTTGCAGAGAGTTGGTAATTGAACCTGGAACCAGTTAGAGGCCATGAGAAGGGGGCACCTGAGCTGCTAGGAGATAGAGATAGTTCTGCATCTTCTTCATATAGTCTCAGAGCCTCTGCCTATGGTCTTTCCAAAAGGACTAGTTGATGGAGCACCTCTCAGCAAGGTGACCAAGTCCTGGCAGACAGCATTCTCACAGACAAGAGATAGAAGTGCCAATTTCTTCGAGACTTGTGTCTGGAAACTAGCAGAGTGTCACTTCTACTAGATTCTATTGATCAAGCAGTTAGAAAACCACATTCAGGGGAAAGGGTATAAATCCCAATTCGTGACTATAGAGTTGTCAAAGAATTTTGGGCCCATGTTTTAAAACTGTACAACTTTTGTTAGATTGATTATGAAGAGTGCTCTTTTTTTTTAGTGCTTTGGCAAATGGTGTCTTTTTAAAAGATTATATTTTCTAATGGTTGCTTGCTGATGTATAGAAATAGGTATTAAATTTTATATTCAGCAAAATTGGTAAGCTCCCTCGAAATTCTCCTAATGTATCTTTTGATTCTTTAGGATTTCTATGTTAAAACTCTTATCATCTCTATATAATGACAACTTTAGTCCTTTTTTTCCATCTGGTTTCTTTTATTTACTGTTCTTGCTTTACTGCAGCGCCTAGACCTCTAACAGAATTGAAGAAAGCAAGAACTCTTGTCCCTAAGTTCAAAAGAATGATTTCACTCTTTTGCAATGAAATGTGATGATTGCTATACGTTATTTGCAGATACTCTTTTTCAGGTTAAATAATTCCTTTCTATTTCTAGTTTGCTAAGATTAAAAACAAATAATGAATAGATGTTGAGTTATATCTACTGAGGTTTTTCTTTTTTTCTGCATCTATTGAGTTGATCAAATGACTTTCCTCTTTTAGTCTGGTGAATTTCTAATGTTAAATCAATGTTGCATTCCCAGGATATGACTGATCTGGCTATGAGATACTGTCTTTTTATACATTGCTATATTTGATTTGCTAATTTTTTTTAGTACTTTGTCTTTTCATCTATAATTATTTGCCAGTTGGGACCATACTTTCTCTTTTTCATGTTGTCTTTGTCTGGATTTGCTGTTAAGGTTATATTAGGCTCCTCAAATGAAATGGGGATTATGCACCTTTTCTATACTCTAGTATAGTTTACAGCATGAGTCAGAATAATTCATCCCTTGACTGTGTAATAGAATTCATGCTTGCAAAATATCTGGCCTGATATTTTTTCCCTTTTTTGTGTGGGAAAATATTTCATTTTTAATTTATTGTATTTAACATGTATAAGTCTATTCAGGTTTTTCTATCTCTTCTTGAAATAGTTTTGGTAAGCTATTTTCTTTTTTTCCCCTCCTTCCCTTTCTTTCTACTGATGTTAAAAAAAATGAATGGAAAAAATGAAATTTATTAATTCCTCTTAAATAATTATTAGTCTTTTTAAGTCTTTCAAATCACATCAAGCCTTTTTTGAATAATATTTTAGTTCTAAAAAGAAAGTAATTTCAGGAAAATTCTTCTATTCATTATCACTTAGTTCCTTTTTTTTTTGAGAGAGAGAGAGAGAGAGAAAGAAAGAAAGAGAGTGCATGTGGGCACAGGCGCGGGGTGGGGGGAAGGGCAGAGGGAGAGAGAGAGAGAGAGAATCTCAAGCAGGCTCCACACTCAGTGCGAAGCCTGACTCAGCCAGTCTCACAACGCTGAGATCACAACCTGAGCTGAAATCATGAGTCGGGACACTTAACTGACTGAGCCACCCAGGTGCCCCACTCTTAGTTCCTTTTTAATCTTATCCACTCTCCCTCTCTCCTTCCCTTCCTTTCTTCCTTCCCTTCCTCCTTTCTCACAAGTAATCACTGAGAACTATGTCCTAGGCATTGTTCTAGAACAGGGATACAACACAAAAATTTCTTGTCATTATAATGCTTATAGTCTAGTAGCAAGAGATTGTCAACCACAAATAAATAATTATATACTATGGCGGATAATAAGTGCTATGTAATGAAAATAAAGCAAGATAAAGGGAATAGGTATTTGATATGTATATTCATTGCATATTGCTGCTATATGAAATTACATAAGTTTAGGATCTCAAAACAACAGAAATGTATTTTCCTACAGTTTTGGAGGTTGCAAGTTCAAAGTTAAGGTGTCAGCAGGGCTACACTCACACCAAAAGCTTTAGGGGAAACTCTGTTCCTTGCCTCTTTCAGCTTCTGGTGGCTATCGGCATTCCTTGGCTGGAGGACCCATTGTTCCATCTTTGCCTCCATCTTCACATTATCTTCTCCTCTGTGTATGTTTAATCTAACTCTACCTCTCTCTTCTAAGAACAACTGTGACAGTGTTAACCCATCCGGGTTAATCTCCTCAAGTCCAGAGCCCTAACTGAATCACACGGGCAAAGACCTCTTTACAAAAAAGGGAACAATTACAAATTCCAGGGATTGGGATGTGCTCATATCTTTGGATGCTTTTATCAGCCTACCACAGTATGCATATTTTATCCATGTTGTATTAGCATTACCAATTAAGGTGGGTTTTAAGAGAGAGAATGAAAAGAGGAGTTGATTCATGAAAGCGTTTTTGGGTAGAGAAGCCTAGGCAGAAGAAACTCAATGCAAAGGCCCTGAAGTGAAGACCTGTTTCCTGGGCTTGTTAGAGGAACCACAGAAGGCTGGAATGACTGAAGCAAAGGGAGAACGGAGTATCAGGTAATGAATAAGATGGACAACAGGAGAGCTGGCTCACGTATGTTCTTGCTGGCCATCGGGAGGACCTCGGCTATTACTCTGAGTGAGAGGAAAGACATTAGAGAATTCTAACAAGCAGCATGGAAAGGTATGACTGTGCTTTAAAGAAGCATTCTGAGTCTTAGTTTGGGAACAGACTGAAGGAGACAATAGCGGAAGTGGCAAAAAGTCCTGAGACTATTGTAATAATTCATGTGAGAGGTGATGATGGCTTGAATCATCTCTGATAAGCCTTCTATTTAGAAGGTAAATGTTTCTCTTCCCTTATTACATCTCTGCCAAACAGTACTGCAGAACTCTTTACCCATCTTTCTTCCCATTGAGCGAGAAGTATTACTAACTCATCTTTTAATACTTTCTTCAGTAAGAAATTGATTCATTTCACTTCAATCAAAGTGATATTTCTAAAATATAAATCTGTTTAGATCACTCCCCTCCTTATAACAGTCCGCTTCCTCATTATACTGAAAATAAGACCTAAACTCCCTACCGTAACCCGTAAGACTGACAAATATATGGTCTTCACTTAGCTCTTCAAAATCATCTTCACCAGTGACTCTCCTGGTTCACTACACGTCCATCAAACTGATCCTCTTTCTGTTCCTTTTAACATGCCCAGCTGGTTCCCACAGCAAAACAATTGCACTAACTGCTCCTTTTGCCTGGAATGTTCACCCCCAGGTCTCCATACTACTGCCTTACTCTTGTCACTCAGATCTCAGCTGAAAAGCCATCTTCCTAGAGTTATTTCTTGGCCATCTTGCATAGCCTCCCACTTATCACATCACATCACATCATCCAGTTTTATTTTTATTTTTATTTTAGTCTTGATCACCACCTGATAATTTCTGGTTTAATTATTTACTGCTTATCTCTCTTCCTACATTCACCCACCAGAATGTAAACTCCATAAATGAAGAGACTTGTGTTTCTTGTTAAATACCAGGTCCTCATATCTAGAAAAATGCCCAATACATGTATATTTTTTAATATATAAACATATAATTATATATGAAGAGATACATTAATCTGCATATAAAACTGATTTAAAGTGAAAAAATCTTAAAGATAAAAGAACATTTTTATTGAATGCTTAATATGTGCCAGGTATTTTGCAAACCACTTTCCATAGATTATCTTAACTAATTCCTCGAGACTCTCCTAGATCTAGCCTCTAACTCCTGCTCACTTCTTCGTCTTCAACTTTTGTAACTCTTCCCTCTTTTATGCTCCTCCCCTCCCCTCAACTCACCCCCATCTGCCATGTTCTGCCATACTAGGCAAACCTTAGTTCCTAAATCTGCTGTGATTTTTCTCATCTTAGTGCCTTTGGACTGCCTGTTGGAAATGAATACCTTTCTCTCTTTACTGAACACGGTTCTACTTGCCCTTGGAGTTTAAATTTAGACATCATTTCCTTCACTCTGTCAGATATTAAACACACTAGGTGCCAAGGAATAGGAAGACAAGGGTATACAGAATAGTTGTGGTCCTGGTTTTTTGGAGCCTCATGTCTCAATTGAGGAGACTGAACAGAGATACCTCCCAAAAAGACACAAAATTTCAAATGTGAGATCTAGTCTCAAGGAAATATGAAGAGTGCCAGGATCTGATGGTGGTCTAGAAAAGTTTCTCAGGGGAAGTGATCTCATCACCAAAAATCCTTCCCTGACCCCTCAAAAGCTAGTTGGCCGCCCTTCTTTATGTTCTTGTAAACACACAGTGCTTAACACCATCATAGCCTTATGGCTTATGACTTACCATTGTGGTTTTTAAATAGTCTATGTATTTGGGAACTAGAGACAATGCTTATTCATTATGGTATTGCAGGAATCATCACAGGTCCTATTCCATTATAGATGGGTACTCAATAAATGTTTCTTGAGAAGTAGTGAATAAATAGCAGCCCATAACTTTTCAAAAATAAAATGACTATTTCTAGGATGAATGGTTGAGCACAATACTCCACATATGGACTTGAAGATCATGCAGAGTGGGATTCATTTACATACAATAGACTCTCTGGTGCTAATATAACCTGAGAATATACTACCTTGTCTTAAAAGCCATGTCACACTATAGTGATAAAGTCATAAACAGGAAAAAAAATCATGTTACCATCTTGCAATACCTATATCAAAATTTATAGTAACATGTATTTATGTCATATAAGTATGAATAATCTTGCCTCCCCATTTCAAAGCATAATTTGGATTATAGGACATGCTGAACTTCCCTTAAAATTTCTTAGATTTTTCTATTTGGTATATAAACTTTTACATTGTTTAATTTTTTTTTTTCATGCTTAATTTGCTTCTTCATTTGGATAATGCTAATGGACTGTTGTTGACTAGTGTCTCCAGTTCAGTTCATCGCACACTGGGCAGTATTCATAAAACCCTCCTTATATGCCAGCTGAAATTGGTAGTGGTTTGAAGGCAGAGAGCCAAATTCATCAAAAGGATAATGGCTAAATATATTTTGTTTTGTTTTCTGAATTTTAATGACTGAATGGAAGACTTATTCATTATTTATCTATTTTTGAATTTTATCAAATAGTTCTAGTGGTAATTACCCTATCTCTGTATTTATAGAAAAGTGGCACATTATCAAGATAATAGCCTGATTCCATATTTATGAAGTATCTGTTAAAATTATAAATATAGATACATGGAACTATGTGATTAATGCCAAGGAAAGCCACTTGTAGGTTAAAAATGGGGGGAAAACTACAACTAGCTAGCACCTTTGGTGAAATTAGTATTCTGTATTTGAGTTCCATGTGGAAAAAAATCATTATTCCCCTTTCAAATGCAATTTATTTTAAAGGGAAATGGTCACTATCCTTATTAATCAACAATGTAAAAGTAAAAAATATATATACAATAGATATTTCATTATAATCTACATTGAGATTAAATTGCATTGGACCTCATATGTTTTTTCTTCTGGTATAAAAAGCACTCAAACTGTGAGTATGGTGTCAGTGACTTCATATATTTCCACTTCTAGTTATCCTTTTTCTGAAAACTCACTATCAATATTTATCCCTGTAAAGAGAAACATCAAGAGTACTCCATTTTTATACAGAAGGAATTTGAAAATGAAAAAAAAAATAAAGGCAAATCAACTTTTAAAGAGCAATTTATTATTAATAATAAATTTTTAAGATATCTGGATATTCTGCTTTAGAAATAAAACTGTATAAAATTATTACTTTAAATTTGTGAAATATTTATAAATTGGAAATTGGGAAATTTGCAAAATTGTCTATTTAGGTTTTTTTGACCAAATTTGACAGATTTAGGTAACTCAAGCGTCTCCCAACTCTTTTTCTTCTGATCACATATAGAAGTAAATATATACAGAAGTGTATATATGAGTGTGTGTATTGTGCTTTCTCCACTGCCTAAATTAGAAGTGAATTGCCTTTTCTCCCCAGAATGAATGGAATTGCACTTCACTTAAACTCCTAGCTAGAGTTTGTCACATAGGCTTTGTGAATAAGGCAGACTGGGATTCCATCACATTCAAAGGCTTGAACCCCTGACAGTTATTTTCCCTACGCGGAGATCATTCTGTGAAGGTACGCTACCAGTTGCTCACCAGGAAAACAAAGACTACTGAATCCCTACAATTTGACATCTTCTAACCATAGGATTTAAAAAATTCAGCTAAAGGAATACATTGAGAAGAATGAACCTTCACTAGTAAATAAATGTTGAACATTTATTTAAAACTATATTCTTCTAGGACAAATACCAGGAAATATAAATCCCTGTCCATTAGAGTATCAGTGGAAAAATGCTTCGTTCAGAACACCCTGACTTATGTCTGTTGGGATTCTGATTTAGGCCCTTCTCCTTTCTTTGCTTTGTTTATCCTCATGCTCTGATAGGCTTCTGTGTTCTATGATATACACGTCCTAAACTGGTGATATCCCTGTGTCACAGCTAACGTACTAAGTACAGAGGTGATTGTAATAAGAGCTTCACTTTAAAATATCTCATTGAATTTTGAAAGTTCACAAACTTACAAGAAGTTACAAATATAGCACAAAGATTATTTCCTTTTCCATAACCATTTAAGGGTAAGTTGTTGATCTAAGCCCATTATCTTTGAATCCTTTAGTGTGCATCTCGTGCAAAGGCCATTCTCCTGCATAACTACAGTATAACCATCAAAATCAGGAAATTAACACTGATGCATTGATGCTATCTAATGCTCAGGCCCCATTCAAGATTTGACAATCATCCAAGCAATGTCCTTTATAACAAAAGGATTTAACCCAGAATCTCCTGTTGCATTTATTTGCCATGTCTCTTTAGCTCCTTCATTCTGAAACAGTTCCTCAGCTTTAACTTTCATGCCCTTGATATTTTTGAATATGAAAGGCCAGACAGTCTCTTGAATTGAGTTTGTCTGATGTTCCTCATGATTAGAAATGGATTATGTATTTTTGACAGGCGATGACAGTAATGTTATGCTTTTATTGCATCCTGTGGTGTGTAATTTTGATGGGTCCACTATTAATGTTCCTCATTTAAGTTACTTGTTTAAGGTGGTGTCTGCAGGTTTCCCCACTTTAAAGTTACTTTTCCGCTTTTCACTTAGTAAGTATTTTTGTGGCTAGGTACTTTGAAGTTATGTAGATAGTCCATTCCCCATTAAATTTTAAATGTATTCATTTATATCATTTCAATTTATTTGTTCATTTATAACCATTTAGATTCATGGTTTGCAGTTTTATTCAATGAGTTAATAATTAGTTACAAGCATTACTTATTTTGACGTCAAATAGTCCCATATTTGATCCATAGTAGCCCCTTCAAGCTGCCCTCCAGGTCTTTTGATGTGTCTCCATCATTCTTTGCGTACTTACTTGATTTCCGGCGCAAGACACTCCAAACTTATCTTGTATTTCCTCTGTGGCAGCCCTGGAATAAACCATTTCTTCAAAGATCTTTAATCCACTCAGTGGAGAATGGTATATAGAAGCCAAGATGTGGGATATAAGTGTATTCATTGCTATTGAGGTGTGCTGCTCCCAGATCCTCTCAGACTATAGAGCTAAAAAATATACATACGTATATGTATTTGTGCATATACATCTATCATCTCTCTCTCTATCATCTATCTATCATCATCAATCATCTGTCCATCTATCTACTCATCCCATGTATTCACACAGATCCTTCTAATTGTAATCTCAAACCACAGGGTTTATTCTATTATCTTACTTTCAATATTTGTAACACTCTTTTCCAACAAAGAGAAGCCAGATCCCATTAGCATTCACATATTTACTTTTTTGGTCAACCCCCTGTATGTAACCGATTGCTCCTCTCAGCTGCTAGTCCTTCCTCTGCAAGCGTGCCCTGCTAAACATGTGCTAGGCTAGCATGTGTGGTGTGGACACCTTCCTCACCTTACTTGATTTCTGAAACACCATGCCAGCCCAGTCCCATGCGTAAATGTTTTCTTCATCCTGCTTCATGTCCAACATGCATCAGACCACTCCCCATTGCAAGGAAGGTCTCTTTGTTTTATCTGGGCTCAAACATCCCATTCTGGGCTACCAAGGCTCCCTTATGTCTATTGCTCTAGGACATCTACTGTGTTATGACACAGCTAATAGCTTTAGGGTTGACCTGATCAGGAAGCGAAGGGAAGAGGAAGGAATATAATAAAAAAAACTTTAAGGTGTAGAGTTCTTCTGCCTTGTACTTTATAAACTTCTTCAACATTATTCCAATTTTTGTGATTCCAAATTGAAATTGGTCTTATTTGAGCCTGAACAAAGCAGTGTGGATAAGGTCATTGCAGAGAAAGGCATTTTCTCCAAAGTGAACTTGGTCATAAATTAACCTCTGTAAACTATTTGACTATCAAATACTTGCATATTCCTTCCAAGAATAAAGTAGAAGTCCTATTGTTAAACCTTTCTTACTTTATATGAGAAAGGCACAGCTTATGGCCTGAAGGCTACTTAGAAAATTGACCTCAGTTATTCAAAAATACTCTCTTTTGCTCTGTTTCTTATCTTTGTAGAAAATCACCCTGGTTCAGCAGCTACACTTAAAAAAAAGTCGGTGATTTCACTGGAGTTTTACTACTTATCTATTTGAGTAGAGGGTAGTTTCAAGGAGTCAGCTCTGTCAGACAGACACTCATATTTCTTGTCTTCACGTCTTATTAGCTGTGTGAGCTAGCATAGTTCAATCTTTCCATGTCTTAGTCTACTTATCTATAAAATGGGGGTAATCATCATGTCCACCTCATAGGATTAAATGAGGTAATGCATGAAAACTATTTAATGCCTTAAAAATAAGTAACCAATACTGTTATCTATTATTAACATGAATATTATAATTGTCACCATTCAAGTATGGATTAATCAATTCTTACCCTCAAACTGAGCAGGAACAAAAATATCAAATGATTTCTCATTTGAAGAAGGCTCTTTGTATCTTAATGATTAACTTCTCTTGCTCATTCTGTCACTGAGCTGGAGCTGCTCCGGGAGTTTCAAGAAGGTAGCTGTTTGATGTGCCTTACACACACAAAAAGTATAGAAATGGGAAATAAAAGAACACTGCACACAGACTAGAAATTCAGAAAAGCATTTAGATATGTTTTATATCAAAGATTCCCATTGGCCTATGCTCAAGAGATTTCAGCCAGATTGACCCAAACAGATATGCAAGGAGAATATCACCCTCAGCTCACTTCAGCCCATATTGAGAGGTGCTACCTCAGCATTTCTCGGAAGGGAGTCCACATTAGGCAGGACAGATATTCAGTCCTTAGGTAAAGTAAGTGACTCAAGAAAGTTAATACACATATGAGCTCATCAGTGTGGCATATTTCACTTCACATAAGCTTAAAACAACTTAAAAATTGCTCAAGTTCTCACTACTTTCTTTCACAACATACCCACTCAGTGGGCAAGCTGTAATAGTTGTATCCCAGAGAAACTTTAAAATTTTTATTTACATAAAGTATGGAACAATTCATTACAAGAAAAGAAATCCACTTTTAACACAAAGTCCATCTTATGCCCATATGGTTTTCCTTTTCTTTAAGTTTGAGGATTCCACCCACCAGTAAGCGTATATATCATTTGTTACTTACTTTCTCTGACGCATGTAAAAGTTACAGGGTAAATTTAGAGAATCATTTTGCCCACCTGGCAATCTGTAAGCAAATCTGATTGTGAGCAATTCCATTCAAAGCCTAGCATGCTCCTTGAGAGGACATGGGATTGTCTTTGTCTTCCAAACATCCTGGAGACTGCCTCTATGCCAAGAACAAAACTGGGGAAATAATATACATTGCAATTCCCATGATGACCACTCTCTTTTCAAATTCTTGACCATGGTGGACAAGGATAATATATTGGAGAATTGAAATAAATACCTGTAATACCAGTATTATTATTTAGGTAGCATTATTTAGAAACTTTTTTCATGATTAAAAGTCAAATATGGTCTCTAAGACATTAACAAAGACAAGTAAGAAAAACAGAAACTATACTCAACAAAATAAAGAAGTGTGCAGTAATAATTGCATTTATCGATCATACTTTAAGAAATAATACATCAGTAACTCATGGCAAGGTGATAGAGCATACTTTCCTGGTATGCCTGGGAAGGAAGGATTTTCCAGGATATGGGACTTTAGTAAAACTGGGCTGTACTAATTTGCTAGGCCAACTAGGTTGGTAAGAGAGATAACATAAGGAATTTGACTGAGCATAGGGGCTGGGTGGGTAAGATGCTCTCACACACATCACACATCCTTTACCCCAACCATGCAACCTATAAATATAGCCTATTGGACATGCCAGGGTCTCTAATACACACTTGTTTGCTAGAATGAGTAGGCAGAAGTGCAGTTAACAAAGACCTACAAAAGGCATTGCATTGACTATAATACTATAGTTTCTTTTATTTTCTTTTTTAAAGATTTTATTTATTTATTTGACAGAGAGAGACACAGTGAGAGAGGGAACACAAACAGGGGGAGTGGGAGAGGGAGAAGCAGGCCTCCTGCAGAGCAGGGAGCCCGATGTGGGGCTCGATCCCAGGACCCTGGGATCATGACCTGAGCCAAAGGCAGATGCTCAACGACTGAGCCACCCAGGCACCCCTAATACTATAGTTTCTTAATATACAGCTAAGAGTATTAATTAATCACCTGCAGTTACCTGAGAGAATTCTTCCATTTTGGAATCCTGAGAGCCTGAGGCACCATCTTCCAACCATCACTGGGTTATCTCTGCAATGGCTTCTTTGTTTTGGAGACATTTTGTCCCTCACTCAGTCTCTGTGATTTCTACTGACCAGCTGGATCCAGTTCTTCTTTTGGAAAACATATCTTCTTTTCCAAGTCATCCTTTGGCACCCCTGACTTTAGTAGAGAAAATCTCAGAAATTAGTTTCTTTTAATTTACTCATTCATTCATTTTACTTAAAAAATATTTATTAAGCATTTATTATTTATTGTGTGCCAAACTGTGTGAGGTACTATAGATACAACCAGGTACTATGTAACGTAGTCTCCACCATCATTGACTTTTCAGTCTAAAGAAGGATATAAACAATGAAAGTGCTTAACCTAAATGACCCTAGCCAGCGTTAACCTGTGCGTATGAATGCAATTAACATTAAATGATCAGATTTTCCATTGCTTCTGCAGACCTACTCTTCATCCTTGTCCATCCTGCTCTCCACCCTGGAGACTGAACCATTTGGAGTAAGTCAACAGTTTCCATGCCCTCTGCCTCTGCTTCTCCTATATCCACACCTTTGTAAATACTACGTTTGTAAATAAACCCTCCATGAACCTTCTTATTTGAGTGTGCCATCTGTTTCTCATTGGGACATTGATGATTCCACAAAGTAACGCTTTTCTATTTCTGGGGTCCATAACAGATCATCTCACATGATTGATAGTCATATATCTGAATATATATTCAGACCCCTTGGGCTACTGTTCTACCAGTCTCCCTTTGGCATCTCTAGTGTCCACTGGGTATTTGGAGACTCTGCTTTCTCTCATTGGCATCCCAGCACTTCTGCATCCACTACTCCATCCGGGCATCTAAGAGCTGCAAAACACTGTAGTTGCTAAACCAGGATCATGTGACCTTCAGCAGGACAGGCTCATCCAGAAGGCAAAGCAGCTAGACCTCACAATACTTTCAGAGCCCCATGAAAATCCTTTATGTTCTTTCAAAATTAGAAGAAAAAAATGAACTTTTAGGCTAAAGAAAAGACTTAATTATATAATATTAATATATTTGTCTTTATGCCAACTCATTCCAATATATTTCTCTGTGTGTTATGTGTCTTCTCTGTGTGTTGTATGTGTGTGTGTGTGTGTGTGTGTGTGTGTGTGAAGGGGCCCCTGGAGATGTAAGTGCCTAGAGCCCACAAAACTCATAATCTGACCCTGCCTTCAGTCTTCAAAACTCATACATAAACCCCTTAGGGAATGGGATATTAAAATAGCCCCTCCCCTTAATTTCCTACTCTTATTCAAGAATTTATGCACCCTTCTTTTCTCATTCTTCAGCAGAAAATCACTCATGCTCAACTCAGACATAAAGACGTCTCTCAGAGCTACCGATGATATTATGTCATCCGATTTACCCAGCCAAATCAAGCCAGGACCACCTCTATTACACAGCAACTGAATATCATATGAAAAGAGCTATATTATTGAGGGAGTTGACAGATATTCTGACATAAACTAACTCAAAGTCTGAGGGATCAAAGTCTGGCAGAGGTGGCTTCTGAATTAAGACCTACAATATGGGTAGGAAATAGATCAGGGAAGAGAGGGAGTAAGAAGGGCATGTTCAAAGGCCCAGTGAGTGACAGCAAGGTTGATTGGAGATCTGTAGTGGACGGAGTGGAGAGATGCATCGTGGAATGAATAGGGCCAACTCATAAAAGGCCTCATAATTAGTTTGACCTTCAATCTGAGTACAAACTGGGGAGCCAGTGGGATTGGCATTTTAGAGAGGTAACTCTAGACACATTAGAGGAAACTAGAGAACCAGTGAGAATAGGGCCAAGCCTGGCCATGGGGAGAGCAGACTGCAGATCATGGCAAGAGAAGCTAAGTTGGTTGTCTAAACTCAGTAGTGGCAGAAGGATTACCTGATACTTAGTAGAGGAAATCAGTATAAGGATTAAAAGGAAAACTGAGACAGAGGGGAGTTTTAATATCTCACAGACTTACGAGGAGGTCTTAGACTCTGGAGCAGAAACAGCTTTAGAGGGGGGTGAAGCAGAGAGTGGGGAAGAGGATCCCTTCAGTTCATCCCTTCAGTTCATTCAGTTCATCCAGCAATGTTATACCCTGGGGCAGGAACATCCTCATTCAATAAGTATTTTGAGCACCTACTATGTACTAGGTATTCAGGATGTAATAAAGAATTAAGGCAGTGGAGCAGGAGAGAGAAACCTTAATCAGATGTAAATTATGAGGGCTACAGAAGAGGGGTACATGGCTCTATGACATTGTATTATAGAGGAATTTGCGGTAGTTAAGGGGTGAGGGATTCTGTTGGTAAAGTGATGGTTGAGCTGACCTATGAAGAACATATATGTGTTAGTAGGGCAGAGGGTGCATAAGTCTTTTTGAACAGATGGAGGATTGCATATAAAGGTCTGCTGCAAAGATAGAGCATGATGCCCTCACAAAACTGAAAGGCATCCAGTATAGCAAGCTCATAGAGAGTAGGGCAAACATAACACAGGATTAAGCATAGGCAGAATCTAGACCAGTTACTTAGGAGATCCAAAGTCACAGTCAGGAGTTTTCTTCTTCCAAGTTTGCCTTAAACACTGTCCGTGAGGCGGATACACCAATTTGTATCTTTAAAGCTCTCTCTGCCTGCTGGATAAAGAATAAACTTAAGGGCTGAATAATTGACAGGGAATACCGATTAGTAGGCTATTACAGAGGGCCGGACAAGAGACCATAATAACTTGAATTGTGTGGTGATAGTGGAGATAGAGGAATTCTGACAGATTTAAGAGATGGTTAGGAAGTAAAATAAGCAGACTTGGTGATGGATTGGTTCTGGGTGGTGAGGGACAAGAAAGTGCCAGGGCTGATATCTGGGATTGATGGAGGTGCCAGGCATTGAGATAAGGAACGCTGGCAGGGACCAGATGGACGCAAGTGGTGATGGGAGGGTGGGGAGGCTCGGTGTTAGGCAGATTGAATTTGAGGTGACTGTTAGAATCCGAGTGAAGGTGTCTAGTGTGCTGCTAGTTATGTACTTGTTATGCAGCACTTACAGTGCAGTCCTTAATCAGCGCATCTCTCCTTTGAGGGCACATTGCATGTTTTTCACAGTCATAAGGGAGTAATCTCATAACTTTTCAAACAGTTGAAACTGTAGCTCTTGGCGACAAATAGAGTCGGCTTGCCCTGAAGGGAACTATCAATAATGCTACTCTGTAAGGATGAGTGACAAACTTTTCCCTCCTCTGGGCTCTCCACTAGCATTAACTCAATTAATCTCTCATCCAGGATCCCTGAAGAAGAAAGCTTCTTGTTACTCCAAAGGTAATGTGCCGCCTGTTCCTGGAGCTTTCTTTCAACATTCATTAACCCTTCGATGGCTTCCCAATGGGCTTCCAATAAACTCTGTGCTTTGGTCTTGCCTGTCTCTCAGGCCTTTCCACATTTTACTCCCCTTGCTCATTCTGTTTTTAGCTGTGCTGACCTATTTACAGTTCCTTTCATGAGCTTGTTCCCACTATGAGACCTTCATACATGCTCTTTCTCACTTTTCTTGACTACTTTCTACCCACCCTGCAGATCCCGATTTCAATGCCACACTCTCAGAGATTTTCCCCCGCCCCTTGCCCCATCTAAATTAGCTCTTCCAACCATTCCTTATATTTTCTCTTGTGCTCTGTTCTTTTCTATATATAGCAAGCAGTAATTGTATATTCATTTGTGTGTTTGTCTAGTGTCTCTCTCCCCAAGTAAACTATTATCTGTGATAGCAGGAACCATGTTTAATATGTTTTTCAATACTAAACCAGCAATAACAGCGTGTTTATTCAATGAGTGAATGAATGAATGGATGAATGAATGAATGAAGTGTTGTCTCTGTGCCAGGCACATACAGTGGCTATACACTAACTCTCCTTGTGAGTATTGGGAAAGGCTCCACAGAAAGTAACCTTTAATTTAGGTCTTTAAAGATAAGCAAGGGTTCACTGGGAGGAGAAGGAGATTACAATTTGTGCAGAGGTCAAAAGATGTGAAAGAACATGACCCTTATTGGGCAACAGTGAAATATCTGACCTGTCTGAACACAAAATAGAAGGGAAAGGCTAGAGATGAGACTGGTGAGAGCTGTTGGAACAGACTGGAAAGCCCATGCTGTTTTATTTAGACTTCGTCCAAAAGAGATGGCAAATAACTGGAGATTTCTAAGCCAGGGAATAACTTGGTCGGGCTTATGTCTCAGTAAGATTATTCCGGCAACGGAGTTGTGTATATGTGTGCATGGGGGGTGGGGCTGGCCAGGGCGTGAAGCCTGGAGTTAGGGAAGTGGGTCAGGAATCAGTAGCCCACATGGGAGATGCTGCCACAGACACAGAGGCAGTGGGTGGCGGTGGAGAAAGACAGTGCAAGATGGATCTTGAAGGATCTCTAACAGGAAAAATTATTAGAACTTGGACTTAAAACCCTCTGAAGTTATCTTCAGCCCTAAATTCTATGGTCAATATATTAACTCCTATTTGGTCTTCAGAATTTGAGTGAAATATATTCCTAAAGTGTGGTTTTCCAAAAATAAACTCAAAAAACTTACATCTCTTAAACACAACCTAACTGTGCATTCTACAGAAGTAATATGGGTATGGTTTCCCTGGATGAAGCCAGAGATGTCACGAGAAAAATGCTCTGACTGGGTCACTCAGGGTAGGGTAGCAGAGTGGACAATTTGTGCTGGACCTCAAACCAAGACATCCTAATAAACTTTTTCTGCTCTCCCCTCATGGCACAGCCTTAGATGATTATATTGCAAAGGGGGAAAAGGCTCTGCACTTAATTAGGGGCAGGGGAAGGGATTGATATTTCCATATCCCTCCCTTTTCATTGTTACTAACATGTGTTTTGCTATATACATTTATAGGAGTTTAATAGCAATCAATAGATGAATTTAGATGTAATAGATTCATACATTGCCAGAAGGCTAGGATGGAGTAGGAGGTAATAGAAGCCAAATGGTAGTTATATGAAGCCTGGATGGCACTGGGAACCACAGAAAGAAGGCAAATCTGAGGAATGTTTACTAATCAAATGAACCAATCTTTGAGTGCAATGGGCACACGTGACTCTGTGGAGACCTTTTAGATCAGCGTTCATAAGGTCTGCATGAAGTTCCCTTTCCTAATTGTCTCTAATGTATGTTGTCAGGAAACAACAAAGATGGAAGAAATTCCTTCCCAGTCTCAAGGGATGATCCCTTTAAGGTCCTGTCAAACAGCATCCAGAAGACGAGAAAGGGGAGAGAGGGACCAGCCAAACTGTAACTATTCAGTGGCTTCAAAGAAAATTTCCGTATCCTTGCCAATGTGGTATTTTTCTTTTTGCAGTGAAAATAACAAGAAATTTGAAAGAGTTGGGGGAAGGGGATTATTCACATGCTTTAAATAGCAATTTGTTGATTTATTTCATTCTCAGGAGAGAAAAACATTTCCATGAATAGTTTCCCTTCTTTCCAGAAAAGCCTTTATATATATACTTCAAGTGTCTCAAGGACCTTATCTTGTACCCCCAACACAAACATTGTATTAAAAATAGTTTCAAAACTATGTAGTTAAAGTTTGTAGCACATGATCCTTGCCTACCGTTTCTCATTTCTCTGCAGAGGTTTCAACTAAAATAGATACAAAGTATCATATTAATCCTGTTATTGAGAGTCTGACCTCAGAATCATGGCCTTCTGAATAATTTTAACCTGTGCCATATGTCCAGTTCCTTCAGCTAATTAATTATTAGCTACTCACTGCTAGTAGTTTCTACACTTGATTCTAGCACCAGCTCCCCTGGGCTGTCAGTCAACATGAATGTCTTAGTCGTCCTCACCCATAAAACAGGATTTATATTACAGCTCTCCGTATAATTTCTGTTGTAAGTGTTCACTAAATATAACAATGTGTTTTTCAGTGTGTGTGTATGTGTGTGTGGTGACAGGGCTGTAAATTATTAAGGTGCCAACTTACTCTTGCCCTAAAGCCATCCTCCTAGAGCTACCCTATTACCAAAAAATTTATAAATGATCTATCACAAAAACAATTCAAGGGTTTATAATTGTACTTTCAAAAAACCTCCAAGTCTTTGTAAGCATTCAGTCTAAGTTCAGATCTTTTTATACTTTTTGGAGGGATCATTGTTTCTAGTATAGCATCGTGATTAAGAGCATGCGCTCCTCCACTTACTAGTTCTGTGATACTGGGCAGGTTATAACCTCTCTGTGTCTTATTTTTTCATCTGAAAAATGATGATCTGGAGATAATAATCATACTTGCCTCCTAGCATTGTTATGACTTACCCATTGGTGGGTGTTATTGACAAGAGGGGTCAAGAATAATTTTCCAGATTTTTGCCAAGAAAAACTGGAAATATAGAATGTCATCAATGGAAATATAGACTACAGGGATAAGAGAAGGTATAAAAGGAAGGTCATAATTAATATACTAAGTTTGAGCTGCCTGTCAATTCTATTTGATGTGAGGAATGTTCCATATGGATTTGGAAATAAGCCTAAGATTGAATGGGTTTTGGAGTCTATTGTCCTGCAATATCATACTGTATTGGATGGCTCAGGGAACTTTGGACTATTAAAGGTAGACTTTAATCTAGTACAGCCTCTTACTTTGACAGTTGAGAAAATTATTCTTTAGGTCACACTACCTGTGGTAAATAGCTTGTTACATTAGTGACCACCACTGAACCACACCCCCTAATGGTCACACACCTGTGTGGTCCCTGCCTTTGAATCGATGATTCACTTTAATGAATAGAATTCAGCAAAAGTGACACTTGTCCTACTTTCAATTCTAAGCTTTGAGATGACTTGGCAGCTTCTGCTTTGTGCTTTTGGATTCCCTAACCACCCCTAAGAAGACTGGCTGTTCTGTAGGAGGGACTACCCGAAGAGGCTACATGGAGAGGGAAATGCAATGAGGACATGATGGAGAGAGAAAGTCCAGCTGTCCCAGAGTCCCAATCTCAGGTGACTGTTCTACCCCCACCTCCCAGTGAATGTAGCCCATGGGTATCACCTTGTGGACTGGGCTGAATGGAGTCCAGCCAACCTACAGAATTAGAAGAGATATATAATTTTTTAAGTTATTAAGTTTTAGTACTAAGTTTTAGGATGCTTATGTTACATAACAATAAATAATCAAAACAATGGCAGACCCAGGACAAAAATCTAGGTCTTCTGAGCTCTAAAACTCAGGTCTCCTAGGGCAAGGAACTCTGTTAGATTCTAGTCTTGACTTTCAAATGCTTAATAAAGAATGCAGAGTGAATAACTGTACTTCTTTGTTCCCAGTTTGCCCAGCTGCAAAATTTGTAAAATAATTAACTTATGGACTAAAACATACTCTATATCCTGAAATTAATGACTGTTATCTGTTATTTAGTCATGAAATGGATCTATCCATCCATCCATCCATCCATTACCTCTCCACCTAGTTTGCTGCCAAGGAGGTACAATGCAATCCCATATCACACATCCATTTTACTCTGTGGCTTTCTGGGCCATCAGGAAGTACAGGGGAGGTAGAATAAAAAAAGCCAAAGTTTCGTCTTTTTTATCATCACAATTTTAAGTCTAATTCTCATTAGGGGAATATCAATGGCAGCAGTGTTTAATTTCACTGCTAAATGCCAAAAATGTTTATTGAATTTTAACTGTGTATAAGATATAGTTGCTTGAGAAAAATCACCAGAACTTCAAGACAATAGTCACAATCTTCTTAAACTGCTGGAAAAGTAAGCAGAGTTTAGGCAATGACAACACGCCAGGAGGCAACATTTATCTGACAGGTATCTTTAAGGTAAATCATCTTCTCCATTTTATTTATTTATTTATTTATTTATTTATTTATTTATTTATTTCGGTGACAGTCCTCTATGTTTGTGAGTTTGATATTAGATATCACTGTAGAACAGCAGGATTCTTACTCACTTCTATATTAGAATTATATTTGTTTGGGAACTGCTCAGAAGTCTGTCTTGTGGCATCTGAGAGCTTGACAAGGCTCGTTGCCATGGAAAACGTTTGTGATGTTATATAAATATATTCCTAGGTCATGAGTTGCCATGTATTTTTTGGACATTGATGCTAAGACGGAAATGACTAAACACCTTTTTTAGAAAGGAAGAATAACATAGTAAACAAACGATAATAACAAATAATAAATATATGTGTATCCAGTAAACTGGTGTTCTATTTTCTTAAGAATTAGAACTATGTTCTAACAACCATCTTAGCTATAAAAGTTCATTTATTGCAAAGGCTTTCCCCCCTTAAAATATTCTTATTGCCAGTCATTTTGCAATATGAATGGTCCCACTATTAATAGACTGAGAGACAAGGGAGCTATTATTCTTGCTCTCTATCTGTTATTCCATTAAGTAAGACTGCCAACCTCTGACGGCCAGCAGCCCAATAATGAACCGTGTGCTCAAGCCACCGGGTATATCCTAAGTCAAAATTGTCCTCACATGTTGTTTTTGGTGCACATTATGACTAGACAGGAAAAAAGTACAACAACAAGATGCGAGGGGGAAATACTCAATTTAGGTTAGGATCTAAAATAGTCGTTTTCTTTGGACTTGATGGCAGGTGAAGAAGTGTTGGGGAAATGATGTGGAAAGTCGTGGGTGAATGTCTCTGTAATTTGTCCCTTTCTTATGACTGATGCCCTTTGTGAGAGCTCCAATGGTACCTACAATCTGACATCCACAAGCCTGCTCTCCATCCGTGCTTTCTCTAACACACTATCATTTATTCAGCCCGTAATGGGACCTGCCAGATTCTTATGCCTGGGCAAACACCGACTGCTAGAGGAGGTAGTGTTAGCCACCTTCACGATTGCCATGGCCTCCGCTGCAGTTCGCCCATCGAGTCAATAACGGATTTACAAATACCACCTCTGTATGCCATGACGCAGAGAGTACATGACCCTCTGAGATGTAGGCATGGCATCTTCCTCTAAGTGAATGCAAACGTGGCTTTCTACCAGAGTCCGGATCCCTTGAGGGCCTGTCACCTATTGGGAGATGCGCCACAAATGTTGATACCACACACAAGGCCACACATTTGAAAATGATTTTCTTTGAAAATGAAATCACAGGAATCTGGTTTGTCCTCTAATAATATCACTCCTGTTCACTTGAATTATGCTGGGCTTTCTTGCGCGGGAAGACAAGAATGAAATTCAGCTACCTCTCACCCTGAGTGTTAGATCTCCTACTTAACATTGTGCCACACAAAGCAACACCATCTCATGTGTACAGAGAGAAAACAAAACAAAGGTTGAGGGCCAAATGGTAGAGAAAACATAATCAGACACTGAATTTGATGTTTATCATCGCAGATCACTTTTACGAACATCACCTCCTTTGATTCTCCCCCTAAACCCAGCAAGGGATGTAAGCAAGTGATATTTTTAACCATTTTAACCAGATGAGATAGTGGAGATTTAGGGAGATTTAAGGATTTTCTTAAGTTGCACATCAGGTAAGTAAGTGACCGAGGTCGGCTTCACGCGAAATAGCAGCCCCTAGCTAGCCGTGTGTACAGGACTTAATATGCACCGAATTTGCTTTGGCATGCTTTCTCCATACTCGGCTGAAGACACGTTTTCAGAAGTCCTTAGCCCAGGATGGAGCCAGGAGAGGAATGACTGGGTGAAGACTAACTTCCCGGCTTCTCTGGCTTCCTTCCCCTACTGCCGACGTTGCTCTCTGTGGGTGAGATGCCCTGCTGTTTTTCTCTCTCCATGCTTGGAACTTCCTTTGCACTGGAAACTGAAGGGACAGAAATAGGAGGAATCTGATGTCTTCCAAACTGAGGAAAGCAACTCGTTTTCTTTTTAAACACTGCACCTCTGACTAATGTTTGCTGTAATTTATTCAGGTAATTCTGTCTGCAGGAAGATGAAGCAAAAGTCCCATTCACTGGAATGATCTCCAATCTCTAATTCACTTCACAGGTACAAACACAACTCACAAGGAGAGAAAAAAAAATACATAGTTCCACATATACAAGCAAACTTGAGAAAGAAGTTTCTCAATTTTTCCACTTTGGTTAACAATGATATTCCGGTTTTCATTAACTGTTTTTTAATTTTGTGAATTAAAAAGTCTACCTTATTTTTAGAAATGGAAGCTGTTTTGTGCTTTTAGATAGCCTCAAGCATCCCCATAGTCTTTGTGAAGAGCAACTTTGTAAAATTATAATAAAATCTGAATTTACCATGTGATTAAGCATATCAAAGTATTACTTCATATGATACTATCCTTACAGTATTCAGTTTCTTTTACTTTAAAAATACATGTAAACAAAATATAGTCATTGATTGAACACAACATATTTTCAAATAAACATTTTGTTTTCAAAGAAGTAATTCCACTTATTCCAGAGAGCAATAAAACTATCTATAAATAATCTAGTTTTTCCTCCTTTCAGGCATATAGTAAAATTGTACTCCTTTGAATTTAGACATAGCCACATGACTTGCCTTAACTGACAAAATCTGGGCAGAAGTGACATATATCACTTCCAGGCAGAAACATTTAATTGCTGGAAGCAATTTCTCTCCCAGCAATCACGAAAGCCTGAAAGTACAGCCTCCATAAACATGAGTCCTTGAGTGATTACAGTAAGAATCACTATGTTTTGGTGATTATTTGTTACTGTAGCATAGCCTAGCCTACACTGATCCATGTAGCATTTTACAGATGAGTAAAGGAAGACCAAGAGAAAGGAAGTGACTCATTCAAATTGGCATAACCAAGGTGCAAACCAACTTTCCTGCTGCTTCTACTCGAGATTTGCAACTTCAATCCAAGCTCAAAATGTAGCAATACTTGATTTAATGCACATGCATTCTATGTCCACGTACAAAATAACTGGTTCTTCTGGAAGAAGATTCAATTGGAAAATTAGGTTAGTTAAAGGAATAGTGGTGTTGGATGTTAAAATGAACAAAGACTCAATCAACTAACACAAGTCATTTTATGAATAAGCAAAACGGGTAAGTTGTGACTTTCTACATACCTACAATAGTGAGGTCTCTGGGTTAATTAAGACTTCTAGCTTTTTTATTCAATCAGTGACCCCAAATACATACTTCTACCTAAATGCTTATGAGCTACTGAAGAGGAAATATCAGCCAAGAAGATAGTTCTTAGAATATTCTGTGACTAGATGAGACTCCTAACATAGCTGTAAGAAGCTTAGAAATTTCACTTGCCATTTACATTAATACGCATGGATCCCTGTCATCTGGACATGCTGATCTATGTTCAAGTGAAAACGTGCTTTGCAAACAGGCTTTCGGTTGAAATATATTTTTGCAAGATTTCATGACTTGGCAGCCCAATTTCTTCTTTTATACTAAAGACATTTTAAAAAATGAATTTAATATCTTGGCCACTTCAAAGTCACACAAATTTCACACTCAGTTTTCACTTTGTGTTCGCTCTTACTGGTGATATTTTAATATCCCTTGTTTAACTACTTTTTATGTCGTTTATTTTTTGTATTTTTGGCAGCCTGTGTCCCATTTCCTTTAAGCTCTAACCAATGCCAATTACTTTATTTCTTTACCTGGTGTTTTGCTCATTTCCTACATCAGCTAATCTTTCAGGATTTATGGGAAATATATGATTTCTTATTCAAAATAGTCTTAGGAGCAATACTACTCAAACTCCACAGGAAACAGGAAACATTTTTTATAATATTCATTCAACTTTTAAGTGGCAGAGTGGTCTTTCACAATTCTTAAGCCTTCAATTCCTTAGTTTCTCCATCTACTGAATATGAATAACTGCCATCTTCCTCATTTAAAACTCAAAGAATATTTTGAGAGAAATGAAATTGTTTTTCTAAAACTCTCTGTCTTATAAAAAGAACTAGATATATTTAAGACATATGAATCAGACCCATATACATTTGAGACAATGGTATTTTGAAACAATTATGATATAACCTTTGGAATGAGCTATCATGTTCAAAGTCCAACAGAGTTTCCAGGTATCAAAATAAATCACAAGCTGACTTCATAAACGACTTTATCAGACCTGCATCATTTTAGACATCTGTCTGAAAGACGCAGATATTCTAATTTTTCAGATGATCAGAGCAAAAAAAAAAGGAACTTGATTAACTGAATTAGGTATTATGTTATTCACCATTTCTGGAAATATTCTTGATATTAAAAAGAGCTAGCAATTCTTACAATGATTACTGTACTATATGGATGTTTATTACCTTATCTCATTTATTGAAATTTTCTCATAACAACCAAATGAGTGAGGTATTTTTCTTCTTATCCCAATTTAACATATTCAGAAAGAGCCTTCAGAAGTTAATCGATTAGTTCAAGGCTACAGAGCTAGTAATCAGCAGAACTCAGATTTGAAGACAGAAATCTAATTCCAGATCTCATATTTGAACCACATTTATGATTATTGATCATATTATTTTACAAAATGTATGGAAAGACTCCAGATTAATAGACAAAATTGAAACCAACTTAGAAGATGCTCTACCTCAGAAATTTAATCCACCAGAGTAGAGGAACGTGGAGGCACCTGAATTGGATCTGGGAGAAGTGAGCGACTAGACTATCTGGAAATCTCTGAACCACATCAAATGATGTGCGTTTTCTTAAGATTCAGTGGATTTGGTTTCATAGAGTGAAGATTAGTAGGAACCTTACAATTTAGTTAGAACATTTTAAAAGCTGTCATGTGAAAAAGGAAGGAGGGTGACTCTGAGCTGATCCAAAGATGCAACTAAGTTCCCTTCAATAAAAATTACAATGTGGAGGCAGATTTGGAGTTAATTTGTTAATCAACTATGATTCTATGGACATTCTAATGCATAGATCCTCTGGTAGTTTACGAAAGAGCACCAGAAGATAACCTCTATCAGAAGGCTCCCTGATTTATTTTCAACGAACAACTGTGCATCTGTAGTGGTTGTTGGGGGAGGGGGAACTTTTAAAGGGGTAAGAGCAACACTGGCAGTGGAAAGAAGCCACAACCGAAATCTATCAGAGAGACTCCCATAGAACTTCACACGACTAGCACCCTTGGTGTGCATACACAGGCAAAACATGTAATGAAGTGCCACTCCCTCTAATTCAAGGAACACTGATGTGCCCTCAATTACAAATGCATGAGGAATGTTGATCAATTGTTTAAAATAAGAATGTGGATGTCTGGCTTCTATCAGATTTATGGAAACAAACAAGCATACATGACTTTGGAGATTGATAGTAGAATACAGATATTTTAGTTGAAAGTGTATATACTGCAAATCTTATGCAGTCAGGAGGGATTCTATTCATTGTTGAATTTTCAATACCTAGCATAGAATCTTCCACCTAGCAGGTCCACAATAAATAAATAGCTGTTGAGTGAAACACAGTAAATGCAATAGACAGTCATGTCTGCCCAGGAATTGTATAAAAATGATGATTGAGAATGAATTGTAAATTGTATAAAAAGTGATGATTAAGAATGAATTGTAATTACTTCAGTTACAGGACTTCTGGAAATATTGTTAATCATTTTTGTTGCATTATGCTTTGACTCCAAAGACTTGGGTTCAGAATTTAAGAAAATTGGAGCTAAGTGGTCTAGACAGTTCTAGTTAAGACAGTGGAGGAACTCATCTATTCTAAGGAAAGAATCTTTCTTTTACACTTAAACCTGACCTTAGTTGTGCTTCCAAAAAGCCCTGTTTTCATAGAAAGGAGGTTTGTATGCACTGCAGCTTAAACAGAGTATGGCAATGCCAGTGAGCAGACTTCTGGATTTAACAGCTTTCTTAAAAATTAAGAACACAGAACCAGACAGTCTGCCGGATACCACTGAGAAAATTTCCATTGTATTTAAACAATCGAATGTCAATGCTAATAACTGATTCCTGCTGAGTTCTATTCTTTCCCAACAAAAAGGGAAACCATTTATTCACACTATAATGTCTCCTTCATGTGAAACATTATGTGTTGTATTAATGTCTTGCAGATGATGTTGTCAAGAAGGGTTTCTGACCCTGGACGACTTGGGAGTTGGTTATCTTGCATTTATTCTATTCCTTTCCCGGAACGCTTGATGCGTTCCTAGACACCGAATGAAGTGTGTACACAATAGAGTGAAACCAAGTGCAATAAAGGGAAGTGAGGGGCTGTGGTTGGTGGCGTAACTGCTGATGGTATGAGTGGCCTGCAGCCGGAAAGTTCTCCTTATTGTCTCTCTTCCATCTGATTTTTGGACATGTTACGTTTTAGAAAATGAAACATTATATGTCTCATTCATATGAAAGCAGGATAATTATAAATGAAAAAATTCTTTAACTTATATTCTTTCTGCTTTGAGTGTTCTGAATAAGAAAATGCTGAAAAAAAAAAAAGAAAGAAAATGCTGAAAAAATCCCCAGAGCATTAAATACTGCCACGTACATAGTTAGGTTGGTTGCAAACTTTTTCATAGTTGATATATTTAACCGCTAAATGGTAAAAAGTGAAAGGAAAGAATTCGAGTGAAGCAACTAGATCAGTTTAGACCCCCACAGCTTACTTGCCATATTGTGAAAGGGATAGAATATCCTCATGAAACCCCAAGACTTCCCACTTCATTTTTTGAGAATAAACAAATGAATCAGTCAACTAATTATTGAATTATCTTCCAGACACATAGATGCACAGCACTATACCAAATCTAGGCAAGCCATGCCAAGATAAACACCTTCATCTGTTTTAAAAATTAACCCCACTGCTCTAATAATGTAATTTTACAGAATACATAAACCCAAATCAGTGATTGATTTTCAAGCATGGGAATTGGAAAGCTTTGATTGAAAATGTTCTAAACATTTTTAATCTCTTTTTCTTTCTGCCTATAACAGTAAAACTGAAAATAAGCACTTACACAACCTGGCCAAATATTTAGATAAAGAATGAGTTTGTAACCAGCAATATCTTAAAATGTGTTTGAGTTATTCTATATGCTACTTAAATAGTTAAACTGTCAGCCTGGGATTTTGTATATATTCCTCATTAGGTTGCCTCAAAGACCCCAGGGTAGGTATATCTGCATTTTAAAATTTTGTATTTTTCCATGGTTTATATACCCCATAAAATGCCTTGAGAACTTTATGAGGGATGTTACATTAATATGTGTTATTATAAATATGATTTAAATATCTAAAGCATTACAGAGTGATTACTGTTCAATAAGGCAGCGTGCATAAAAGGGTTATCTCCACACTGTGCTTAGGTTTCTACAATATAATATAATGAATTGTTCAATATAGTTTGCATGCTATTCGTCTCTGTTTTTTCCTAGGCTCGAGGGAAGCTGATGTGCAATCCTCTAACAAGGCGATCATAAAATACAGAACAATAAACAGCCCTTGAGATTTTTAGATAGTATGTGGTTAGCATGCAATCCATCTTAGGAAACTTGATTTAATACCTCAAAGGAACATCTCTGACAATGCTCAACATTGTTTTAAACTGCTGCTAAATCAATTAGTGCATCTGAGAATCCTAATGTCTCTGCCTCTTTCATAGCCCATCCCAAGAACTCTGGCTGGTTATTTTGTAAAGCAAAAGATTTAGGGAGCCACTGCATGGATGCACTTGGGTTCCCTGGAAAACATTAAAGATAATCCTGCATGAAAGGAGGGATGAGCCAGCCTCCCTAAATCATCATGATCAATGAGGGTGTCACCTTTAAAATCCATTTCAATTTTTCTGAATTACCTGTAGCCAAGAAGGATAAATTTAGATAAAAGGTAACTATTATTCTAAAGTCAAGACTATGAGGTTAAGTATCCCCCACATACAAAAAAAAAATTTCTTTTGCTTTAATTTACACATTTCCTTTGGTGTATACAATGTATCTTGTAACTATATTTGTATTATATTGGAGGATCTCAAGACGTTCACAGATATTATCTAATCACATTTATTAACTTGTAAAGTAGAAACAAAAGTTAAAAAACCAACAATAAACAAAACCATCCCAGTGGAAAAAGAGATAACGTTGACTATTTTTTAGTTCACGATAGACTACTCAATCCTTTTTTTTTTTTAACTGCACTGAATGTAATAATTAATATATCAACTGCTAGGCAGGGAGGAGAATCACAACCTCCCCTTAAATTTTATGGTACTTCCTCCTTTTCTTCAATGGTGTCCTCTTATTTTTTTCACATTAATTTATTGAAGACAATTCTCAGCCAATTCCTTGTCTTTCTTTCCATCTCTTGTTATGGTGCAATAGTCTTTCTTTTTCAGTATCTCGCAGACCCAGTTTCCTGCCGGGTGAGATCGCAGATTGCTGAGGAGAGGCGTTCGCCATGCCCCTCAGCCACGCTAGCTGGTTCTTTCTTTCTAAAGCAAGTTCACTCAACTTGTGCAACAAGACACAAAGCAATATGAAACAAAGCAGTTAATCAGTCCAACTAAAAGAAACTTCTTTTGCTTTTCTTTAAACAATGCTAAATAACTATTTTACCTGATTAAAAAAAAAAAATCAGCAACCTGTTGCCATGATGTGTAAACACAATCAATGTTTTCCTCAGCCCAAGGATGGCTTCCTCTAGCAAAGTGAAAATTTCAACATTTTGTGCCCAGTATTTCCTTCAAAGATGCATAGGGTGTGATATTCTGGAAGTCATCTAAACTTAATATTGACTCTCATATATAATGGTATTTTTTTTTACCACATTAGCTCCCATATGCAATGGGAATCTAAGGGTGCAGTTTTTCTCTTCCCTTTCCAAATAACTAAATGAGTACTTAAATAGCCTGATTCATAATTTACAGCCAGGATGAAGCTCATTTTCCTAACCCATAAGAGCTACGGACATTGTTACATTTCACTGTTTTATAATGTTATTTCTAGAGAAAGTGAGAAATGCTTAAATAATTTCTAAATTACTTACATCTCTTGCTTTGCTCTATTGCTCCTTTTTGAGGTCATTAGTATCTTTGAATAATAGATGACTATATAACTGACAATAATTGTTTATGCGTTTTTAAAATTTATTACTCTCATATGTCTATTTGCTTGGTCTCACTACAATGCTATAATGCAGTTTGGCAGATATTATCTTCATTTTATGTAAGTCAAAATGGAGGCATAAAGTGAAAAGGCAGCCAAAGGAATGGGGAAAAGCCAGTGCCAAAATCAAGCAATTTAAATATTTTAATAACTTTTGTAGTGTTTTGATTGGAAAAGAGACTTATAGTAAAAATTAGGAGACTGTTTTGGTATTAGGTGTCATTAAAAAATTATCCAAGAGTTCATTCTCACACTTTCTCTCTTTGTCCTCTTAGGTATCAATGAAACTTTACTTTATTACACATTGGAGTTTGCCAAATGCAGCTGTATTTAGTTTAGTAGTCCTTAATATAAGAAGTGATTCTGATCACAGCATTAGTTTCAGTAAGCCCTACTCCCATGTTATCTTTCATGGAACCTGAATAATATCTTCCTCGCAGTCAAACTTTTCACTGATTTCAAAATCTAACGGGATTCACCACACAGCAGGGGCTCAGCAGTTAGTACTTTTTCCATTGATTATTACAGAAACCACTTCTGTTCAAAACATGAACTCCTACGATATAAAGGGGAATAGGACATGGTAGAGCGTCCTTCTTGTCATTTCCCCTCTATACTGATTCTATTCAAGTGTCTTTTCTACAACTTTCTCCTTTCACTTCATTCACATGTACTTCTGTACCACAGTTGGACCACATTTTTAGGTAATCAGAGGCTTATGGCTCAGTTTGTAGGTTATTCTTGTCCACTATTATTATAATTTTCTTAAAGTTTGGGATGCCACATGACCGTGTCTTTTCTTGTTAGTGTCTTTATCATAAAGTGAAGACAAAAAGGTGTTGAAATGAAATAAGACTGTGAATTCTAAAGAGCCTTCCCAAAAAGAATGGTTGAAAGATATATTCCAAACTCTATACACCGTTAACACTGGCAGTCAATAGTTAGATTTTTATGTACCCGTATTTTTAAAAATGGTTGATATCTACTCATTTCCAAGTTGCTATCATTCAACAAACATTTCTTGGCCATTTTATATGTGTTACTGGCTGCACATAGAAATAAAAAGTCGAGGGGTGCCTGGGTGGCTCAGTCAGTTAAGGGTCTGTCTTCGGCTAGGGTCATGATCCTGGGGTCCTTGGGACTGAACCCCACATCGGGCTCCCTGCTCCGCGGGAAGCCTGCTTCTCCCTCTCCCACTCTCCCTGCTTGTGTTCCCTCTCTCGCTGTGTCTCTGTCAAATAAATAAATAAAAATCTTAAAAAAAAAGAAAGGAAGAAAAAGTGGAGACAACACAGAACACTCTAATACAAGGTAGCATATTATATGAAGTATTGTAAAAGATGTATTACTTCAATGTAAGCGGCTATGCTAAGGAAGGCAGAAAATTAATTCTCTAGGAGAATCTAGGAAGACTTTATAGGAGAGGTAGTTTCTGAGTTTGGTGTTGAATGATGGTATTAGATTGCAGAGAGATGTAAATACTTTGTTCTATAAAAAAGTCATTGGACATTTTTTTAAGATTTCATTTATTTATTTATTCGTCAGAGAGAGAGAGAGAGAGAGAGAGCACACAAGCAGGGGGAGCTGCAGGCAGAGGGAGAAGCAGACTTTCCACTGAGCAGGGAACCTGATGCGGGACTCGATCCCAGGATCTTGGGATCATGACCTGAGCCGAAGGCAGACGCTTAACCGACTGAGCCACCCAGGCTTCCCGACATTTGAAAGCTAGACAATAACAGGATCCAAAAACTTGATTCATAATTTTTAGGTTATTCTTTAATCACTTTCTATTCTTAAACCTCCTCCAACCACTTGATATTTCGATTATGATCTTTTATTATCCTATAACAGAACATTTCTGATTCCTTGACTTACCTCTCAAGTATATACTGGAACTTGAAAATCAAAGTAACCTCCTGATGCTTAAAAAAAAAATGCCATCAAAAGCATTTGAAACTAGTCCCATTTATTTTCAGCAGATGGTTTTAAAAAATGGGCCTTAATAAAAATTTGAAAATAATAAGTATGTTGATCTTAAAAGTCCTCGTCCTCTTCACTGACCTCCATACAGAGACCTTTCACCAATTCAAACGTTTTCTCAGGTACTTGACCTTCTTCTCAAGATGTTGTTATATCAATTACTTTATTCTTACCCCAAATATTTTCTGAACATATATTAAGTTCCAAGTCCTGTGCCTGATATTGAGGAGAGAAATATTATGTGCATGATTGGTCTTCAGTAATCATAATTTTTAAGTGGGATTTTCCTAAAATGAAAGTTCTTGAAGGTAAGAAACATTTCTTATACAACTCTATATCCCCAATAGTTTTGAGTTCTGTGGTAATTTACCTAACTTCTCTGGGTCTCATGTTGATTTTTCATAAGGTTATCTTGGGGACTAAATGAATTACTGTATCCAAAACTCATCAAGAACACTGAAATGCTATATTTATTGCACAAAATAATTTAGTGAATGAATAACTAATTTAACTGGGGTCTTTCTCCTTTGCATTTTCCACATTGAAAATTAACTTCTTACTTATCAAACTCATTTTATAATATAAGATAACTTGATAATCTCATATTTCCTCGACCTACAATGCAATCATGCAATCATTGCAAATGTTGCAATCATTACAGAAGTTAACTTGGCTTAAAAATAGTAATGTTGTCTTTGTGAAATTGTACTTTATGGTTTTATCTCCCTCTATGTCTGTTCTTAGCTCCAGCAAGAAAATAATGATGGGTAATATCACAGTAAAAGTGACTGTCTCTTCTATTCCTTTTCTTATTTTCTAGAATTCCACTTGCAACAGGATTCGATGCCATATGGAGATGTACTTCCTTGCTGTCAGAATATGGACCTGTGTTGTTGTACAAAACTCTCTTTTCCTCATTAAAGGCATACAAAAGTCTAAAAATAAATCTTCTTCTCTTTCATCCTTCACTTTTTAGCAAACCTCTGGAGACAGTTTTCCAGCCAGCCAGTTCAGGAGAGGAAAGTGAAACTGAAGTTTTCAGAGGGCAGAGCAGAAAGGCAGAAAGTCATGCTTATAGGATTGGAGTCAAAGACAGGGGGAGTCCAAGAACTTGTTAGTAAGATTTGATCTATGTGTTTTACATTATGGGTTAGTCCTAGAGGACCTTCCACCCCTAAACCCTAAGAATGGTGAGATAGCTGGGTCACAGTCAACTGGGCTGTTACTATTATGTAAGAACTTAGAATAGCAGCAAAAGCAAGCGAGAGGAAGTGGTGCAGAATGGCAAATCTTGGGCTTCCTCAAAGCCTAGCATCCATACAAAATGTGTGACTCCTTAGAAGAGGAGTCCTCTTAATAGTTTCGATTTCATAGGCATTGAAACTCTTGCCCCCAGATACCTCCTCACTTGCCTTGCCATCATACTTAAAATCTCCATGGTACTTACACTCTTATTATCGTAATAGACAAGCCATCGGGGAAGAACATCAGATAAAGCCATTTAGAACCACTCAAATTTTAAAATCCAGTGAATTTGTCAGTTTAGTATTGTCTTCCAGTAGAATTCTAAAAGCTTTAGACATGAAACTGACAAGTTTTGATGTGGGGCACTCTCCTTGAGGAAGATAAGAGCAATATCTGGATCACTGAACTGCCTATGAAGAATACTGTAATAGTGATCACTGAGAGGGAAAAGTGTGTACAGAGAGTGATGGAAGATGCTGAAGACAAATTTCACCACTTTACCAAATTGCCTAGAGGTTTCCTCTGCTCTCTAGTTTATTCACAGAAATGATGGGGGAACTGTATTTTTTGGCACTATGGCTTTGAGCTTTTAATGGACAGTAAATGAATTCTGAGATTCTTAATTTTATGAGATGGTTCATGTCTTTGTTGCCACCCAGATAAAAGATTGAATTCCATAACAGAAATATTCAATATCTCTTAAAATGATATCCAATTAAGATTATCTTTTGATTTTCCCCCAATTTTCTTCCATGTGGCCTAAAGAATATTCTAGAAAAAAGACACCTGTATCTGCAATGTAAACCCACAGATCCTTGAAATTCTCAGTACTGTTTTATTCATCTTCTATTTTTTGAGTCCTTAGATGTCTTGGTTGTTTTTTTGTTTTTGTTGTTAAAAAATTTTCAGAATATTCTCTAAGTGGTGAGACTTTATTAAGGCAAACTCTGCCTCCATTCTCATTGGGTTCTGGTAGATTTGATAAAAGCAAACATTGTTATTGCAGAAAAAATTCATAGCCTAACTTTGGAAGATAGAACACTTACCATCTTTTCTGACCAAATTTTATCAAAGAACTGGTTGACTCAAGAGTAGCATTTATATCTGAGCTTGGATTTTTAGAGAGCCTACAGAGATTGTGAGTTAAGTCAAATAATTTATCTGCAGTCTGAATATTGTATTTGTAAGAGTTCCAGAATATTTTGTTTCCTGTACTCTTTTTTTCCCTTTAGAAATCCATATGGTCATGATCTCAAAAATATAGATGGATAGACAGACATAGATATAGATAATTTTCCCTACACATATACATTTTTCCCTAAATATTTTGATCTGGTTTAACTAGTATTGAGCGAGGGCTCAGGTCCCCGGTCAGATGTGAAATAATTTGTAACGTTTGTTAAATCTGAAACATTTCTGTGTTTTCACCCTTTCTTTCAGATTGTTTGATCTTTCAACTCTAACAAACATCTTGCTAGATTTAAGGTTTTAGAAAGTGCTTTCTCCTCTTCCATTTTTAAACTAACATGAATCCATTTATTCAAGGCAATTTTAATACAGAAAATTGAAAAGCGTACTTACAAAACAGCATTATGAAATAAGAGCAGGGACATTAAGTTGTTAACTTTATTGATTGACTATGTAAAACATTCTAAGCTTACTCAGAGAGATGCACTGAGGGGCTAAGTTCATCGCAGGGCAATTAAACAGAAATATCATGCAATGTGAACTCGGCTTTCAATGTAGAATTAAAGGCCTTCAGGAAGCATACATTGCAGCTCACACTAAATGTATAAAAGATAGAAATACATGCATCTCCAAAATTTAAAAAAAATAAGCAATACTTCTAAACTAAGTCTGATATATCATTTAGAATTTCCAATTCCAGGTTTCAAGAAGGAATTCACAAACATAAAGTACAGGTATTTATAATCACCACTTTAAGGACTCCTACATAGACATGTATTGCAATGTCTTCTATCAATTACCAAAATGATGACTCAGTTTCCTTGTTTGTATGAAAGAATTTGATAACAGATTTCCAAAAACAAAAACAAATAAACAACTCCCCAAACCAGACCCATAGAAAACAATCAGCATGCCAAGTTCTTACATGCTAGCACATAATTATAAGCATAGAAGGATTCTAACAACACAGGATGTAGAACATAAAAATACAATCAGATTCTTTGCCTTGATAAGAAGCTTGAAGTATTGTTGCAAAGACTAGACATATCCATGAAACATGGAGATAACACGTTCAAGGGTTAAATTCAGGACTAAGCCCACGAATGGCCTGGAAACTGTGCATCCCAACAACAAAGATCCTTTTACAGATGATTTTTCCTGTTTTCTTCTGACTTTATAGCATGACAGATACCTAGCTGTTGCATACTTTCCTGCCTTTTTTTTCTCTCCCTGTAGCCTTTCTCACTTGAGATATTTGGGGGTTCACACTCTCCCTCCTCATTTATCCCTTTTGGTTACATGTGGTATCTGCAGATGCAGCACACACCGTTCTCTCTATGAACATCCACTGATAGACAGGTGCAGAGATTGATCGCAGCTCCGGAACAGTGCTGGAAAGGGCCTCCAGTTGTGAAGAAGAATACCAACTGGCAGCCATTCTGATTGGTGCTGGCACTGAGTCTTCCTTCCGAGATCCAAATGCCTTGAGAACCAAATGTTCCTGGGATTCAGGCTTTCTGCAGCCAACAAAGCTTAGGTCAAAAAGTTAATTGGCTACTTGAAACTTTCTTAGATATCTTCAAGAGAAACAAAAAGGGTTGCTTCTGTTAATTCACATATGCATACACCAAGGCGCGATGGCTACACAGATAGATGATAAAAAGCCAATGCTTCTTTGAAAGAGCTTTTCTTTCAAGGTAGGGTGAGGAAAGGTATTTGAAATAACAATGCAAAACACATTTCCTATAGAAACCTGCACCAAACTGCTATTTCTCACATTCACCACGAAATTATGTCTTTGGTGATACAAAATATTCTCCATTGTCATTGCTTAAAGCTGAATGGTTCTAGAGAAGGAGGAAGAGAAAGAAAGAAAGAAAGAAAGAAAGAAAGAAAGAAAGAAAGAAAGAAAGAAAGAAAGAAAGAAAGAAAGAAAGAAAGAAAGAAAGAAAGAAAGAAAGAAAGAAAGAAAGAAAGCCTTTTCAGAGGAGAGTTGGTGTGATTCAAATAGAATCGCAACTCCACACCACTAAAACACTAAGTCCTAAGCCTTCTCTATCATTGCCTATGTGAATACATTGGTATTCTCTCTCCTTTGCCCCTCACTCAAATGCCAAGGCCACCATAGGGCATGGCACAAAGAGTGAGACAGTACTGTGGCATTCTGATTACACTGTCACAAAAACATTTTCCTAAACACTCTTTCACTAGTGGACAGTTCAGTAAGAGAGGGAACTGGAAGGCAGAACCTCCTGGACACTGTCATTAATGAACAGCCAGTCGACATTGACCTCTGTGTAGTGCTGCTCTGGACACCACACAGAGCAGTTCAGATACACTCCCTGCTGTTCTTTCAAGTTGACAATTGAAAACAGATGACAATAGACCGAGAAAACTGATAACAATCCTATGTAAGATTACAGGCTGAAATTAAATCGGAAAGTGAACAGGAAGGAAAAAAATTAACTATTATAACGTACAATAATTAAGATATTCGAGTTATTCTATGCCATTCATTGAGAAGAATCTTCATTTTTATTTCACAAGAAAGAAAAGTGTTATCACGGAGGTAGAGCTTGAACAGGTTTTATGTAAAGGAATCAGATGAATGACATTGGCAAACTGGGGGTAGGATGGTGCACCAGATGCGGGGATCATAAACTCATGATGTCAAGCATCGTACGAGGGAACAGTAAACAAACTGACATTGGCCAAATGGTGGGCATGGACTAAAGCCCAGGGGAGAAAAGAGACTAGAGCTAGATACCACTTGATGCAAAATTAAAGTTCGATCTTTATTTGCTCCAGAGTTTTATTATACTGTAATATGAATGAATATGTCTATAGCATATGGTTATTTCCCACCCTGAAGCTGGTCAACTGTCTGGTGCTGATTTGCCATTCTGCCTCAGGCTGAGGGAGAAAAGTGGGGCCTGGGGGTACTCCAAACTGAATCTGACCACTTAGCTGTGCTTCAGTGGTGGGCCACAGACTCTGAGGAGAGAAATATCTGGAGTAAGAAGGAAAGAATATAAAAAAAAAAAAAAACACAAGAGGAAAGAAGAACATTGATTCATTTTATTTCTTGTTTCCATTTTTATCCTTAGAGATAATTCTGGCTTAACGTTTTGTTTCTGTATAAGAATAAAAGGAAGTATCCCATGAACTCATTTCTATTTCTTTTCAGTATTACTTGATTTGATCTAATGTGCATTTTGATTTTTAAAAGGGGACCCTTTTCCCCAGGTAACCAACCGCCATGAACACTCTTCAGACTATTTTATTTATTTTTAAAAATTTTTTGAAAGATTTTATTTACTTATTTATTTGAGAGAGAGAGAGAGAGAGGGAGGGAGAGATGGCACGAGTGGGGAGGAGAGGGAGAAACAGGCTCCCTGCAAGCAAGGAGCCCCACTCAGAACTTGATCCCAGGACCCCAGGATCATGATCTGAGACGAAGCTTAACCTACTGAGCCACCCAGGATCCTCTATCCAGCCTATTTTAAGACAATTCAGTTTTACCAGCAACATAGCACTCCTGTATACACAAAACCCAAAGGCACGATTGTGGGAAGCCATTTGCCTTATTCATAGTGCCCAGAGTCCTTTCCCAGAGCAGTGTAAAAGTCTGTTTCCAAACCGTGAGATCCTATGGATGCTGCAGCAGTCTAAACAAGAATGATCATAGAGAGGTTAGAGGGATTCTGAAGAAAGGTGACAGGAAGTGGTACTAGTTCACCTGGAAAGAGAAAATTAAAGAGAAACTGCAAAGGCCAGCCTGTGTCTAATGGAGAAATGTGGTTGGTTTGCATATGCAAACAGGTCAGTTAGACTAAAGGGAGGACTCGTACAGTAGGAGTGCACTAATGAGGAGTCTGGATTTGTAACAAGGGCTCTCTCCACAACGGGAGTGGAGCGACTTGGTTAATGCAGAAATTCACCAGTCCGGGGAGGCGAGGGCTCGATTCACACGGTCTCTGCCAAGCCTGTCATTTGATGGTACTTGCCTAACGCATGCGTCAGATGACATGAAATGATGAGGTGTTGCTATAAATCTTTATTAGTGAACGCCTATTTATTATTACAAAGAACCAGGTGGGTGAATAAGTCACCTCCTTCTGACTCAAATCTGGTATGATCTCTTATCTTCTACCACCAATTCAGATTTACTTTCCTTTCATCAGAATTTTCAGGGGAAAATTCAAGGATAATAAAGAACTGTATATTTGGTTCACTGCTCATATATTTTCTCATTATTGTGCTTCTTTCACTTGGTTAGTGGAGGGTTTTTTTATCAATATAAACAGGACTTTTTTTAAGATTTCCATTTTCATAGTGTCATTACTGACAGTGACAGCTGCCTAACAGTCATGTGAAATATATAATTGCCTAAGGAAGAACATTCCATGACCGATTCCTTCCCTTTCTATATTAAAAAGAAGTTAGACAGGCTTGCTAAGCCCCAGGCTTCTGAACTTTATGTCAGTTCAGGAATTCTTTTTATTTTCCAGATATTGTATTCATATATTTTTCTGCATATATCAAATGATTTTCTCTGGGATAAGTTTAGTAATATATTTCTTTCCTGCTTTGTCCCAGAGATCGCCTTTTGCACTTGTTCTAGATCTTTCTCTATAGCACCACTCACAGGTCCAAAAGACAGAAATAATTGATTCCCTTAATGTGTCTCTGCTAATAGCGTAACACTTTTCTCAAATTTTAAATATTATCTAATCTGCTTTCTAAATTTTGAGTTTCAACTTAATAGAGGGTTTTAAATTTAAAAAAATTAAAAGATGAATTGCAGTACCTATACTTTTTTTTTTTCTGTTGATATTTTGATTACTTTTTCACTGTTTGCTGGAAAGAACCATCCTTCAAGGCACACTCCCAACTGCATTAACATTCCTTCACTTCCTCTCTCTGTACCCTTTTATCTTATCAAAAACTCTCATTCGGGACTAAAAAGGAAATAGCTGAACTTTTTATGAAGGCATCCTTACTTTTCTTTTCTCAAGGACACATCACTCTGACTCCTTTAACATTTTCTAATTGCTCATTTTAACAGCTCTGATCATTTTTGTTATGATCTTTTGGACCCTCTCCAAGTAATCTGTAAGTATGACATTCCTTTTTCTTTGCAAACTGGTAGGGAAAAGATACTGTATCACGGCAGAGGGTGGTTCCCTAAGGAATAAAATCTTAAGGAGAGTTAGAGAATCGAGGGCTGAGAAATTAATATAGGATGTGCAATTTATTTCAGACTTCATCTCAATTATAGACTTCAGGCTACTGTCATTTTAAGTTATTTTCTTTATGCCTTTGTACATTTCTCCATACCACAGCCAACTTGGAGTAAAAATGGGACAGAGAAGAGTATTTCCCATGCTCTTTCTTACCACCCTGCAAATACCACAGGTCTTCAAGGCCCTGCTCTGCACCCTCCCCCACTTATTTCTTGGGGTCCTAGGAAGTCATATCACATATACACTTGAACAAAATCACATGGCTACTCTTCATTTGCTCCACTAAGTACCGATATGTAAACATGCATATTGTCACTCCCACTGTTGCCAGTTCCTGTTATCAAGAGAAACAAGGCCACTTGAGAGGAGCGAAGCTGCCATCGTGTCTGGCTTTTGACACGGGCACTGTGCTGCGGTCCCCTGACATGGCCATGACACTGTCACCGTTTGTGGCTGGGGTCACTGTTTTACTGGAGCATGTCACTGCTCCAGAGTTTCTGTGCGGGAGCTATCTGGACACAGCAGTTAGGGAGGACAGGGAGCTTGGTGGAATTTGCTCTGAGGCTTTGTGGGTAGTATTTATTTAGGTTTTGTGTTTCCTGGTATCCTTTGAGAGGGTTAGGGTAAGGAGGCCTTGATGGGCTCCAGCTAACTCAGCATCCTTCATCCGCACCTGGTGGGGCTGTGTGCAGCTACAGGACTCATTCGGGGCTGCAGTTAGCTCCAGGGCACTGGAGTTAGGGTTTGAGATTAGCCCCCGACTGTAAGCCATTCTTCAGGGCTCTTTTGCAAACATACACGCCTCCCAACTCACTACATTCCTAGAAACTCAGATGGGAAAAAAAAAAAAAAAAAAAAAGGATGGGGACAGAGGAGTAAGCACTGGCATGCTTGTGGCAAATTCTTCTTGGCAATGACATGTGGCTTGTCTCCCAAGGGCCACCTTAGTAAGAACTTGCTTTTTCTGCTCCACCGTCTACTTCCATCTAAAATCTGAAGGATAGTGGGATTTGGGGAGAGAAGACCAAGGAGTGGCTGCAGGCTGGGATACTCAATTTGAACAGAAACTTTTGTTTTTTCAGGCGTGTCTGTGCAAGCCAGAGAGTCAATGTGACAAACCCCCTTGTGCCTCTGAGCCTAAAGAGACCCCTGGAAGATAGGGACGGTGGGTGGAATGATAACAGGAGAATACAGTGGTCTTTTCCCCACCAACACGTTGCCAAGCAAGGAAAGATGATGGGATGACCCAGGAGAAGGGGCTCTGATACCTGAAAAAACTTTTGCTATTTAAAATGCTTTGTTACTCAATTTATTTTTTGTTTGCATTCTTTTAGTTGGGTTTTTTTTTTTTTAAGTTTCACTATTATCAATTTAAAATTATTGTTAATGTGTCTCTTCTTAAATTTCTTTTCCCCCGTATTTTATATGTTAGTTCTGCTCTGGAATAAAATTCTGGTTTTACAGCAAAACCAGGAGCCCCGGAGAACAGCAGCACTCCTGTTCCCCTTAATAGTTCCCAAATCCCTTCTAAAGTCCAATCGGCTGAAGCTTTAACTTGAGTGACTCCGGAGACCACCAAGTTTCAAATTTCCTTCCAGGATAATGCTACTTTTACCTGCACTACCAGCACATTCGAGCTGCCGGGATGGTGTTGTTTTCTCAGTCCCCTTATGAAGGGAGACATTATGTAAAACCCACGGCCTCTGCCATATATGACTGTAGACATTGGGCAAAGCTCCAGGTCAGTGCTGGGCAAAGTTACACAAAACAGAGGGAGGTAAGAGATTCCTTTCAGGCAAAGAGCATTAACATATTCCTCGTTTGACTTTAATAAGGACTGAGACTGTCTTTACATTTACACTAAAGACACTCAGAAAGGTGACATTGTAGAGCCTTCTCGATCCATATATCACAAGAAGTTATCAAGGGTAAACAAAAGCTTACATGCATTGGAATTTTTTGGCTGTTTGGGCTGTTAAGAAAGAATAAAGCAACTTCTCATCTGGAAGAAGAGACTTACATTGTTTGGTTGTAAACATTTGAATGTGAAAACAAAAACAAACAACAAACAAACAAACAAAAAAACAAACTAATTAAACTTAAAAAAAAAATCCAAAAAGCCCTCAAGAAGGGGGAGTTGGAAGAAGTGGAACCACCCTGATGAGGAGGAGGAGAAGATTTATACTCTTCCCTGGGGAATGGCAAGAGTTGAAGTGGTCTCCAAAGGTGGTGAGATCCATGCCTCCTGCCCTGACTCTTTGATGAGACCTGAAATGCTTGGGGAAAATAGCCCTAAAGGCTCACACCTTGAAAACAGCAGCTACTCCTTCCTCACTTAAGCCTGTGTTCAAACTCCCAAGAGAGTACAGGAAGCCATTTTCACGGGCATGAATACTATGAATTTGTGTAACTTGCTATGATGTATTCAAAAGATCATCTTGATTTGTCTTCATGGCTTACCTCATCATTACGACTTCCTAAATTTAAGGGTGCTCATCTATACTTAATTCTCTTAATTTCCTTTTGTTTGTGAGAAAATTATCCCTTTAGTGGGGCTGGCAGCATTCCTCCCTGAATTTAAGCCTACTTTAGGATACTGTCCTAAATCTTTTCCCTACTAAAGACCTACATTCCCAGGCTTTCCCTTATTAATATCTAACTCCATTTTCTCCAGAAAAAAAAAAGCATTGTATGAAATTATTAAACTATTAACTTTAAAGACAAGAAGTTAAAAATAAGTTGAAGTCTAATGCCAGGAGGATGATTATATAAATTATGGTACATTGGTATTATAGAATGTTACTTGACCAAATTATGGTTATAAAATGTATAATGAAAAAAAATTATTTAAGTAAAAAACAACATGTCAAACTTTCATGGTTTTTTTTTTTAAGAAAACTCATTAATTAACCACTAATTTTAGTTTCCAACTTGGAAACTAAAAAGCATATACATAAATACCTTCTGGATTAAAAAGAAAACTTAACTAGAAATGATAAACATTTACAACTGAATGACCACAAAAACACCTTATCTCAAACTTTTTAATAAATTAGAAAGATGAAAAATAAATTTGTTGCATTCAAATCAGGAAACTATCAGAAGGAAAATAAATCCAAATAAAATGGAAGGAAGCAAATATAAAACAGAAATAATGAAATAAAATACTAAAACCAATGGTGATAACCAACAAATCCAAAAGAGCATTCTTTCAAAGGACTAACAGAGTAGACAAACCCCTGGAAAATTAATCAAGAACAGAAAGTAAAAATAATATTAGGAATAGGAAAGAGAAAATAATTACAGAGAGAATAAAGATTTAAAATCCATAAGAAACTATTGTAAACAAATTTGGAAGTCTGATAAAACAAAATAATTAGGGAGATATAAACTAATAAAAAATGTTTCATATGGTACTGGCACAAAAATAAACACATAGACCAATAGAACAGAATAGCGAATCCAGAAATAAACCCATGCTTACATGGCCAGTGAATCTATGACAAAGGACTTAAAGAATATGCAGTGGGGAAAAGACAGTCGCTTCAATAACTGGCACTGGGGAAGCTAGGCAGCTACATGCAAGAGAATGAAACTAAACCATTTTCTTACACCATACACAAAAAATAAACTCAAAATGTATTAAAGGCCTAAATGTGAGACCTGAAACCACAAAACTCCTAGACGAAAACATAGGTAGTAATTCATTTGACATCAGCTGTAGCAACATTTTTCTAGGTATGTCTCCTCAGGCAAAGGAAACCAAAGCAAAAATAAACTATTGAGACTACATTAAAATAAAAAGCTTTTGCACAGTGAAGGAAACCATCAACAAAACGAAAAGGCAGCCTGATAAATAGGAAAAGATATGTGCAAATGATATATCCAGTAAGAGGTTAATACCTAAAATATATTAAAACTTATATAACTCAACACTAAAAAAACAAATAACTTGATTTTAAAATTAAGCCAGAGGATCTGAATAAACATCTTTCAAAGAAGATATAGAGATGGCCAACAGACACATGAAAAGATGCTCAATAGCACTAACCAGGGAAATGCAAATCAAAAGCAAATCTGACACCCGCCAGAATGGCTAGAATAGAAAAGACAAGAGATAATAATAAGTGTCTGGGAGGATGTGGATAAAAAGGAAGCCTCATGCGCTGCCGGCGAGAATGCAATCTGTTGTAGCCACTGTGCAAAACAGTATGGAGGTTCCTCAAAATATTAAAAATAGAAATATCATATGATCTGGTAATCCCCCTACTGGGTATTTACCTAAAGAAAACAAAAACATTAATTTGAAAAGACATCTATACCCCTGTTTATTGGAGGATTATTTACAATAGCCAAGATATGGAAGCAACCCGTGTCCATTAATAGATGAATGGATAAAGAAGAGGGGCATATATTTTTAATGGAATATTACTAAGCCATAAAAGGAATGAGATCTTGTCATTTGTGATATCATGGATGGACCTAGAGGGTATTATGCTAAGTGAAATAGGTCAAACAGAGAAAGACAAATACCCTATTACTTCACATATATGTGGAATCCAAGAAACAAAATGAACAAAGAAACACACCGATAAACAGACTCTTAAATGCAGAGAACAAACTGGTGGTTACCAGAGGGGAAGGTGGATGTGGGGATGGGTAAAATAGATAAAGGGCATTAAGAGATACAGACTTCCAGAAGAAAAAAAATGTTTTGAGTGGACCAATTATAGTAAGAGAAAGTAAGATGGTAATAAAGATATCCTCCTGCAAATGATGTCAGACAGAGGTCGTTTTATAGGAGAGATCTACTAAACCATCAAGGAACTGATCATCCCTATTCTTTATAATATGAAAAATTATGGCAAATTATGCAACTAACTTTTTGAGGTTAGTAATTTTTGATACAAAACCAGGCAAAACATTGCAGAAAAAATCAAGTAGTAGATAATTTCATTATAGAGATACATATAAAGTTATATGTTAAATTAATACAGCAGTCCATTCCAAGAATAATGCATCATGACCAAATTTGGTTTATCCCTGGAATGCCCAAGTAGTTCAATATCAGAAAACCTAGCAATGTAAAACATTGTAATTAATTATTAACAGGTTTGGGGTAAAAAACATATTGGGGTATACAATTTGTCCTGAAATAATTGAAAATTCCCCACAATCATCCTGGAGCAAAAACTGAGAGGAACACTGTGTTCTGGGGCCAAAAGAGAATGGATTGGGCCTGCCCTTTGCTGTGTGGAGGAAACTGGACATCCTGATGGTGAGTGGGAGGTGACTCCTGTTGGGAGAAGATCTGCCATGGTAACTCAAGGGCTCAAAATTTTGCTTTAAATATGTGAGTCCTAAGAAGAGACACAGTTTAAAGCAGGTAGAAGCTATTTGGTGTATCTTATGTTTTATTTTCTCAAGCCTTCAGCAGGTCCTGTTTACTCTCTCCCTCTTGTCTGAGTTATATTATGAGAAATTGAAAGATCAGTGCTCCTTCTCGAGGCCAGGGTGGGGCCAACATCAGCAGAGGAGAGTGGAGTCCAGCAGAGCACACATTGCATGAAAGTCGGGGCAGTGGCCACAGTGTGACACTGAGACAAACAGCCTGGGGTAGTGTAAACTGAGGGTACAGTTTGGGGGTAATGATTATAACAAATAGATCAGTGGGGAATTATAACAATCAATTTATGGATTAAAAGAATGGGTCATCACATTCTTCGGCCACAGTCTGGAAAGTCCAGGCAGTATGAATTTCTCATTTCCTCCTAAACTCTAATATAGCACAAGGCTTTATATTTTCTAGAATTTCTCCTTTTTCCCCACTTATTTTGTATTTCTTTCAGTTTCATTTAGTAGAAATATAATCTGATAATATCTACCATTTATGGCATTTTGGACTCAAAAGATAATATTCATTACTGCATTTAATTCTCACACTACAAGTAAGTATTATTTTCCACATATTAGAGCTGTAGGACACTGAAACTTAAAGAGACTTGCCATGTGAGTAGGTGAGCCATGATTTGAACCATTACGTACCTGGATCTGAAACCTATCCCCTTAGTCACTAAATAATATTGCCAATTATTCTCTCTTTGATCTTAAAAATTACAAATGATAGCTTTCTCATTCAACACTACTCCCGGCTCTCAGCAATGTATAATAATTATTAGACTTTAAAATTTTTGTCTATAGGAGGTCTACAAAATAAGCATACTTTTAATTAACATTTTTCTGTTGTATCAATCAGTGTTCAGAGCAGGAAAAAGACTCTCCAGGTGTATTGAGAAGGAAGACTTTTAATAGAGAAATTGGGAGCTTACAAAATTATTGGAAGAGTGGGAAGGGGACAGCTTTTAGGCCTCCAGAGTTAAACCAAAGCAAAGCACACCGGCCCTTTTAGGGGAACTTCCAATTCTGAGGCTATCTCTGGAAATCATGAGTTGAAATCATTCACTCCATTGCTGCCAATCAGTGACCAGAAAGTCATAGCCAAAGTCTCTTCTACTGGTGCACCTGCTGCAAATAATTTTCACAACCCAGGCAGCTAGAGAATAGATACTGGAAGCCTGTCATAGGCAAGATCATGTTTATTTCCACCCTGCGTGCCTGCAAAAACAGCTGAATGGGACAGAAAAAAATGGCTTCCTCTTCTCTCTGCCTTGTGAAACTGCCCCCCACAGTACACCCAATAGAGGAAACATCTGGAATCCTCACAGCTAGAGTCTAGAAATGTATTTTTACTTTCTTCACCTCCAAATAGGAAGGGAAGGATGAAAGTGGAGAGGGCAAATCCACACTCCCCACTGCACCTAATGAACACTGTTGGGGTCCTTCCAAATGCTTGTTGGGCCCATGAATTTTTTCTCTTGCTAATAATTCAATATCATATCATTGCCGAGTTTTCTTTTCAACTGATTGCCTTTTCCTTATGATTTATAGACATTTATTTATTAATTTATTCTGAACACTAACCATCATTGGTTGTACGCACCACAGGTATCTTCTTTCAGTCTGTTTTTTTTTTTTGTCATAAAGAAACTTTCACTGTAATGTCATCAAATTTATCAGTGCTCTTCTTTATGAATTGTGTTTTTGTGCCTTTTTCAAAAGTTATTCTTTATCATGAGGTCATATGCTAAGTCTGTACATTTTCTTCTAAATGTTTTAAAAGTTTTACTCTTCACATTTGAGTATTCATCCATCTGGAATGTATTTTTGAGAACTGTAAGAGAGAAAAAGGCAATTTTAATCTTCTATAATGACAGATAAATAACCACACAGTTTCACCATTATCCCATCCTTCCCCTCACTGATATGTGATGCCCTTCCTATCATGAACCCTGTTCCCTTGTAGACTCCCGGCTTTTTTTCAGCTCTTTAATTTGGTCTAATTATCTTTTTGCCTATTTTAATTGCAATACCACACAGTTTTAATTACCATAATTTCATAATATATTTTTATGACTCTTAGAGTTAGTGCTAAATCCTTACTCTTTTTCTTTTAGATCACTGCCTCATCTTGACCCTTTACCATGCCATAAGAATTTTATATCTGTAAATTTCCACTAAAAAAAAGTTGGCTTTGTTTGGAGTTGTATTACATTTACAGATTAGTTTGGAGATCTGTGCACTGTTAAAATACTGAGTGTTCCCATCCTCAGGCATACACTTTATTTATGAGGATCTTCTTCAATGTCTTCCAACAAATTTCCCAAATTTCTCCATAAAGGCCTTATACATACTTTGCTAAACTTATTCCTAGGTACATTACTGCTTTTGAATGGAAACATCTTATATTATTAGTTTTTATCTTCGTTGCTGGTTTATAGGAATACCATTAATCCTATAACCTTGCTAAATTTTGAATTTGTTCTTCTAGATTCATTTGATTTTTTTTTTGTTTAGCGAATCATAGCATCTGAGAATACTGACAATTTTGTTCTCCCCTTTCCAATCCTTACACCTCCTATTTCTTGTCTCATGTGCTAAGAAGTCCAGCACAATGTTGAATACCAAATACACTCTGAGTGAGGGACAAGCTGGATTAAGGGCCAGCTGGTTCTCACCAGGGGTGCTAATCTGTAAGGGGCGCTAAAACTTCAGTGGAATAAATCAAATATATGGTGCCAAAAAACTCAGGTTTCCACAAGCAATTCCTTATATTATTGGCAAAATGAATATTGGTCTTGCTCCTACCAAAGTGGCGCTGCCCTGAATAGAAATTTATTAAAAAAAAAAAGAAAAAAGAAAAAACGCTCCTTGCCAGCCAACTCTGAAGCTAGCTAGTAGACAGTCACCTGAACTTGGCAGTCACAAGCTGCTAAGGTTCAGAAACAAAATAATGATAGCATACTGCTATTTACTGCGAACAAGTGATTTTCCTTATTCTCTAAATTTTAATAGCTTTAGTATGATGCTTCCCAAACACACCTGGTTCAGGAAAGAAAATTGAAGGTGGAATGTAAACCTCAAGAATCAGAAAACACGTTGCCTTTTTTTACTTTAGTCACTGGAAGCAAATTAATAAGCAACTTAATATGTGAAAAGTAGAAAATTGATGTCTCTCCATCTTCGCTAACTCAATTTGAATGAAAATTGCTTAAGGACTACTTTGAAAGGGCACCAAATAATTAGCTTGCTTGATTTAGGTCCTGAGTTAGGGCCTAACAGCTGCCCCCTTGAAAAAGAATTATGATATATCTTTGAGAATGTTTTAAATACCTAAATTCTCTATTTTCCAGATACTAAGAAATTGTCAAAAGTTAAGCATAACTGTGTGCACACATATACACACACAGACAAACTTAAATATATAAACTCAGACCAAAGGTTATGGACATTTGTCCATCTGTCTTTTGGGTCAGATCATCTGTCTTTTGGGTAGAGACAGTGCTATTGATATACATTTGACATATCCTTGAGTTTTCCTTCCTCCTTTAATCCACAGCCAAACATTTATATTATTTCAGTCTTTGTTTCTGGACAGTTTTTTGGATCTGTGCCAACATCTCGTACTTCAGTCCTGCCACTCACTCATTTCATTTTTGCTCAAAGTTGTTCTTTTTCCTTTTTTCTATCTCCATGTCATACTTTCTTTTGGTCTTTGTTAGTTGTTTTTTGTTTTGTTTTGTTTTTTTTTAATTTTCCTGTCAGTCACTCTGTAGCAGTTCAGAAGCTCTGCAACAGGGAAGAGCTACTAACCAAGACTCATGTGTGTGTATCTGTGCGTGTGTGTGTGTGTGTGTGTGTGTGTGTGTGAGAGAGAGAGAGAGAGAGAGAGGGAGGGAGAGAGACCGAAAAACGAAAAGGACACTTTCCTGAGGATAAATCTTGTGTAGATCAGCTACCACGGGGCTCTGAGATATATATAATAGGTCACAAATTTAGAGCAGGCTACTGTGCAGATTGCTAAGTATTAAGTATACTTGTTCAATTATAAACACAAGAGAGATTTAAAAACACATACAGCGTGTTTATTAAAGATGAAAGTAAACTAATAACAATTAGAATAAGGATGGATATGAGAAGTAAACAAATAGAGAAAATCCCTGGTTGAGCATAATATATACAAAGAATCATTTTATTCTTAAGAGAGCAAATATTTATCATCTGACTGCACTACCATGTTTATCTGAATACCTGACACAGACCCCCCTACCTCCCATGGTGTTTAAAGACATGTATTTGTTCAGAAGACCTCTTTGGACCACTCCCAGCTGTTGTTGAATATTCACGCCCAAAGTGCTTGCTTCCAAACTGTCCTGCATTTCTCCCTTGAAATCCTCTCAAGGATGGAAACAGAAGCAGAAACAGAAGTGTTACCAACTGTGCTGCTTTTCCACAGGAGCTTGTTTTCTAGTGGGGAGATGCAGACGTAAAACAAGCCAGCGCCCAGCAGTGCCGGTGCGACGCTAGAAGGCTGTAAAGAACGCAGGGTGACGTGGAAGAGGGGGTAGGCGGGAGGTCTGGGAGCTCTGCGAGACTTTGAAATCCCATGAGACATCAGGGTGATTCTGCAATCGCAGGTTTGGGACCAGTGGGCAACACTATAGGAAATGGATGTAGACAGGTAGGCAGGGTTCACTGAGGATACTTAGGACTTGATGAGGAATTTGGGATTTTTTCCTGTATGAAATGGGAAGGCCTTGGAGGCTGGTGAAGGAGGGAGTCAGGAGGCCTAGGGGTCCTTCGGGATGTCTTTAAACATTTCCTAACTTTATGGGTTTCATTTCTCACCTACGAGAAGAAAGGGAGCAGAGAGCCAATGAAGTCCTTACCATATTTGATAGCTATGGATAATAGCTATCATTTATGAGTGTTTATGATGTACTATACACCTTATTGGCTTTGTCTCATTTAATCTTTGCAATAACCCTGAGATAGATCTGACTTCCCCATTTGTTACTAAGACATCGAGTAATATTAATATATCCAATAAGTGAAGAACCTTGATTTGAACCCATATATATTTTCTGAAAGCCAATGAAGTTCTAATAGGACTTTTTTTTGTGCTTCCTAAATTCTAATTTTTTAAAATAAAATGTGAAGTATAATACAGATATTATTTGAAAGATGGTGGCCTGTTAATAAATTTCTATCTTCTCTGAGGAGAGAATAAATAGAAACAGGTTGCAGATGCAGTATATCAATAGCGATTTCACTTAAATATAAGGGGAAATTTTAGACAGTGGAGGCTGTTAGCCATGGTTGAGGTTATAGGCATATTTCTTTAGAATTTTTTCATTAATCAGAGTCTCGCATGTCTCAATCACTTAAAGTGTTGTTCTCCCCAGATGTAAACAGTTGAATAGGACAGGTACTCATGGTTCTTTTTGATTCAAGGTCTAATCTGGAAGCATTTCTTAATAACCAGACATGCTCCCCCACTGGAAAGGATAGAAATTATTTGTCGAAAATATTCTTAAATGATCATAATCTGATAACATATTCTATAGGAAATGTTTTATGAAAAATGGAAAGGTCAGTTGTTTTAAATTAATTAAAAAATCCTCTCTCAATTAAATGATTACTGTGATGAAAATATGTCTATGCATACATATATATATTATGCATACATATGCTCGAAGGAAAACAAAAATAAATTCAAACTTACAATATTCACAAATTAAGGAGCAATTTATTTAAATCAGTGTTTCTGAACTTTTGAAAACATTTGTTCCTTTAGATTAAACTGAGAATTCCATACACGTACTACCCAGAATTCTGATCTAAAGGTATGTCCTTGGTGAAAGCTCCTAATATCTCCTAAGTGTGCCTCCTAGTCAGTAAGGCATTGCTAAGCTTTATTCTATATAGTTTCTCTTACAAGAACAGTAGTTTTTTTTTTCTCTTGTAACATAAAACTATAATATACTATGTATTTTAAAATTATACCTCATCTGTCTATGTCTTCTAAAAATTCTGATTTGCCATTATAGTCTAACCTCTTTCTGAATCTCAAATTTAAATATATCCTCGAATGCTTTCACATAATCTCTGCCCACTATTCAGGGGAACTGGGTGAAGACATGAAAGAAAGACGTAAAGCTGAAATGTGAGGAAAAAAACCCCAAATAACTAGGCATGAAGATTTCTTTGAAATTGTGATATGCTCCACAACAATTTCGTTGGGTTAACATTTTAGCTCCCGGTCTTGTTGGTGTTCCCTTTTTGATTATTAGCTGCTCTTTCAAACACATACCAAACAACTTTGCTAGACTTCATTTGAATAATACTTATACTCTTCAGGCAAGTTAATTAAAGCACAGTTGAAATTCTATTAGAAAGGTCTTCAGAATTTCTACTTAGAGGGAAGAGTCCCTATGAGGACCTTCTACTGTGTTAGCCAACTGACATTTCAGATGTATCTACTGCTCTTGAAAACTGTCCTTGAGGAAACAATATACCACAAACAAATGCAAAATTTCAACTTCCCCATTATCATAAAAAACAAATTACTTAATGTCTAATTACTTCCTTAGATACAGTTGCACATCAGTAAATAGTCATAAATTTAAAAAAGGAATGATTATGCTTGAGATTTGGTCACTGAAGTTACTAATAATTTGGTTGATTCCATTTTCCCTATGCCCTAGCATCATTTGCCAAATATCTCAGTCATTGGGTTATTGCCAAAGCATAGAAAACCCTAAGAATGTTAGCAGAGTTATTAAGTTATTACTATTCCTATTACTCCCTCTCTTCTGATTTTTTCCCTCCACTACTCCCCAAATAGCCATATTGTATGCAAATGGATTAATTATCGTGCCCAGTTTTATGCTACCACTAAGACACTTTCAAAGCCAACTGAAATAGCAAAGCCCACAGAAAAGTGAATTATTAACAATGAATATGTAATAGCAATTGCAATTATGATAAATACAATAAAAATGTACTCAGAAGTATTGAGTAAGACATTCAAGGTTTGAAAAAAATTCACTATGATGAATTAACAAAGTGAAGAATGTCAACTAGGTCTTCGTTTTCATTTTCTTGTCACTGATAGCTGGTACCTATTCTCTTGTATACAAATGGCTATCAAATTAATATTTACAGCTACAAACTTAGCATCTTCACTTGGATGTTCAAGGAACCTCTACTCCAATATTCTTAACAACTTTATTGAAATATAATTCACATATTATACAATTCATCCACTTGGAAAGTATAGCTCATTGTTTTTAGTAAGTTCACTGAGTTGTGCAACCATTATCATGATCTAATTTTATATTTTCTTTTTCTCCCCTAAAATACTCCATACCCATAAGCAGTCACTGCTTGCCCCACCCCTCAGCTCTGGGCAACCATTAATCCACTTTCTGTCTCTATATAAATTTGCTTATTCTCAACATTTTATGTAAATGGAATCATATAATATATGGTCCTTTATGACTGGCTTCTTTCACTTAGGAAAATGTTTTGAAGGTTCATCCATGCTTTAGCATTTGATTTCTTTTGATGGCTGAATAATATTCCATGTACAGATATCACAAGTTGTTTATCTGCTTAATAGTTGATAGACATTTGCATTGCTTCCATCTTTTGGCTATTGTGAATAATGCTACTATTAATATTCACATACAAATTTTAATGTGGACATATGTTTTCATTTGTTTTGGAGATTATATATAATATACACATAATATATATTATATATAATGATATATATGATATCATATATATAATCATATACATATGATATATGATATGTCATATATATACATATATCATATATATATACATATATCTCATATATATGATATTTTTGAGAATTGTCAAATTGTTTTCCATAGTGGCTATGCCATTTTACATTCCCACCAGCAATGTATAAGGGTTCCAATTTCTCCACATCCTAGGAACACTTGTTATTATGTGGTTTTGATTATAACCATCTTAGTGGATGTGAGATGATATCTCGTTGTGGTTTTGATTTGTATTTCCCTGCATGACTAATGACGTTAAACATCCTTTCATATGTTTATTGGCCATTTGTATATCTTCTTGGAGATGTATCAATTCAAATTCTTTGTTTTTAAAAAACATTAGTTTATTACTTACAGTCCCCAAGAGGAGGGGCATGCCATGCTGGGAGAGGGCACATGGGGAAGCACCAAGCTTAGTCACAAAACTTATTGCAGTTTCCACAGGAAGGAATGTATGAAGTAGGGCAAACAAGTTTAGGATTGGCTAGTTTGAATCATTTCAGAGGCTCTGAGGCTTAGGGACTGTCTCTGGTTGCCGAGCACTAGAGTGATTAGGGTAGGCAGATAGTGGTTCAGAGTGTGAGAATATGACAAAGGAAGTAGTTGAAGCTATGGACTCTGGACTGATTGTTATGCATTTGAAGAGTGTGTTTCTGAGAGGAAAAGTCTCAGGGGGTAGTGGTGATGACAAAGGCAGGTAACTCAGGCATACATAATCAAGTTGTCTAGAATAAGGCATGTCCAGGGTATGCATTCAGAGCAAATATTAAAGCATCAAATTTAGAGAAGCTAGAAACATATTGGATACATTTTTAATTGGGTTATTTCCCTTTTAAATGTGGAATTATATGATCTTTATATATTCTGTATAAAAGTCTCTTATCAGACATATAATTTGCAAATATTTTTTCCTTTTTTTTCACTTTTTTGGTGGTATAGTTTGCACCAAAAGGTTTTGATTTTGATGTAGTCCAATATTTTTCTTTTTCCTGTTTTGTTTTTTTTTTTTTTTGGTCACTTGTGATTTTGGTGTCATATCTGAAGGATCATTGCCTAGCCCAAGGTCACAAAGATTATTCCCCTATTTTCTTACATATAAGTTTTAGCTCTTATATTTAAGTTTATGATCTATTTTGGTTTCATTAGGGTGTATGGTTTGAGGTAGAAGTTGAAACTCCTTCTCTGGCCTGTGGATATCCAGTTTTTTCTGCACCATTTGTTGAAAAGACTGTCCTTTTCTCATAAAATGATCTTAATACCCTTGTTAAAAAGCAATTGGCTAAAGATGAAAGGGTTTATTTTGGGGATCTCCAGTCTATCCCATTGGTCTATATATCTGTCCTCATGCCAGTGCCATACTGTTTTGATTACTATAGATTTGTAGTAAGTTTTGAAATCAAGAAGTATGAGTCCTTTAACTTTGTGCTTCTTTTTAAAGATTGCTTGGGCAATTCTGGAATTTCCATATGAATTGTAGAATCATAGCATCGATTTCTGCAAAAATGTGAGATGGGATTCTGATAGACATTGAATTTGTAGGTAGATTTGAGGATGTCTTTGTTTGTTTAGATTTTCTTTATTTTCTTTCCATAATGTTTTGTAGTTTGAAGTGCACAGGTCTTATATTTCTTTTTTTCTTTTCTTTTCTTTTATGTATTTATTTATTTATTTATTTGATAGAGAGAGAGACAGAAAGCACAGCAGGGGGAGCAGCAGAGGGAGAGGCAAAAGCAGGCTCTTCGCTGAGCAGAGAGCCCCACATGGGGCTCCGTCCCAGGACTCTGGGATCATGACCTGTGCTGAAGGCAGATGCTTAACCGCTAGGCCATCCAGATGCCACTCCTTTTTTAAATTTATACTTAAGAAACAGACTCTTAACTCCAGAGAACAAACTGATGGTCAAGAGGAGAGGTGGGTGGAGGAATGGGTGAAATAGGTGATGGAGATTAAGGAGGGCACTTGTCATGATGAGCACTGGGTGATGTATGGAATTGTGTAATCACTATATTGTACACTGGAAACTAATATAACACTGTATGTTAACTACACTGGAATTAAAATTTAGTGATTTTTCCATATATAAGATCATAACATCTACAAAGAGGTATTATTGTACTTCTTCCTTTCCAATCTGGTGCCATTTATTTATTTTTCTTTCCTAATTGCCCTGGCTAGAATGTGCAGCACAATATTGCATAGAAGCGTCAAGAGCAAATATTGCTGTCCTGTTCCTGATTTTAGAAAGAAAATTTTCAGTTTTCCAGCATTAAGTAAGATATTAGCTGTGGGGTTTTGTATATGCCTTTTATTAGGTTGAGGAAGACTCCTTTTATTCTTACTTTTTTGAGTGTTTTAACTGTGAAAGACTATTGAGTATGGTCAAATTCTTTTGTTGCATCTATTGAGATGACTAGATGGTATTGTACATTATTAAATTGTTATAGTATATTACATTGCCTTTTGCATGTTGGACCAATCTTGCATTCTGGAATAGTCATAGTATATGTTTTTACATGTTTTGCATGTTGCTTAATTTCATTTGCTAGGCTTTTTTTTTTTTTTAAGGCTTTTACATCTACATTCATAAGGAATACTGGTCTGTACTTTTTTTTGTGATATCTTTGGTTTTGATATCAGGTTGATGTTGGTCTCATTAAGTTGAGACGTATTCTTCCTCTGTGTTTCTATGGAAGAGTTTATGGTGTTAATTCTTCCTTAAGTGGTAGAATTCACCAGTAAAACCATCTGGTCTTAGACTTTTCTTTGTGCGAAGTTTTTAAAAAGTTACTAATTCAATTTGTAAGCCTGTGTCTTTCCAGAAATGTATCCATTGCATCTAAATTATCTAGTTTGTGAGTGTACAGTTATTCATAGTATTCTCATAGTCCTTTCATTTCTGTAGGGATTGTAGTGAGGTCCTCTTTGTTATCCTTGAGTTCACTAATTTGAATTTTCTCTTTTTTCCTTGGTCAGTATAGCTAAAGATTTTTCAATTTCATAATCTTTTCAAAGAACCAACTTTTAGTTTTGATATTCACTGCTTTTCTATTCTCTATTTCATTAATTTTTACTCTATCCTTTATTATTTCTTTCCTTCTCCTTGATTTTGGTTTAATTTGTGTTGTTTTTCTAGTTTCTTGGGATGAAATATTGTGGTATAGATCTAAGATCTTTCTTCTTTTTATATTATAGGCATTTTCAGCTTTCAGTTTCCTTCCAAGCACTGTTTTAGCTGCATTCTGTAGATTTTGGTATATAATGTTCTAATTTTATTCATGTCAAAGTATTCTCTACTTTCTCCTTGATTCTTCTTTGACCCTTTTGTGACTTAGGATTGTGTTAATTTCCACATATTTGTGAATTTCCTAAATTTTCTTCTGTTATTGATTTCTAATTTTATTCTATTCTGGTTAGAGAGCACCTATGTATGATTTAAATGTTTTTAAATTTATTGAGGCTTGTTTTATAGCTTAACATATGGTCTATCTTGGAGAATATTCCATGTGTAATTAAGAATATATGGTCTATTGTTAGGTGGAGTGTCTAATAGATGTCTGGTAGATCTAGTCCATTTATAGTTGTTCAAGTCTTCAATTTCTTTGTTGATCTCCAGCTTAGTTGTTCTATCCACTATTGAAAGTGAGGTATTGAAGTCCCCAACTGTAATTACTGAATTCTCTATTTCTCCCTTCAATTCTGTTAGTTTCCTTCATGTATTTTGCAGCTCTGTTAAGTACATGTGTGTTTATGTAATTGCTATATCCTCCCGGTGGATTAACTCTTTTATCATTATGAATTGGCTCTCTTTATCTCTGGTAACATTTTTAGTTTTAAATTTACAGTGGCCCTATGTTGATATAAATCACTAACATGTTGAAAGTCATGCTTAAGTTCCCTTTCCAAGTTAGATTTTAATTCTTTATTGTGAATGTATGTATGACATGAGGCTGGTAGTACAAATCAGGGAGTATACCTCCCCCCACCTCCCATGTTCAGTGAAGGACTAGTAGCTTAGAGGTTTTTTTGTCTGGCCCTTTTTTTGAGAGGGTGCCACCTTGGGCATTCATAGTCTTTCAGACTGCCAGAGATGACTGTAATTTAATTTTAATTCTGGGTTTCTAAGAGTCACCCTTTACTAGAGTAGCTCATTGTTCAGTGAGTGTTTGGTCAGAGACTGTGCTTAAGCCATTTGTACCAGTGACGCTTCTGCCCTATGTTGATGGGTCTGCATGTGGCTTGAGGAAACCTTGCAAGTCTGCCCCATGTCCTGCTCTGATTGATTCTGAGTGGAGGCAAACTAGTGTATGTGCATAACTGTCCCAACCCCCACAGTTTGATGACGATCCTAGAGGGCTCTTCTTGGTTATTTCTTTCCCTGGTTCTTTCTATTAAACTTTTGGCTGTTTCATTGTTTTGCAGTATCATAGAGCTACCAACCTTCTCTTAATTGTTCTCTACCAAGATGTCTGTTGTTGGACAATGCCTTTAGGCATGGAGTCTCCTTGCTTTGTTCCGAATAAAGTTGGTTCCCTCAAATGGAGCTTTCAAATCCTTAGTCTTAGAGCCTGCCTCTCCCACCGGGCATAATCTTTGTAGCACTGCATCAGAGCTAGAAGGAAACATGCTTTTGCTGGAGTGATACTCCTGCTCCCTAAATGGACCCTGCAGTGGTGGGTTTTCTTGGCTTGTCCCTCCTGGCATTGAACTGGAACAAGCTGAGGCAGGAGAGCAGATGTGGTCTGAGTATTTTCAGCCTGCCACCCCTGGAGAAGTACTTTCATCCTGAGTAGGGACTGAGTGGGGAAAGGGAGATCCGATCCCCTACTATACTTGCCTAGAATAGACTTTCTGCCACACCAGGCTGGGGATGGAAGTAGGGGATGAAAGATGCTCTTGACCCGACCCTGCTAGTGTAAAACTGTAGCTCCATACTTGGAGATGGGAGGACAGAGAGCTTCATCTTCTTCATTATGCCTGCCTGGAGTAGAATGCCTGGGGTAGCACTTCCCTAGTATAGAACTGGGGAGAGTTCTAAAGGGAGAGTCAAAAGCCACAGACTCAAAAGCCACAGACTTGATTTTCTCATTGAGAGCTGGTAGATTGTCTTAAGTGATTGTCTCTGTATTCATTATGTGCCTTTATGACACTCTCCAGGGGCTCTTAATGACTTTTTTGAAAAAAAAAATTTCACCATTTAAATTGTTGCCTTTCTGGTGAGAGGCTCTGAAGTGGTTTTTATACTGCATTCTAGAAGTTCTTCCTCCTCCCCCTCTCCTCCTTCAATATTTCTTATCTCATTAAATGGCTCCCTCAGTGGACTTAAAGGGAGACTCAAATCTCCACCATCACCCTTACTTAGTGCAGGTGATTATCAACTCCTTCCTTAAATGTTGCAATAGCTTCTTTAGTAGTAATAGTAGAAGAAATCCTCAAATGCAAAGCATCAAAGAATGTAATTCTGCTTTTTCTCTTATTCTTTCTTTGTGTTGAGTCTACTTATGGGCTCACTAAAAGAACTTTTCACCTCTGTGATTGTATTTTCATTTATAGCATTTTCATTTGATTTTTTCAATAATTTCTATCTCTAAGCTGGCATAACATCTCATTTAACTTGTTTTACCCCCTTTCCATTAGAGCATTTAAAATACTAACTACAGTTATTTAAAATTTCCTGTCTTGCTAGTTCCAACATCTTTAATGTGTCTGAATCTTGCTCGAATGAAAGAGCTTGCTTTGTCTCTTGTCATTGTGCTGTTTCTCCTTGATTTTTTTGTACACCTCACAGTTTTCTGGTGAAACTTGAGCATCATATTTGAGACAGCAGAGGCTGAGATTTTATGGCTGGAATTAGGCACACCTTCCCTTGTTCTAGGCCATTAGTGTGAGATTTAGAGTCTGTTTTTCCAGAGTTGAGCAAGACTTGGGATTTGTTACTATTATGGTTGTTATAAGCATACCACTGACTTCAAATTCCTCTATCAATACTTTGTGTTTAGGATGGAAGCTGGCTTGCCAGAGAGTTTTTCTCACTATCTGTTCCAATCTTAGTTGTAAGTCTCTTCTCTGTTCTATCGCTCAGACAGGATCTCTCTTCATATTCTTGTCTCTCTTACACTAGTATACTGCTGTTATTTGTTACTCTACACGTGTTAGCCTGGGAGTATGGGGGAATACGGAGTTATTCTCTATTTTTCTGAATAAGCTTTCAGTTGAGGAAGCACTCTGCTCCTGGACTTAAGTTATATGGACTTCTTGGTGCTCCAGCTCTTTTCCCAGCTTTACTTCTCTGCACAGCATATATTCCTACCACTACTCCCAAGAGCAGAGGGTCTTTTTCTGTTACCCTCCCCCAGCTGCAATACATTGTTTTTTTAAGATTATGAATAGTCAGCTTGTATTTTTAGAGCATTCATCCACAAGTCAGAAAGAGTTCATTTTAACTAGAAGTCCATTATAATCACATATCTGGTTTCTGACATTCCCACCAAGAATAAAAATACAATCTAGCCAACTCATTGTTGGAGTGAGCCATAGGGCACTATGGGGGTTATTGCTTGTTGCCCTTGTCACAGCAGTTTAAGACCTTTGTTCAATAAAGAAGATGGGAAATAAGATTGGGGTGGCGATGTTCATGTCTTTCTCAGAGTGCCTACTGTTTCCCTCAGCTCACATTTGAGGTGTCTTTGAGGCAATCACTTGAAGACTTTGATTAGTATATAATGATGTAGAGTTCAGAGATGTCTGATCTACAGAAATAAAATTGTAAACCATTTCTTGTAGATCATAATAAAATCCATGGTCCATTATAGAAACAACAAAAAATGAGAAGAAAAGAGGTCTTAAGGACAGAGATTTAAGGAACTCCTTTAAGGAATGCCCCCACTTGTTCTCAATGCTCCAATCATATTAATCCTCTTTTAGTTCATGTACTGGAGAATGCTCTTCCCCACCTCCAGGTCTTTGCACGTTTTCTCTGCTGGGATTGTTGTTCCTAATCTATCAACTCCCCTTTCCCACCCTCAAACATTTTCACCAACATCTATAAGGCACCAGTGATTAGCTTAAAGTTTTCTTCTGGAGCACTGGGTGTTATGCACAAACAATGAATCATGGAACACTACATCAAAAACTAATGATGTAATGTATGGTGATTAACATAACAATAAAAAATTTAAAAAAAAATTTTCTTCTACCAGGATGACTTTCTTCACTTTCTCTAATCAGTTTGTCCTACTCCAGAGTACTTTAGGTCCCTAGTACATGTTCCCATCCTGTATTTCTTCATGACATTTTTCACCTTAATTTCTTGCTCAGCATCTATCTCCTCCCAGATTATAAACTTCATGATTGCATAGATTTATATCTATCCCTCTCACTAATAAATGTATTTGTTGTCCTGGACTAGTGCCTGGCCCATAATGGGCATTCAATAAATATCTGAGTAAGTGTATGACCAGGTTTTGTCCTGCTTATTGACCACCTGAAGTTGTGTGCTAGGGTTCATCTGAAATCCACATAATAATTCCTGAGTTACTGTAGTGGAGGTTGAGAGGACATTTTTTAACCATTCCTTTAGTTCACTGAAATGTGGAAGAAAGAACGGTAAGTTGAGGAATGCACAGGACAATAATGGATGGTATACATTATTTTTATGATCTGCTTGGGGTAAAACTAGAATTTTGATAGTAAGGGAGTTAGATATGGAGTGAGAAGTGAAGTCTTTTTCCTGATTCATCTCTCCCTCCCTTTTTCTGTGTCAGTCTGTCTCTCTTTCTTTCTCCTTAACACAGTGCTTTTCAACTCTTTCCTATTAAAAGTCTCTACATCCTAATCAAGAAGAAGAAAGAAATCTAGAGGGACTTTAATATATTACCTATATTTTCTTTCTCGTTAGCTTAACATAATTATATTAATCATAATCAGTGCTTCTGTTTGGAGCCAGGAATTATTAATGGCCCATTCCTGTCAATACTTGCTGTTAGTCCCTGTGTTACATCCCATCCTCTTTTCTAATAAAGTAACAGAGAAGAGTGTACAATTCTAAAGTATAAGGTATAACAAGGTGTGTAATTATTGTACAATAACCTTCTCTCAGGAAATAAAAAAAAAAAGATACTGAACAAAGAGCAAAATCCTTGGAAATCCTTGCTGTGCAGTTATTATAACCTAGCTGTGCAACAGTTATATCACTTTTATGAAGATTTTTAAAAATTATAACAAATTGTTAAAAAAAGAAAGAAAAATATTGGGAGAAATTATAAAGAAAATGCCAGTTTATGAAATAAGTTTTACTATTTTTAACTTCATTCTAGTTAATATTGCAGTAGATGATAATTTCCTTGCCTGTTGGAGACTAGTTTTAAAAAAATGTCTTCCAAAATTAGGTGAAATGTATAACAGGACTTACTTTTCTTGAGCAAAGAGTGGAAATGATGGTTTATGCAAAGTGCTTATTAAACAAAATAGAAATACAAAGCTAAAAATTTTAAGCTTTTAGAGACACCAGCATTCAAACTTTTCAGAGCAGAAACTGAACAGTTCATAAGGCTGTCAGTAAGAAACATAAAGAACCCCAAATTAAACTAAATATGACTTGATAGCTTCCTATCTATATTTAACTGTATGTAGGTGGTTCAGTGGGGGAGACACCAGAGTATCTTTAGGCTGATATTGTCATTTTGCTACCCTAAAGAATGTTATTCCAGCTATGGGTCTCTTAGCATTTCCTTCAGACTCAACATTTTGGAGGTATTAGAAAAGCCTTTACTGAGTGAATGATGGAAGTTTCTATAAATGTTAATGCTCTAAAGACAAGACTTTGTCTCATGCATCTTTCCTTTTTTTTTTTTTAGTCCTAAGGCAGTACAGTATAAATTATGATAGCTCAAAAAATACTTGTTGAATTAAATAACTATATTGAGATAAAAATTATTTGGAGAAGTTAGTTTTTAATGTATTATGTCATGACAAAAGAGCAAGTTTAGAAAGGCACTTAGATATAATTAAAATAAGGCAGAAAAATGAGATCAGATTGTGAAAGTTATAGAGAATTTAGGGCTATTGGCAGCTTCTATAAAATATGTAGACCATTGTTAGCTCTTGAATAACATTTTCATCACAAATTTGCTGTAAAATAATGACGGACCTACAAAGGGCAGATTCTTGAATGCAATAAAGTTAAGATGTATAGGGAAAAAATTACAGGAAATTACATGGAGGTAACATAATTTTTTGAGAAACATGTCATCCTGGATATTCTGTAAGGCCAGGAATATCCTGGAGATGGCATCTGTGGTAAATCACTAAACCTGGTGATTATCAGGTCTTATTTGATTTGAAGCCACATTGTGTTGTTTACCCTGATAATGGAGAAAGCAATGAGTCCACTAAAGATTTCAACATGTATAACAAGAAAGGTGAGTAAATTCAAAATCTTAAATAAGTATCTAATTTAATGAGTACAAGTCACTTCCTTTTTTATGATGGAAGAAATTCAACATCATTAACCTATCATCTGGCAGCTAACTGGTCCTTGCAATACAGTTCCAGAACGAAGTATGATTGGTCCCTGCTATTGGGAAAATGGGCAGTCAGTATTGGCAGCGGCCAGGTTAGTCTTGGTTAATGCTATGGACTGAATGTTCGTGACGCACACATTCATATATTGAAGACTTAATCCGCGGTGTGGTGGTGTTTGGAGGTGGGACTATGGGAGATAATTTGATTTGGTTGAGGTCATGGGGGTGGAGCCCCTGGGTTGAGATTGTGCTCACATGTGGGGATGAAGAGAACTCTCTCTCAGCTATGTGAAGATACAGTGAGAAGGAGGCTGTCTCCAAGCCAGGAAGCTATCTCTCACCATGCTGGCATCCTCATCTCCAACTTCCAGCTTCCACAACTGTGAGAAATAAATGTTGTATAAGCTACCCGGTCTATGATATTTGTTATAGTAGCCTGAGAAAGCTAAAACAGTTAAAGAGGTGCAGGTTGCTTGCTCAGTAATATCCTCTATCCCTTTCACCATGGTCCCCTTGTTCATTAACCCATTGATCAAACCCAGAACTAACTAGAAAAGTACTTCCCCAAAAGTAGTACAATCATTCATAGAGTAGCCCATCTGTCTGCCTGATTGTTAAGGATCTCTTCCACAATAGAGGTCTTTGGTTGAGCAATTATATGAGATATGATATTCTCATGCTCTGGTCTATTTTTAGAACATCTTCTACATATGGACTAGAGTCAGCCAGACTATTAGTCATTAGCCAGGAACCACTGGTGAACCTGACCTTGGTTTACCCTTCCTTCCTTTCGAAGCAAAGAAGTCTTCCCCACTGGGAAGATTTCAGGGTCATGCTGAATGGGGTTGTATACCACAGCAGTTCGCTTCAGCTTGTGTTAATATACTAAGAAAAGCTAATAAACTAGGCTTGAATTTTCTTTATACCCAGCCAACTGATCATAGGAAACTCTCCAGAAAGCTGTACCAATTAAAAAAGAAGCAAGGTAGCACTAGAAAATCTGAGGGTATGAGTAATTGGCTCATGTAACTAACTTTTACCTTCTGGGTCAGCTTATTACTTTTCCTTAGATATTATTTTCACTTGACTGCTGCTGTAATTATTCAACTTTATAGTCAGAATAAGTAATACCGAGAATGGTAATACCCAGCTCATGATGGTAGCTTGTTAATACTTTGAAGAATGGTAGCTTGTGGCTAGCCTGGGATTATTATTAGGGAAAAGAAAGGCACATTATCCCCAATAATGTTCAAAATGGAATCCTGAATTTTTAAAATAAATCTGTTTGACCCCCAACCACTCTCCCCCAAACATCCAGAAAGCAGGTAAAAGAGAATTTTTCTTTTCTGGGTATCCCAGAGGCTACATTCAATGACCAAATTGCATTGGAAAAGTGTATGGACTAGGTGAAGAGGAGCTAAGGGAAATGGTTTTTGTGATTAAAGGTGCATCACTGTCAAATAGCAAATGGTCTAAAAAGCCAAAGAGGGCTCCTCTGGTTTGTCTCGAGTTAGCTGATCAGTAGCCTCAGAAAGTGCCAGTGTTGGTGAATCAGGCCCAGGCATTTAGAGAATCTTTGAGAATCACAGTCCGCATTGAGCCAGTGGCTTAGTTTCATGTGGAGGACATGGGGATAAAGTTTCCCCCAAAAGTATAACTGCCATTTTTCATGTAAAACTGAGATACTACTGGGCCAGGAAGGATGCATTCTTGCATATAACATTCCCATTCGACAAACAATGCTTTCTGAGCCCTTCCCACTTTCCTAGTCATTGAGTTTGAATTAACCCACACAACAAAAGGGATGTCAAGTCAGAGTCACAAGACCTCCATGGGCCAGATACCAAGTTTTGACAAGAACTCGGTAGAAAGCTAATAGCGGCTTTTCCAAAGACGTGCGTTTGGTAGACATATCAAGGAGGCCATAATTTTAAAATCCCAAGGGCTGCCTCCACATGGAGGCTACCTCCCTTTGCTAGAGGTTCCAACTGGCAAAAGCATAAGTTCCAAGAACCTGTACCATTTCCAATACCCAATAGGTCCAATAAGGTGCTGTCCTTTGTTTTTGGTGATGAAGGCCAAAGAAACAGCAGTTGTTCTTTGGCTGCTGGATGGACTGAGCATCGTGAATCCATCCTCATGGTCCTAAGAAGCTTTACTTGGCAAACTTGAGTTTTCTCAGGGTTTATCAGCACCCCTGTTGGCAGAAGTGCAATGGGGCTATTGAGCCTGACACTGCTGTCTTTCTAAACAAAAGGACATCTCTATAGTAGAAGCTCTGGATATCAGAGGGAAGAGTAATACTCATACTCAATCCTAAAACTTTTCTAGTGGCAAGCGGCAGTGGGATTTGTCCCACTATCTTCTCTCCTGAGCTCTTCCCAGATAGGGATAACCTCCTTTGGAATTTATATGAGAAGGAAGTACTAGCATATAACACATCAATTTATAGAAACAACAACAAAGAAATACTTTGAATTGGCCAAAGGACCCCACTCAATAGATCTTATTAGCTTATCTCCTCCATTGTGACCCCTGCCCAAAACAGATCAGTGGGATCCTGGCACTCCTTCCCTCCTGCATCTGTGTAGGTTGGAGACTGGGCTCTCATTTGTCACAGAGCCATAGCCATAGAATATGGAGTCCTTCACTTCTTTGATGTTCCCCCCGCATACTCAGGAAGTAGCTGAGATTGGGGTGAGAGAGTGGGGGAATTGGGTTGGAGAAAGATGGAGAGAGACAGAGACAGACAGAAAGAGAGAGAGAGAGGCTCCATGCCAGTAAGCAAGGCACATTTATTTTCAGTGCCAGTAGGCAAGGCACTTCTGTTTTAAGTGACTGTATCATGGCTCAACCAAATGAATTTCTAATGCTTTTGTTCTACCCAAAGCTCAAATTAGATTTAGAGACTTCTCTTCCTCCTCCTGCCTGGGGGAGAGCGAACAGCAACAAATGGACCTTTGAGGCAGTTTGTTTCTTTCCTATATCCTGGCCGTCAGGCTCCTGGAAAGGCAAGACAGTAGGAGACCCTTACTCTCTGATCTCTCTCACCATTTGGGTGAGAGCATTTGCTTCTAGACCCCGGAGAGGCTCTTCAGATCCTCTAACTCAGTCCACAAACAGCCCTTTCCTTTTCCAGAAAGCCATGTCTCTGTCAGCATCCTATCCTTGTCACCAGAACTGTCACAAACCTTGAAGTGTCTGAGATTTTATTCTTCCGACAAGCTAACAAGCTAGCCTGCTACAGTTCCACAGGTGCTGGCAGAAGGCACACAATTCCTGATGTAGAGACAAAGCACTTCATTGCTCATGGCAGAGTAGACAGACAAAGCTTCAGGTCTACATTGGTTCCTTTGTCCCCAAAGTCCCACAGGGCCCAAGTGGATGCTGCACACACAGTGGGTTTGTGTCACAGGTGGGGAGTCCTGCATTTAGGAAACCTCGATCTTTTACAGGGGCTGTTAGCAAACCAGCCTGACCTTTGCACTCAATGGACAATACAATCTTTATCTTCCCAGGCTGTTTTCTATGCAAATGTCCTTAAAAAGATAGTGCAGAACATAGACCGGAAAACTAGATGTGCAGAAATATGATACTCCCACGGAGAATTGTCTTCCAGCATATTTTTACCTGATGTTGCGTGGTTAAGAAATCAGTCTCCACCACAGTCCAGTACTAAATCAATCCATTAGGTATTTCCCAAAAGGAGAACAAACACTTGACAAAGATGAAATGGTCTTGTTCTAAAACCCTAAAGAATTCTGTTGTGATTCTTCTTCGTGGGCTTGTTGCAAGCCCCATCTAATCTGCCTTAGATGCTGAGATAGGCAGAATACCCCCCCAAAAAAGATGCTTACATCTTAATCCTTAGAACCCGTGAATATTAATCTTACATGGCAAATGGGCATTAAGGTTGTAGATGGAATCAAGGTTGCTTATCAGCTGACCTCTGTACCCACATTTCCTTCTGCTTCAGTGTCCTGCTGTTTGCAGGGCACTGTGGTATAAAAGAAAAAATAGGGGCTTTGGATCAGACAAAGTAGAATTCTGATTCTATAGCTTGGACGGTTTATTTAGCCTATGTCTCAATTTACTTATGTGTATAATAGGGGTGACAAGAACTATATTACAGAAATGTGGTGTTTAAATGAGATAATATTACCAGAGAAAATGCTCAAGAGATGTAAATTTCCAAATTCTTACTCTTATATTTCAGGAGGACTAGGTAATCAATGTACATCTTAACTCAAATAACAAACTACTTGTATTAGTTTGGTAGATCTGATGTAACAGAGTACCACAAACTGAGTGGCTTAAACAACAGAAACTGTAATGTCTCACACTGTTTGAGGCTAAAAGTTGAATATCAAGGTATCAGCAGAGTCGGTTCCTTCTGAGGGCCGTGTGGAGAATCTGTCCCATGCCTCTTGCCTACCTTAGTGATTTGCTGGCAATCTGTGACATTCCTTGGCTTGCAAAGCATCATCCCGACCTTTGCCTTCATCTTCAACTGGTCCTCTCCCTATGTGCATGTCTGTATCCAATGTTCCCTTTTTGATAACGGCACCAGTCACATTGGAGTGGGGTCCCACACTATTTCAGCATGAGTTCATCTTAATAATTTTATCTACAATCATCTTATTTCCAATAAGGTCACATTCAGTGTTACTAGGGGCTAGAACTCCAAAGTATAAATTTTGGGGGGACACTTTTCAATCCACAATAGTATTAGAAGTGATCTCCACTAGTGACAGATTTTTGTAAAACTAGGAATTTAATGTTAATAATTGTCAATCCCGATATCATTTTCTTCTACTAAAGAGTGCAGGTTTGTCAGATTGTCAGGTAATAATGTCTACTATAATAATCTACACAAAATGTTTAATGAAAGCAATTACGGAAACATTTCTTTAGTTAAACATCGCATAATTGTCTTCCCACAACATGGCAGAATAACCAGAGAAGGTCAAATCATTGTCAATGAAAGAATGTCCGTAATTCAGGGAGCTTTAGTACTTACTATCAGACTAAGTCAAACTACATTGTTTGATTTTCACATTATAATACCATACTTTTCATGGGCTCTGATTAACAGTGATAAATAGTACATGCATTATGTATTGATTACCACTTACAAAGCTGCTTTGTAGGTAGCCTCCCTTTAAGATCATTACTGGACAGAGTGCAGCCTTGGGTTTGAAGAGAACTCTGGCAATAACCGTGTTCTGAGGATCCCTGTAAGAGTATAGGATCCATGCGATTCTGTCTCTCTCTTCCTCACTTTTCTTTCGCCATAGTCATTTGATTGAAAAATGTGTTGAGAAACTACTGTGTGTAAAACACAACACTGTTCTATGTGCTAGAAAGCTTTACTATTAAAGACCCCACAGTTTAGTAAGGGGAAACAGTCATGCATCAATAATTATAATATAACGTGCTACTTCTACTTCTGATCAAGATGAAGTAACAGGAATTAAGCCTCTTGCTGAAACACCTCTAAAAAGCACAAAATCTATAAATCAATTATTGTAAAGACATTAGACATCAAGCAACAAAGGACAGTGTTTCTGAGAAATGAGAAAGAAACTAGGGACGCCGTAAGATTGCCCCAGCTTACTGTCTGGAGAGAGTCTCCCCGCCATGGTGCAGAGAGGAAGAACCCAGCCGGAACTCAGGGGATCTTTTGAGGTGAGGAGCTGGGGCTGGTAGATTACAGGAACGAAATACCCTGGACCGAGAGAGCCCAGGAGACCCGAAACGGTCCCCCTCCGCTCTTCAGCTGAGGACTAATCATCAGTGTAGATGAGGGAACTCTCAAGGCCAAGGAAAGAACCACCTGAAAAGTTTAGAAGTAATAATACTTGGAGGTCACATAGGGCTGAGAATAATCTGTTTTCCCACCAGCCAGAGTAGAAAACCTCATAATTCACAGAGCATCAGGCTTACTACTCAGTAGTGGACCAAAATTAGCCCTAGACTAAAGGCTGCTCTGGTCTAGCATAACAAAGCTTAAAACGAAGTCCCAAAAGGGTCAGACTCTTGCCAAGCAACTTAAGTGTGTCTCAGAACAAAGTTTAAGAATATTTATAGCAATACAAAAATACTCCAACCTAACAAGGTTAAATTCACAATGTCTGGCATCCAGTCGAATATTATCAGGCATGAAAGAAGCCAGAAAGTCTGACCCATATGAGAACAATAATATGAAGTGGGTTGAGATATTGGGGATATTTATAAGAAATTATGGGAGCACAGAGGAAGGGACAGTAAACTCTGTTTGGTTAATATGAGTGAGGTAGGTATTCATTGGGTTTCCCAGAGGAGGAGTGAGCGAATGTGAAAATTAAAGAGTGAGCAGGTGTCATCCAAGTGAAGACAAAAAGCATTTGTGACAGACACCACTGAGGTGCCACAGCAGAGGCACCCAAGCACAGATTTGCTATACAACATATAAGTGGGTCAGCGTGGCTGAAGGTAGGAGAGGGGAGAGAAAATTCAGGAGAGCCGTGTGCCAATCAGGACTTAGGGTGCGTCCTGTTTGGCAGACCTTTTCTGTAAAGGTCCATATAGTAAATACTTGGGGCTTTACCGACCACGTATAGGGTCTTACTGCACACTCTTTCTTGTGACTCTTAGGCCATAAATTGTAGATCCATGGTGTAGATGATGGGGCAGGATTGAATGTTTGTCAAAGGTGAAAGACCTGTGAGGTTTGTATTTTAGATAGGTCATTTTGCCAAAAATGCGGAACGTGCGTTTGAAGGGATGATGCCGGGGTATGGTTTAGAGAACAGTTGTGTTAGCTCAGCTGAGAGCTAACAGGGCGGGTAGGGGAGCTGGCTTTATGAGTCTGAAGCACTGAAGAGAAGTCTGCGTCGTATTACAGATTTGGGAGTCACCGGTATGTATTTCAGTTTAAACCTCAAGCGTGAATGAGATCACGCAAGAAGAGTAGGCGGAGGAAGACATTTTACTGAAAGACTAATATGCGCTAGGCACATTTACTTGTTAGCGCATTCAGCCTCAGTATTACCCCGTATAGATAGAACTTACTACTCCCATTTTACAGATGATGAACCTGAAAGCTGAAAGCTCGGAGGGCTTAAGCAGCTTATTCAGAGCTACCAAGGAGAAAGAGAGTCCATTTGGTTCCAAAGCTTTATTCCGTTTTCCGTTGTACTCTGCGCTCGGCTGTTCCTAAGGCATCGCGCTGGTGGCCTTCAGCCGCCACTGTGGCTTCTGGTCACACTGCTCCCCTCCTCACTGCGTGTGTCTCACACCACTTTGCCTTCAACCATTCGCCAGTGGTCCAGGGATCCAAGAACCGCCCCAGCTGCTCACAAAGGAAGGCGACCGAGCGTTGCTGCCGAACGCCTATTACGTTACCCTTTCCAGAGAGCACGCCTTCTCTCTCTGCAACCAATTTGTCCTCCACATCCTCGAATTTGAACCAACCCCACTGCCCTACCACTAATCTTTTAAAACTTAAAAATTCAGATAGTTCAGACACACAAAATTCACATGATCCTTGAGACACTCCCCTGTAGCGAGGAATTTCTAAAAGTCAGTGCTAGCACTGCAACTGTTCACAAAGAGAAACTGGCCAATATTCATAATTCTTCAAACATATGGTAAGGCAGAGCATATTTTAAATATCAAGAACATTTACTCGAGACCTTCCCAAATGGTTTCAGAATTTTTATTTGGGGCTTGGACATGGATCAAAACATGTATTTACCTGACCGAGCCCAGCCTGCCTAAGCCTTCAGGGTGCGTATGTTTTTCATGCCACGATATTAAATATACATATTAATGAAATTTTACATCCAGTCTTGCACCAGAACTGGGAACGGCTTTGATAGATAGGCAGGACTTCACTGAAGTAACTCTAACATCCTTCTCTTCACACGAGTTTCCCCTTTATTTGTTCAGCATGGAAAACAAACACTGAACATATGGAAGGATAACAGGGAGTGCTGAAAACTTTGAAAAATATTTTGTGCAGGTTTAATTTTGGTTACACGGGACTTAATGTTTTGAAGAATTTAGTGCAAATTTTTCTTCATTCCTAGGAAATTTGCCGATCTGAAAAACACAGAATTGTGCTTGTCCTTGAACAAGCAGGAGCTTCGGGAGAAAGAGTCAGCGCTGTGGACTCTATTACAGATCCATTTCACTCACAGGAAGCTGAGGACATCAGAGGAGGGCATATTTCACAGAATTACAGCAGTACGCCAAGAAAACTTGGAAAGACCCCACGTCTTTCACATCCCTAATATTTTACTCTAATTCTCTACTCTACTCTAGCAGATCTGTTCTTTTAAAACTAGAAGTTGCGTAAAAAATACTGAAGAAAAGTGCTTTTTTAATTTACTGGATTGAATCTCGATACCAGAAATCTACCAGTAACATGAATCGTGACACAATGAAATTGTATAAATGTGATAGGAATAGGATATCAGCTGAACAACAGATTATTTGTAATGTCTTGCTTGCTTTAAAAGTACTTAGGTCTAATTTTTTGAATTTCTGGCTTCTCCCCATCCCTATAGCCCCCATATGTCCTCTACAATTTCTTTCATACCATCCCTTTGTTTCCACTGAGCTATCTTTCTCTGTCCAAAGTATCTAAAATTCCACTTTCTGTGAGAAATCTACTTTGATTACAGGGCAGGAGGGGGGTATACAGAGATGGGAAAATGAAAATGTTCTCTCCTTTTTCTAGCAGAGTCACAAACATCTGACCATTCTTTGGCTTTAATTTCAAATGAAATGAAATGTAAAGCATTCCTAGACAAACACCTTATTATGCCTTGTTATACCCCTTCATACATTTCTAGGAATGTGGCTTATTGATAAATATTTCTATAATATTAAATCTGTGGACAAATTTATTCCTTTTCATTAAAGGATCCCAAAAAGAGTGGTGTTTTCTTCTATATGAAATAAAATTACCTTTGTTACATGTGGATATATATATATTTATGTATATATGTGTGTGTGTGTGTGTGTATTAGTTTCCTGTTTTTAAATGCAGCACTTTAAAAAGTTCCCTTTTTTAACAGCAAACATAATAGCATATTTTGTCTTTAGAACTGTATTGTTTCCGTGAAATATGACATCTCTTGTGGATTTATAAGCTTTGAGAAATATGAATATAATAAAAGAGGCCAGTGTCACTGACATATCGTGAACACCCACCACTTGTTTTTTAAATAATAAATGCAAAACACATTCTAATTAGTAGCTATAATCCTGTTACTTGAAAGATTTATCACGTTGACTCTATTGCGAGTGTACCACCTTATAGATCAGAAATTTCTAGTGAAGTGAAGATTTGCTTTACAAATAAAAGAAGATATGGCTGCATATAAATCTGGGTGTGTGCATAATTGAAAGAGCTATAGAAACGAAAATGGGGAGGGAACGAGCGATTCCTGGAATTGATGCCCATTGAATCTCTGCCCATTTCTAAAAAAGAACCTTGAAAAAAACATATCCTGGCAAAATATTGGTTTCCATTACTTTTCATTTTCTCTTGCCAGGATCAGAACCAGATGTTCTGTAATATAGCAAAGTCTGTTCTATTGGCATTTTTGGTTGTATTAACTTCAGGAACTACTGGAAATTTTATGTGAGAAGATTCACAGGTGATTAGCATCCAAATTTCCTGAGACTTCAGAGGTTTTGATGGGGTTGGAGAAGAGATGGCACACAGTGAAAGTGTCCAAATATCCTGTGTTCTCTTCTTGATATGTTCATATTCATAATGAAATACATATGCTCATGTAACTCATCTTACAACATATGGTACAATATAATTGAAGAAAGTCTATGCAATTATTTCACCCCTCCAAAAAAAGAAAACAGTTCTACATTACTAATAAAAACTAGTCAGGGCTTAGAGTGTGTGCTAGAGATACAGATTTTAAATATAGCTTACCCAAATATCCCACAAGTTGAAGTGAAAATAAGAATGGAACATGGTACGACTAGGTTGCAATTTGGGGTAGTGTCATTTGCTCTTTTTTCCCCCTTTACTTCTAACCTACTACAAACTAACCTAAGTGATTTCCAAACTGACAACTAAAACATGTAGAACTTGAGGTTATGTGGGCGATCATACTTAAAATAAAATCCGTGACTTTCTTCCTCTGCAAATTTCGTTAAATCAGTTAATGGGGGGGGGATGTCTTTGAAAATGCAACACCATATGTAAAAGTATCCCCCTCCCCCACCACACACACACACTATATTTGAAGAGCTGGTCAAAGTGCTTGCATTTAATAGCATTTCTAGTATTAAGTTTCAGCAATGGTGCCGTAGTCATGAGAAGCTTGCCACCCCTGGAAGCTCTGTCTCTTGACACAGCATTAACCCCATGACTGAGTTTCAATTGTTATGCTTACATTTTTAAATGGCAACTAGGTGAGGCAGTGAATGACATGTGTTTTGGTAAAGAGAAAAAGGATAATGTAGATTACAACATTTTGTTTTAGTGAAATAACCTTTCTGAGGATGCTCCCAATTCTTCATTTTATTTACCACCTCAGTGGTGGTGTGGAAGCAAATGAAATGAGACAGAGCAGGTCTCTCTAAGAGTGGGAGGGAAAGATGGTCACTACAGTGTCAAACTTCCTATCTCCAGCCCACCCCCCCTACACACACACAAAAGGCTCTGAGTGAATTTCCAGCATATTTCATATCCTGTGGGAAGAATGAGCATCAAAAAGGTTATGGATGAAGCCAAACAGGTTATGACCAGATGTTCAGAGAGTCCTTAATCACAATGCTGTGGGGCTGAGCTGGTGTCCTGACATTTTCCAAAAGCCCATGTAGTAGGGCTTCTGTGGATGGGTCAACTAGAAGTATTAGTGGGGTTGGAGAAGTATTACAAACCATGATCTAGCAAAAGACCAAGCAACACAAATTCTCCTTGTATAGATTTTTTTCCATAATATATGCCAATGAACAATACCTCAGTTACTAGTTGAAGCTTTAGCAGGAATTACTTGATAACCCACTGAGAGAAAAAGGGAAACATACACATGCAAGGCTCTGGGGGCTGGAGCCCTGGAATTTAGGGAACAGAATGATAGAATGGAAAAAAGAGCCTATGCGGGTCAGGGCAAGGTGTTAATGGTAAGTCTCTATCTGTTTCACAATTTTCCCTCAAATTGGCTATGACAATGAGATTCAAAATTACATCCAAACATGTTCTAGCTTGCCAATGTTGTGGACAATATTTTGTTTTTCTTCATCTACACTGCCCAGTGATGGATTTAACTATGTATTACTATTCTAATTCCTAAAATGGTAAATCAGCTTTGGAAAGAAGCTGGCTCACTTCCAAAAGGTGGGTTTTAGAATCTCTGGAAGCATCAAGAGATATTTTTCTTAGAAGGTTGGCAAAGCGCCACACTGCCTGGGGAAAGGGTTTGTTATCATATTTGCCAGAGTATAAAATATAATTACCCCCTCTGAACCAATATGCTTCGAGCTGCTCCCAGATAGCTAATCAGAGTTGATCTCAGTTACTATCCCTTGCTTCCCAGATAAAAGTAACCATAAGGCCTTGATACCAAGAGATTTCTAGGGAGCCTTCTGGACCATCTGACATACCCCTAGGCCAGCAATGAAAGCGTGTATAAAAAGACCTGGCCCAGAGGAAAGTAGGAGGGCAATACTTAACTGTATTAAAATTTAAACTGAGATAAGTCAAATGCAGGTATGTCTTACAGTCTACAGATATGATTATCAGAAAATTTGTGTTCTGAAATTCTGCAAGAAAACGAGTCCATCCTCTGTAAGTGTGAGCCCTACAAAAGAAAGAGAGTGGTGGTTCTGGTTCAGAAAAATGGTAAACACTGTAACAAATCACGGCCCCATGCTAGCCAGGCACCCTGGGAGATGGTTGGGCTTAGGATAACTCTTTAAAAAACAAAACAAAACAAAACAAAAAAACCAATAAAGAGTTCAGCACTAATTGTTACAACCTATGAGCTGCCCAAGCTGACTCAAGTGATTGTAATTATCCTCCCTCCCTATGGAACCGCTGCGGAGGGGCCAGCTATGTGGACTAGGGGAGCATCATCCCTGGGTGGACTGGTATGGGCTGTCAAAGGTGACCCCACAGGGCAGTAAAAAGCAAGAGCAGCAGCAGACCAGTGAGACTAATGTTCTCCCTGCTTTAGACTGCATTTGCCCTGAGGTTAACAGATCTACTGGGAGAGAGAAACAGAGATTTTCTGGCTAATGTGACACACCAGGTATTAGAGTAAATAATTGGAAAAATAAGGTTCCTAAAACTGTATTTGTTACTTGAGTTTGTGGAGAAATTTACATTGACTATATTCATGAGAAACCCTCTCAACCCTCAGATTACAAAAGAGAAAATTTAGGTTAGGAGAAACAATAGTTGGGGCTAGAGGTGTTGATCTAAATATTACACAGCAAATTAGTCCCATGCAAGGAAGGAGAATCCATTTCTGATGTCTCTTCCAGGGCTCTATTCGTTTCACCAGGCAACATTTTCTGAAGTCCCACAGCCTTGATACTGCCCTTTGTTGATTGCTGACTTCATTCACTTATTGTTCCTTTATCCACTTATTCAATCAACAAATATTTACTGAACAACTCTTATGTGCCAAACACTCTCCTAATTGCCAGGAATACAGAAGGGAAAAATACAAATTCCTTGTTTTTGTAGAGCTTTGTTTTTTTTTTCATTTGCACACTCAGGTTCAGAGAAATAAAAGCTATGTTGAAACCTGTGATAAATAGAACATCTCAAAACCTCAGAATCATCCTCAACAACCAGACACGGTCAATGAATTCCACGTCCTGGGCATTGTTTGGTCAAAGGTTTCACCCCCATGTATCAACAGACTCATCATGACTTACGGTGGTTAAGAGATCATTTGTGGACTAACAGATAGTCAGGCAAGGGTTAACTAAGCAAACCTAATGTGGGCAAAGCTTGCTTTGTACTCATCCTTTGTCCTCTCTTGCTCTGATTTTTTTTTCCCCAGTAGTGGCATCATCTTTTACCCTGGTGACAGAGCCTCACTCCTCAATCTTTCCCTTTCTCCTTCTTCTCATAGCTCCATTCCCTTCAGAGCAAGATATAAATACCTGGTGAGGGTTTTAAGTGCTTTAACCCAGGTGCTTTACCGGAAATCAGAGCATTAGGATGAACAAATCCCTAGCAGAATTTAAATCCAACTAGTACTAAACCCAAAAGGTCAAGCATTGATCTGCAGGGGGTAGAGCATAGGGAAACATTTCAACAGTACTTGATTCTTGTAAGCATCTCCGAGTCTCTAAATTTGGGATCACAATCACTGATGCCATTTTGGATATCATTATAATGATTTTTCTTATATTGATATTAAGTTATGAGACATACATTTACATTAAGAAGTTAGAGATATGTTAAGATATTAATTCTTATAATTTTTGCTGTTGCATACTAGCAAATCATTAGTTAATACTTGTTCACAGATTTAGAAATTGTCAACAATATAGTCATGTAATTTTACTATTCATGTAAATTTGCACGGCTCAAATACAGAACTCACAGGCACTATATTTTTCTAAAAAGTCAAAACACATACATATTTATATTGATCTTAGATTTAGTCCTACATGTAGATCCTCACAAGTTCCAACTTAAAAAGACCTATAGAGGCAATAAAAAAGGAACACTCACAAACATTAATACTAAAGAACGAAAGATAAACATATGCCAGAAGAAAGGAATCCTACCAAGTGCAAGGCAGATGAAGTCCAATTTGGAAAATGCTTCTCCAGGCTTTGACTTTGAGTGGATACTGCCTGAAAAAAAATTAAGAAGATATATCGTACTTTTCATTAATTCAGAGACCCACAGCCTATGCCAACTCAAGCCTGCTCACAAAGCGTTGCTTTTGGAAGAAAGCTAAAGACTGTCCCTTTCCTGTTTCTTCAATCCCAGCTATTTACATGCACTCAGATTTAGAAAATTACAAAAGCCACGAGAGCAGTAAATTGACAATAAGCGTGCCTTGTGGTTTGCGAGGTGTAGTCTCTATGGCTAAAGGGCATTAGGTCAAACAGACATATAAAGGATCCCCAGAGCAGTCAGTGCCGGCTTAGCAGTGTAGCATTTCATATGCTCCACTGGTTATGAAATAATATGCGAATGCCTGCCACAAGTAGAGAATCAGGTAGGTGCTGTGCAACTCGAATCTCACAGCTAAGAAAAATAATAGAAGAAAATCGATCATCTCTCAGCTTCCGGGAACCCACACTCATTAGTAATTATTAAGTATGAAAATATCTTGCCTCATTTGAATAAAATCAAAGTAAAAAAGGTGTATCTTTTGATAAAGGTATGTATAAACAATGGACTAATAAACTGTGAAAAGAAATCTCAAAAAAATAGATTTACATTGAAAATTAGAAAAAAGTTTCAGAAAACTAATTGGCACACTCAATAAAATTTAAGAAGATATGGCCACTCTAATGCTATTAAACTGTTAAGAGACAAAATCTAAAATAAAAAGTTAAGAGGATGGACTACAAATGGATATAAACAGGAAACACTTCCAGGAAACAAATATGCAGTAATTGGAGGTAGTAAAAGATAGAAATGATAAATAAGAAAATGTAATTAGTCATTTGATGTCCAGACTTGCAAATTACCTTACATCTTAAAGCAAAAAGAAGATGTTAAAAGCAAGTACTGAGAAAGTAAGAGACTTGGACAACAGAGAAAAACAAATCTAAGTGTAAGGAATGCACCGGAAGAAGAAGCAAGAACTTTTGGTCAAAATCAAAGACATATCTAGAGAAAATATTCTGAACTAAAAAGCATTCATGTTAACAAATGTATAGGTTTCCCATATTTTACGTTAAATAACTGGGAGAAAGGCATGTCATTTCCAGAACATTTCCAGAAGAAATATTTGAAATACAAGGATTATGAAAATCTCCTCAAGCATTATGAATATATTGCAATGGTATGTGGTTTTCCTTCACAATATTAATAAAGGGTAATATAGTTATATATGCAGAGAAACTTTGTAGAACAAGATGATAAAAAATTTCTTTTTATATGTGAAGAAAATATATTGTCAGATATGTAAGAATATGGAAGATACACTGCCTTCTATATAATTTTTAATTGAAGACCTAAAAAACAGACATAAGGTAAAATAAAAAATGAAAAATTTAAGGCATGAGATAAGTAATCAAACAAGTTAAACAGATTAATTTTTTTTAAAGATTTTATTTATTTATTTGACAGAGAGAGACACAGCGAGAGAGGGAACACAAGCAGGGGGAGTAGGAGAAGGAGAAGCAGGCTTCCCGCTGAGCAGGGAGCCCGATGTGAGGCTCAATCCCAGGACCCTGGGATCACGATCTGAGCCGAAGGCAGATGCTTAACGACTGAGCCACCCAGGCGCCCCTAAACATTAATTTTTAAGAATTATTTTATCCATGACTTTAAAATTAAATGTCACAATGTCAAAATTATTCAGAAAGCAATAAGTATAATATATAAATCTTAATAAATCACAACGTTATTCTAATATTGGTACACATACATAGAGAAAGGGCATGACTCTAAGCTCAGATAAAGGCAAAATTATGTATCTTAAAGAGAAATTAAAAGTATCTTAAAGAGAAGCTAAAAGTTATTTCAGGTTATATTAAGCTGATTAGAGAATTACAGTTAATATTTTTGTTAAGAAATGTAAGATAACCACTAACAGACATATAATTTATACCTCTTAAAATAACAGAGCTTTAAATAAATGCAGAAAAATACAATCTATTTGCTAAGATAAAAATAAATTAATCAGCAAAATATTAAAATATAGTGTATAAGATGACAAAGTAAGATAAATGTCAAAAATAATGATGGCTACAGATCAACCACATTTTTTATGAAAGAAAGAAGATTCTTAGACTGGTTTGATAAATAAGATGGCAATGCATCTCAATGCAATGTTTTTTTAAATTTTATTTTATTATATTATGTTAATGACCATATATTACATCATTAGTTTTTGATGTAGTGCTCCATGATTCATTGTTTGCGTATAATACCCAGTGCTCCATTCAATACGTGCCCTCTTTAATACCCATCACCAGGCTAACCCATCCCCCAACCCCCTCCCCTCTAGAGCCCTCAGTTTGTTTCTCAGAGTCCATAGTCTCTCATGGTTCATCTCCCCCTCTGATTCCCCCCCCTTCATTTTTCCCTGCCTACTATCTTCTTCTTCTTTTTTTTTTTTAACATATAATGTTAATATAATTTGTTTCAGAGGTACAGGTCTGTGATTCAACAGTTTTACACAATTCACAGTGCTCACCATAGCATATACCCTCCCCACCTATCACCCAGCCACCCCATCCCTCCCACCCCCCCACCACTCCAGCAACCCTCAGTTTGTTTCCTGAGATTAAGAATTCCTCATATCAGTGAGATTATATGATACATGTCTTTCTCTGATTGACTTATTTCGCTTAGCATAATACCCTCTATTTCCATCTACGTCATTGCAAATGGCAAGATCTCATTCCTTTTGATGGCTGCATAATATTCCATTGTATATATATACCACATCTTCTTTATCCATTCATCTGTTGATGGACATCTTGGCTCTTTCCAAAGTTTGGCTATTGTGAACATCGCTGCTATAAACATTGGGGTGCACATACCCCTTCAGATCACTACATTTGTATCTTTGGAGTAAATACTGAGTAGTTCAATGCAATGTTTTTAAGAGATTCACCTATTCCTAATGAAATAAAAAAATTAAAAGTTTAAAAATCAACAAGACATCATACAAATATAAATATAAAATAAAAGGGGGTCATAAATAATAATTCAAAGAAAATACTGAAATAAAGGTCATTTCATTAAAGTGCACAGTGAAGACAGATTGCTAAATATATGACCAAGCTCAACAAGAAATATATAGGTATATGAAAAACAGTATAAAATTACCAGCCATGAAAGAAAACTTTATTAGAAATTTCTGCCATATTCTTAGTAGAAAGGCTGAGTAATGTATGAAATATTAAATTCTCAAAATTAATTTCTGTATTTAATAAAAGTATCAATTAAATTACCAATTTTCAAAACTTAAAATTGTGTCATCATTCCTCAATAATCAAGAGAGTATATAAATACTTTTTAGGAAAGATAACTAATGAAGCAAGACTTATTTAACTAAATATTAAAATATACTAAAAATAATTATATTAAAAATAGAATAAAAATAAAATAGTACAGATCAGTTAAAAGGAAGAGAAATTTTGTAAAAAGATCTCATCAAAAGTCCACAGTATCTACCAAATATATATAAAATAAGTCAACAGATAATTAATGGATTATTTGACAAATGAATCTAAGATAATTGCTTAGGTATATTAAGTAAATCTGGATTAATTATGGTTCAATAAGACAAGAGGTGAAATGGACTTCCAGGGAAGATGGCAGAGCAGGAAGATCCTAAGCTCACCTCATCTCCCAGATACATCTAGAGAACACCCACATCAATGTAAATAACCCAGAAAATGACTTGAAGACTGGCAGAACAGACTCCACAGCTAAATGTAAAGAAGAGGCCATATCAAAGAGGGTAGGAAGGGCGGCGATGTGGTCCTGAGCCTAACAGACCCTTGGTACTGTCCTTGGGAGGGAGGAAGGTCTTGGGGGTGGAAAGGGGAGAGAAAGAGACCCTCGTGCCAAGCACCCTAGGCACAGGGAATACACACAGAGAAAACAAATCCCCATAACATTCAGCTTTGGAAACCAGAGGGGCCTAATTTCGTGAGTTCTTACAATCAGCAAGCCTTAACACCCAGAACTTTAAAAATCAGCAGGCTCAGCTCTAGGAGAGCCAGGAGGGCAAAAGGAAACTGAGCGTCCACCCTTAAAGGGACAGCACAACAAACAGCCCTGCAGAGAAACAGCATAGAAGCAGTAGTTTGAAAATCACTTGGGGTATATGGGAAAGAGACTTATTTACTAATCTCACAGCATATGCTGAAGTGAGAGGGATCATTAGAAGACTTCTCCAGGAACAAAGGAGCTGGAGATGCTATTTACATCCTCCAGCTCCCAGCCTATATGCACAAACACCTGCAGGAACCAGCACAGTGCCAACACTTTTCAACTAACTTGCTAACAGCATGCCATACCCCCATTCTTCTGTGAACACACCCTCTCCAGCCCTGTGACAGGAGTTTTCTAAAGTGGCTCCAAGTCCTCTCCTACAACAGACCTGTGAAAACCTTGCCAATATTACATGCCCCAACCCCACATTCTCCTGTGGACCTTCCCCCTCCTTTGTGGAAGTCCATCCAAAGTGGTGCCCCAAACGTGGCAGTGTACAAACAGCCCCAACAGGGGCCAGCACCACTCCAAAGTCACTCCTGCCCTGGGGAGAAGGAAAGACAACCACACACACACCAGTCCAACTGTGGCCCCAGCAGTAGGTTGGAGGCAGACTGCTGGTCTGACTGCAGACCTCACCTACCAATGAAAGCTTCTCATGGGCACAGGACAGGGAAAGCACCCTGCAGTTCAATGCTACTGCATCTCTGGGAAACACCTGGTCTGACTCAACTCAAGCCCAAGGCAACCCCACACTTGCTCACTAACAACACAGGGACCAAATGCTGCCCACAACAGGCAAAGAAAGCTATTGAAGATGACTGGACTGAAGGTAACAGTGGCTCAGCCACAACAGCAGGTGCACACAACGCACATAGGAGATACCCATGAAGCACCAGGTTCTGGTGAACGGGAGACACTGCACTGCAGGGCACTACAGGACTCCTTTCATAAGGCCACTACTTTCAGGCACAGGAGACATAGCTGACTTTCCTAACTCACAGAAACAGGCACAGAGAGGCAGACTAAATGGGGAGACAGGAATATGTCCCAAGTCAAAGAGCAGGACGAAATCACAGCAAGAGACCTAAGCAAAACAGAGACAAATAATATGCCTGATAGAGAATTTAAAGAAACAATAGAGTTTTATAGACAAACAAAAATTAAAGGAATTCATCACTGCTAAACCAGACTTACAAGAAATGCTAAAGGGGATTCTTTGAGTGGAAAGGAAAGACCATAAGCAGGAGTAAGAAAAGTAAGAAGAGCAAAAACTGTAAAATTAAGTATATCTATAAAAAATCAGTCAGCGATTCACAAAATAAAAGGATCTAAAGTATGACATTATGTACCTAAAATACAGGGCTCAAACTCACTGGACTTGAGAAAAAAAGTGGAGGACCTCAGTGAAACTCTCAACAAAAGATAGAAAGCATTAAAAAAAGTCAGAGATGAAGAACTCAATAACTGAAATTTAAAATACCTTAGATGGAATAAATAGTAGACTAGAGGAATCAGAAGAACGGATCAGTGATGTGGAGGACAGAATAATGGAAAGCATCAAGCCGAACAGGAGAGAGAGAAAAATTATTTAAAAATGGAAATAAACATAGGGAACTCAGCAGCGCCATCAAGGATTGTAACATTTGCATTATAGGGATCTCAGAAGGAGAAGAGAGAGAAGGGGGCACAGAAAATTTATTTGAAGAAATAATAGCTTAAAATTTCCTGAATCTGGAGAGGGGAACAGAAATCCATATCTAGGGGGCACAGAGCACCCCAAAAAATCAACCCAAGGAGGTAAACACCAAGACACATAATAATTAAAATGACAAAACATATTGATAAAGAGAGAATTTTAAAAGAACCAAAGGAAAAGAAAACAGTTACATACAAGGGAAGCCCCATAAGGCTCTCAGACGATTTTTCAGGAGAAACTTTGCAGGCCAGAAGAGAGTAGCGCGATATATTCAAGGTGCTGAAACAAAAAAAACCTATAGCCAAGGATATTCTATCCAGCAAGGCTATCATTCAGAATGAAGGGAGAGATAAAGAGTTTTACAGGCAAACAAAAATTAAAGGAATTCATCACTGCTAAACCAGACTTACAAGAAATGCTAAAGGGGATTCTTTGAGTGGAAAGGAAAGACCATAAGCAGGAGTAAGAAAAGTAAGAAGAGCAAAAACTGTAAAATTAAGTATATCTATAAAAAATCAGTCAGAGATTCACAAAATAAAAAGATGTAAAGTATGACACTATGTACCTAAAACATAGGGTTCAAACTCAAGTGGCCATCAACTTAATACAGACTGCTATATGCATCTTATATATAAACATATGGTAACCTAAAATCAAAACCAGTAATAGTTGTGCAAAAAAAATAAAGAAAGGAATCCAAGTATAACACTAAAGAAAGCAAGCCATAAGATAAAAGAGCAAGAGAAGAAAGGAACAGAGAAGAACCGCAAAAACAACCATAAAAAGAGTAACAAATGGCAATAAGTACATATTTATTAATAATTACTTTGAATGTAAATAGACTAAATGCTCCATTAAAAGTAATAGGGTGATGGAATGGTTACAAAAGCAAAAACCATATATGCTGCCTACAAGAGACTCAGACCTAAAGACAGATGAAGATTGAAAGGGAAAGAATGCGGGATGCCTCGATGGCTCAGTCAAGTGTCTGCCCTTGGCTCGGGGCATGATCCCAGGGTCCTGGGATCGAGCCCCACATCGGGCTCGCTGCTCAGCAGGGAGCCTGCTTCTCCCTCTGCCTGCTGCTTCCCCTGCCTGTGCTCTCTGTCTCTTTGACAAATAAATAAATAAATAAAATCTTTTAAAAAAATAATAATTATAAAAATAATAATTTTAAAAAAATGAAAGTGAAGGAATGGAAAAGCATTTATCATACAAATGGAAATGAAAAGAAAGTGGGGGTAGCAACACTTATATCTGACAAAATATACTTTAAAACAAAGACTGTAACTAGAGACAAAGGACACTGTATAATCATAAAGGGAAAAATCCAACAAGAAGATACAACAATTGTAAATATTTCCACACCAAACATGGCAGCACCCAAATAAAGCAGCTAATAACAAACATAAAGGAATTCATCAATAGTAATACAGTAATAGTAGAGCACTGTACCACCCCACTTACATCAATGGATAAATTATCTACACAGAAAATCTGTAAGAAAATGGTGGCTTTGAATGACACATTAGACCAGATGGATCTAACAGATATATTCAGAACATACCAACCTAAACAGGAGAATACACATTATGTCCAAGTACACATGAAACATTCTCCAGAATAGAGCACATATTAGGCCACAAAACAAGTCTCAACAAATTAAAAAGTTTGAAATTATATCATGCATCTTTTATGACCACAACACTATGAAACTAAAAATCAACCACAAGAAAAAATCTGGAAAGAACACAAATATATGGAAGTTAAATAACAGGCTACTAAACAATGAATGGGTCAACCAAGAAATCAAAGAGCAATTCAAAAAAATACATGGAGACAAATGAAAATTAAAACACAACTGTCAAAAAACTTTGAGATGTAGCAAAAGCTTTTCTAAGAGGGAAGTTTATGGCAATACATGCCTACCAAGTAAACAATCTAACCTTACACCTAAAGGAGCTAGAAAAAGAAGAAAAAAAAAAAAACAAAACAAAACCCAAAACCAGAAGAAGGAAAGAAAAAAATAAAGATTAGAGCAGAATTAAACAAAATAGAAACTAAAAAAAACCCAATAGAACATATCAATGAAACCAGGAGCTGGTTCTTTAAGATCAACAAAATTGATAAATCTTTGGTCTGACTCATAAAAAGAGAGAGAGAGAGATAGGACTCATATAAACAAAATCAAAAAAGAAAGAGAAGTAACAACTAACACCACAAAAATACAAAGGATTATGAGAGAATATTATGAGAATTATATGCCAACAAATTGACAACCTAGAAGAAATACATAAATTCCTAGAAACACATAACCTCCAAAAACTGAATCAGAAAGAAATGGAAGATTGCAACAGATTGATTTTCAGCAATGAAATTGAATTAGTAATAAAACAAAAACAAAAACAAAACAAAACAAAACAACACTCCCAACAAACAGAAGTCCAGGAACAGACAGCTTCACAGGTGAATTCTACCAAACATTTATTTTATTTTTTTTTATTTAAATTTTAGTTAGCGAAGATACAGTGCAATATTAGTTTCTGGAGTAGAATTCAGTGATTCATTACACACGTTCAACACCCAGTGCTCATCACCCACAAGTGCCCTCTTTAATATCCATTACCTATCTAGCCCATCCCCCACCCACCTCTCTCCATCAACCCTCAGTTTGCTCTCTATTGTTAAGAGTCTCTTATGGTTTGTTTCCTTTTCTCCTTTTTTTCTTTACCCCCATCCCATATGTTCATCTTCCCATATGTTCATCTTAAATTCCACATATGAATGAGATCATATGGTATTTGTCTCTCTGTCTTATTTCACTAAACATAATACACTCTATCTCCATTCACATCATTGCAAATGGCAAGATTTCATTTTTTGATGACTGAGTAATATTTCATTGCATATATATACTACATCTTCTTTATCCATTCATTAGTTGATGGACATTTGGGCTCTCTCCATAGTTTGGTTATTGCTGGTAATGCTGCTATAAACATTGGGGTGCATGTGCCCCTTTGAATCTATTTTTTTTTGTTTCCTTTGGGTAAATACCTACTAGTGCAATTACTGGATCAGAGGGTCATTCTGTTTTTAACTTTTTGAGGAACATCCATACTGTTCTCAAAGTGCCTGCACTGGTTTGCATTCCTACCAACAGTGCAAAAGGGTTCCCTTTTCCTGCATCCTTGCCAAAACCTGTTGTTTCCTGTGTTATTAATTTTAGCCATTCTGAAAACCTATTCTTCTCAAACTATTCCAAAAAATAGAAGAGGAAAGAAAGCTTCCAAATTCATTCTACAAAGTCAGCATTACCCTGATACCAAAACCAGATAAAGACACTACAAAAAAGTAAAACTATAGCCAAAATCTCTGATGAACTTAGATGCAAAAATCCTCAATAAAATGTTAGCAAACCAAATCCAACAATACATTAAAAAAATCATTCACCAGAATCAAGTGGGATTTATTCCTGGGATGCAAGTATGTTTCAATATTCACAAATAAATCAATGTGATACATCGCATCACAAGAGATAGAATAAAAACCACATGATCATTTCAATAGATGAAGAAAGAGCATTTGACAAAGTATAACATCCATTTGTGATAAAAACCCTCAACAAAGTAGGTTTAAAGGAAACATACCTCAACATGATAAAGGCCATATATGAAAAACCCACAGTAACCATCATACTTAATGGTGAAAAACTGACTTTCCCCTAAAATCAAGAACAAGACAAGATATCCATTCCCACCATTTTTATTCAACATAGCACTGGAAGTCCTTGACACAGCAACCAGGCAAGAAAAAGAAATAAAAGGCATCCAACTTGGTAAGGAAGAAGTAAAATTTTCACTATTTGCAGATGACACAATACTGTATATAGAAAATCCTAAAGACTCCACCAAAAAAACTACTAGAACTGATTAGTGAATTCAGTAGGGTCACAGGATACAAAATCAATATATGGAAATCCATTGCATTTATATACACTAATAATGAAGTGACAGAAAGAGAAATTAAGAAAACAATCCCATTTACAATTGTACCAGAAATTATAAAATACCTAAAAAGAAATTTAACTAAAGAAGTGAAAGACCTGTACTCTGAAAACTATAAAACATCAGTGAAAGAAATTGAAGACAACACAAACAAATGGAATGATATTCCATGCTCCTGGATCAGGAGAACAAATATTGTTAAAATGTCCATTGTATCCAAAGCAATCTATAGATTAATGCAATCTCTATCAAAATACCAACAGCATTTTTCACAGAACTAGGTAGAACAAATAATCTTAAAATTTGAATAGAAGGAATCACAAAAGACCCTGAAGAGCCAAAGCAATCTTGAAAAGAAGAGCAAAACTGGAGGTATCAAAATCCCAGATCAATATATACTACAAAGCTGTATTAATCAAAACAGTGTGGTAGTGGCAGAAAAATGGACACATTGGACAGTCTCTTCAACAAATGATGGTGGGAAAACTAGACAGCTACATGCAAAAGAATGCAACTGGACCACTCTCTTACACCATACACAAAAATAAACTCAAAAAGGATTAGAGACCTAAATGTGAGACCTGAAACCATAAACATTCTAGAAAAGAACATGAGCAGAATTTCTCTGACATTGGCTGTAGCAACATTTTTCTAGCTATGTCTCTTCTGGCAAGGAAAACAAAAGCAAAAATAAACTGTTGGGACTACATAAAAATAAAAAGCTTTGTACAACAAAGGAAACAATCAACAAAATTAAAAGATAATGTAACTGAATAGGAGAAGATATTTACAAATGACATTTTGGATAAAGGGTGGGTATCCAAAATATATAAAGAACTTCTACAGCTTAACACAAAACAAAACCCCATAATAATCCAATTAAAAATGGGCAGAAGTTGGGGTGCCTGGGTGGCTCAGTGGTTAAGCATCTGCCTTTGGCTCAGGTCATGATCTCAGGGTCCTGGGACTGAACCCCGCATCGGACTCCCTGCTCCGCGGGAAGCCTGCTTCTCCCTCTCTCACTCCCCCTGCTTGTGTTCCCTCTCTAGCTGTGACTCTCTCTGTCAAATAAATAAATAAAATCTTTAAAAAAAAAATGGGCAGAAGACATGAACAGACATTTCTCCAAAGAAGACACACAAATGGCCAACAAACATGAAAAGATGCTCAACATCACTCATCATCAGGAAGATGCAAATAAAAAAACCACAATGGGTATCACCTCACACTTGTCTGAGTAGCTAAAATCAAAAACATAAGAAACAACAGGTGTTGGTGAGAATGTGGAGGAAAAGGAACCCTGGTGCACTGTTGGTGGGAATACAAACTGGTGCAACCATTATGAAAAACAGTCTGGAAGTTCCTCAAAAAGTTAAAAATAGAATTACCCTATGATTTAGTTATTCCACTATTGAGTATTAGCCCAAAGATTATGAAAACACTAATTTAAAAAGATATATATGCTTCCCTATGTTTATTGCAGCATTATTTACAATCGTCAAGATATGGAAACAGCTCGAGTGTCCATTGAGAGATGAATGGATAAAGAAGAGGTCAGATACACACACACACACACACACACACAAAATGGAATACTTCTCAGTTATAAAAAAGAATGAAATCTTGCCATTTATGACAACATGGTTGGATCTAGAGAATACAATGCTAAGTGAAATAAGTCAGTCAGACAAGTACTTATATGATTTTACCCATATGCAGAATTGAAGAAACAAAACAAATGCACACAGAAAAAAAGAGAAAAACCAAATAATAGACACTTAACTATAAAAAGCAAGCTGATGGTTGCCAGAGGGGAGGTGGCTGGGGGGTGGGTGAAATAGCTGAAGGGGATTAAGAGTACACGTATCATGATGAGCACTGAGTAATGTACAGAACTCTTTAATCACTGTATTGTATACCTGAAACCAATATAATATCGTATGTTAACTATAGTAACATCTTTTTGAAAAGTAAAATGAAATGGATCTAAGTATAGCAAAGATTTTATTAAGCATAAAAACAAAGAAATAAACAAAGTTAAAAGAAGTGTTGCTAGGGAATGAAAAGATTGCTAGATGTTAAATCAAATATGAAAATGTATTTATACTAAAATAATAAAACAATTGAAAAAATGAAAAGCAAGGGTACTTGGGTGGTGCAGTCATTTAAGCATCTGACTCTTGGTTTCTGTTCAGGTCGTGATCTTAGGGTCATGAGATTGAGCTCCACACTCAGTGCAGCATCTGCTTAAGACTCTGTCTCCCTCTGCCCCTCCCCCCACACTCTCTCTCTCTCTCTCTCTCTCAAATAAATAAATAAATCTTTAAAAAAAAAAAAAAGGAAGGGGCACCTAGGTGGTACAGTCGGTTAAGTATCTGCCTTCAGCTCAGGTTGTGATCTCAGGGTCCTGGGATCGAGCCCTGAGTCGGGCTACCTGTTGAGCAAGGAGTCTGTTTCTCCCTCTCCCTCTGCCCCTACCCCCTGCTTGTGCTCCTCTCTCTGTCTCAAATAAATAAAATCTTTTAAAAAAAACATATGAAAATATTCACATCCATTGTCTAACATTCCACTTCTAAAGCTAACTCCTAAGGAAATGATGAAAAATTTTCCTAAGCAAACTTTATTATATACTCATAATATGAATCTAATGCAGCCATTAAAAATATTTACTAGCAAATAACTTAATATCAAACGAAAAAATGAAGATACAAGGTGATCCATGTGTAATGTTAAGCTACATATATCATATATGTTTTAATTATATAATTATTATGAGCATATTTGTTAATTCAAAAAATATTGAGTACCTATTATAAAGTAGGCAATGATCTAGACACTGAAGATACAGCAATAAACAAAACTAAACAAAACAAAAATAAATGCCTGCACCAATGGAGGTTCTGTTCAATTTGATATATCTCTTTTAACAGTAGATGTAATATAGTACATAAGCTGTATACAATACAGGCAAGCAAATATTAAGTCATCTGTATGGTGGGATTGTGATATTTCAAAAATATTTTTTATTCTAATTCTCTCCCATAACCATGTGTTATTTTTATACAAAAATACATTTAAAAATGACTTCTAAATCAGATTTCTCATTAAAGATGTACTTCAATAGAACTCCTTAATGTTAATAGACTATTAAATTGTTTTTACAGTGTTGGGCGTACCTTGGATGCCTGATCCAAAATTAAAAACAGAAGTATTTTTTTAAATTCTGATCCATTAAAATTCAATAAGGGGGCATTTCTCCATTTCACCATTCCTAGAAATCTCCTTATGTACCCTCAGTGAAATTTTCCGGCATGTCAGTTATTTCTTAGGCACTTCTGATGCTCTAATTCCAATTATTTATTTTAAATAATTTAATTTTGTTTGTACAGCATCCCTTTCCTCCTGCATTGAGTTTCTGTCTGACACTAGTGGAAACAAATTGCAAAACAACACAACAAAGGTTTTCCTCACAGCTGCTTCAACCAGATGGTAGATTTGAGCTTCTGGAAACATATTAGGAAAGCCTGTTCCCATATAAAGTCTATCTCAAGCTTAGCCATCCCTAAAGCCCTTGCAAGGCATGGGGAAGACTGCTAAGTTTGAGTTGTTTTTCTATATGGTTATTTCTATCATTGTGCTTTTCAACTGTCATGAACTCATAGGTTATCTCTGGCTTCCTCACCATCATATAGATGGTTATATAATACTGTGAACTAAATACACAAACTAGGTAATCCTTTTTGTAGCCTTTGCTCTGTCTGGACTCCCTGTATTTTATGATGCCATTTCAGAGAATCACTATAATCTATGATAGCCCTTTTCCCCAGTGGGGCGATCTTTTTGAGGAAGAAGATGTGAAGATATTATTGAGAGCAGCTGAAACGTATTCAAATGTTGTGACAAGAAGTCTTAGAAACAACCATCAGGAGTTTAGACACAAGTGGTCCCTCTCTCCTGACCACTCATCTCTGTATTTTCTTCCATATGAACAACCAAGAAACAGAAGAATATGATCATTTGATTATAGGATGACATTTTATCACCACACTGTGGCAGTGCCTATTACAAGCTTTTCTTAGTTTTTGTTTTTAAATACATATAATTTGTGTTCCTGAGTTGGCAGTTTGCCCTATGCAAGCCAGTGAGCCAAAGCATTGCTGACTCTGTCTTGGACAAACAGAAAGCAAGCCCAGCACCTAATTTCTTCCACCTCTAGGCGAGAATTTGAGTAAAGTTATTGTCTAAACTGTTACCCTAAGGAGCAGCTCCAATCATGTAATTTCACTGGAAAAAGACTTAATGGCTCTCTACTGCCTACAGAAAGGCATAAACTCTTCAGTGTAGTATTTAAGAAGCTATACAATATGATCAAGCCATTTTCCAGCTTCACCTTTTGACCTATATACCCTAGGGTTTCTCAAAAATATTGATGGTGCACTCTTTGAAAATGACTGACTGTGTCAAAATAAAATTTGTCAGCCTCCTCGTTGTCACTCAAATTCTTAGTTTCACCTCTAAACTTCAGGTCACACTGCTCTCATTCTTCAAGACTCAGCTCTGACACTCAATATTTATTAAAGTCTTTCTTATCAAAGCTGAGAAGGATTCTTTCCCACCTGTGATTCTAAAAGGATAATACACCCGGAAGGTCACCAGACTTGGAAACTGGAAACTATTAGCATAATTTAGACAAGTTCCCTAACTTTCCACAAACTTCCATTTCCGGACCCATAACATGGGCTATTCATTCATTCTCTCATTTATTTGGAAAGGTTTTATTGAATATTTCTATACCTTAAGCACCTTTCTAAGAACTGAAGTCCATGGTCAACGTAAATGACCAAGCCCCATGGGCTTCCAAGACTGCCCTAGACGTCTACAATCCCATGTGCTTTGTGAAAGCACCAGAGACTGAAGTTTCCCAGCTTTGAACTATGAAAGCAATGTTTCTCAAAGGGGTACCTGAAACAGCAACAGTAACATTGTTAATCTAGGAATTTTTCAGATGAAAATTCTCAGCCTCACCCCCGATCTACTGAGTAAGAAATTCTGGAGGTGACCCCTATCTCCATCTGACCTGAGCCTTATTCTTATCCTGCCCTGTGAATACTTCCACCATACCCTAATTCATTTAGCGTGCCACTTTTCCCCCTTCCTGTGTTTTCCTCTTGGACCCCAGCACAAGAGCATTAGATTAATCGTATTAATCACATTGTTTGGTTTATTATGCAATGCCATCACTGTTCCACATAGCATTCTTCTTTTCTTTAAATTTATTTTCATTTCTCTCAGTCCACTTCCTTTTTCCCCCCTCCACATAGGCAACCTCCATAGTGAGTTTGCCATTTATCCTTGAATGCATATATTTTCGTTTATCTGACTAGAATTGTGCTTTATATACCATTTGGTTTATTATCATTCTCACTTAGGACTCTTTGTGTGGGTGTCTGTGTCTGTGTGGGTTTGGTCTTATTTCTAACTGATGCATTATATTAGATTTTTCTACATCTATTCCATTTTAGTTATCTGTCTTATCAATGGTGGACTACTAGTGTACTTCCATTTCCCTCTTAACAAAAGCAAGTCTTCAGTGTACGGAGTTGAACAGGTCTCTATCTCTAGTCCTATGAGGGAGAATTGCTAAGTCATTTTGGTCAGAACTGCCCGATTACCTTCTGGAATGACTGCACCATCTCTACTCTTCTTAAGAAATCATGTGGATGCTATTTCCCCCATCTTTGCCAGCACTTGGCATTATACAACTTTACTAATGCTTTATATGTTGATGGTTGTGAATTGTTACTTTGCTTTACTTTACATTTCTGCAAATATTAATGGTATTTAGCAGTTCTTTGTTTGTATTGCTTAATTTATATTTCATTATATAAATCAAATGTTCATCAACTTGTCCATTTTAATATTAGATTTTCTATCTTTTGTCTATCAGTTTGCAAGAGTTCTTACAAATCCTACATATCAGTAACTTTTCCTCCTTAAGAACCATAAATACCTCTGCTAATATTTGATCTCTCTCTCTATAAACTATGATGTTTTCAGTGCATAGAAAGGTTCAAACGTATGTGATAAGAAAACCTCAATTCATCAACTTTCTTTTCTTTTTTCCTTCTTTTACATCACTCATTTTGGCTTTTATTTCATCTGGAATTCATTTTTCTTAAATGTGGTATGAGTTAGAGATTTTCATATAGCGAGTCAGTTTCTCAACACTATAGGCTAATTATTTTTTTTCCAATGATTTTTGGTGCCATTTTTTATCCATATTAAGTGTCTGTATATAGATAGTTCTTATTTTAGGTTATTTTCCATTACATTTTTTTAAAGATTTTATTTATTTATTTGAAAGAGAGAGAGAATGAGAGAGAGCACATGAGAGGGGGGAGGGTCAGAGGGAGAAGCAGACTCCCTGCCGAGCAGGGAGCCCGATGCGGGACTCGATCCTGGGACTCCAGGATCATGACCTGAGCCAACTGAGCCACCCAGGCGCCCCCATTACATTTTTATATATGAATATCCTAAGGTTTGTTATTATAGCTTATGATATGCCCTAACATCTAGAGGGACAAGTGTTGCTTCTCTGATCTCTTTAGTTAGGTTGATAAACTTTTTGGTCCCTTAATATTTCCATATATATTTGAAATATATTGGTCACATTCTTATAAAACTCTTGGTGGGATTTTTGTTGGTATTATATTCAACTTGTAAATTAATTTAGAAAACATTGCGGTTTTCATAATATTAAAACTTTCCATACAAAGAAAAAAACCGCACAAAAACCAAAAAAACGGAGTATCTCTCATTTTGTTCTTCCTTAAGTTTAAACTCCACTCTACAGTGGAGTTTAAAAATCTCAACTGTAGAGGTCTGGCTTATTCCTTCTTAAGTGAAATTCCTAGATACTTTATATTGTTGTTGATTGTGAACACTATTTTTAGATTGTCACATTTTTGGATGATCCTTGCTGGTGTCAAGAAAAATATTTATATAATAGTTGGTGTCCTAATTTTGTCTTTCTTATGTTGACGATCATGTAATACAAATGGAATGTTTAACCTCTTTTATTGAAATTCTTAGGCCTCTTACTACACTTTCATTTCTTATACTACTTGCAGGTCTCTAGGATTATATTAAACACAAGGAGTAACACTAATATCCTCTCTATTTCCTGTCTTATAGGAGATATATCTAAAATTTTCCATAAAGACCCATTTACTTAAGATTTTTGCTGTATAAACTTTATTAAGTTAAAGATGTTATTTTCTATTCCTAGTTTAGAATAGTCAAATCATAAGTAGATAGTGAAACTTACCCAGTGCTTTTAATATATTTACTGAGATAAATATATGAATGATATACTGTATTATGATGATGCATTTTGTGATATTGAAGTATCCTTACACAGTTGGGAGGAACCAAAATAACCCCAAAAAAGATAATAATCAAGTTACTGATTTCCTTTCTTTTATAGTTGGTGTTTTAAAAAATTAAGTTTCAGGAATTTTTGCCAAATCCACATTCACTAAGATGGTCTATTGTTTTTCTCTGGAATTTTCATATTTCTAACACTTATCATTAGATCTACTCGACTTTAAAATGAGTATATAATTCATATACTAAATAAAATGTACTTTTTAAAGTGTTACAATTCAGTGGATTTTAGTACACTCACAAAATTATGCAACCACTACCAGTATTTTCTGTTCCATTTTTTTATATATGAGTATAAAATTCCAGAACATTTTCACACCCCAAAAAGAAACCCATTAGCCATTAGCATTCACTCCTCATTCCTCCCTCCTTCAGGTTGCTGGCAACCTCTAATCTACTCTTTCTCTATAGATTTGCCAATTCTGAACTTTTTCAAAGAACTGATGGATTGTTTCCCAAAGTGCCACACCATTTTATATTTCCACCAGCAGTATCTAAGGCTTATAATTCTTTCTCCTAACACTTGTCATTATCTGTATTCTTTATTATGATCATCCTAGTAGGTATAAAGTCGTATCTTATTGTGGTTTTGATTTGCATTTCCCTAATGACTAATGATGTTGGATATCTTGCATGTGCTTATTGGCCACTTGTATTTGTTCTTTGGAGAAATAATATTCAAATCCTAGATAATCAGGTAGTGTCAATTTTCCAGCTTTATCTTCTTTTCAAAGTTGTTTCAGTTATTCTAGGTACTTTCCATTTCTATATAAATTTCAAAACCAGCTTTTCAATTTTTACAAATAAAACATCCACTGGGATTTTGATTGGAATTATGTTGAATCTCTCAATCAATCTTGTGAGATTTAATATTTTAACAAACTTGAATCTTTCGATCCATAAAGATGGTATATCTCTGCATTTATTCAAATATTCCTTAATTTCTCTCAGCAACATTCTTTTAGTTCACAGGCCATGTACATTTTTTATCAAACTTAACCCTGAGCAATTCAGATTTTTGATGCTATTGGTAAATTTAAAAAAAATTTTAAATTCTGATTAGACAATTGATTTCTATATAGAAAGAATATATATAACTGATTTTATATATTAATATTTAATATCTGATTTTTAAATATTGATATATAATACATAATATATATGATAACTGATTTTTATATATTGATATTTAATCCCCAAACTTGTTGAACTTACTTATTAGTTCCAGTAGTCTTTTTGTGATTTTGTGGGAGCAGGCTATTTTTAAATAAAAACAGTGTATACCTCTCTCTGTATCTTTTTTCTTCTCTGGCTTCTTTTAAGATTCTTTTTCTTTATTTTTGTTTTTAAGCAATTTGATGAAGATATGACTTTGTGTGTGTGTGTGTGTGTGTGTGTGTGTGTGTGTGTGTTTGGATGCGCTTTAATGTTTATTCTTGTAGTTTGTTAAGTTTCTTAGATCTGTTGTTATAGTTGCCATTAAATTTAGAATTTTTCAGCATTATTTCTTCAATTATTTTTTTCTTTTCTCCATCACATCCTTTCTTTCTGGAATCCCAATTACATGTATGTTCATTTGTTGAGTTTGCATTTTATTGTCCCTTAGGTCATTGATTATATTTTTAGGCTTCTTTTCTCTCTGCACTTCATTTTAAATAGTTTCTATTGCTATTTCTTCAAGTTCATGGATGTTTTCTGCTTTGTCTGCTCTGCTATTAATTTCATCCTATAATACAGTTTTTAAAAGTTACAGATATTGTATTTTTTTCATTTGTTTTGGTTCCATTTGGTTTGTGTTTGTGTCTTCCATTATTTTTCCTTACATAATCATGCTTTCCTCTACATTCTTTAGTATATGGAGCATATTTATAATAGTTGTGCTAATGTCTTTACTACTGCCTTATCTGGGTCTGTTTCTAAAAACATGGAGATATTTTTCCTGGCTATAGGTCATGTATTTCTGCTTCTTTGTATATCTAATAATTTTTCTTATAAATTTTACATTACTGAGTGCTAGATATTATTGAATACTTTTGCATGGTGGACTATATTCTGGTACATCATGTATCCGCATTGAGTTGTAGGAACATCAACTATTCCAACCTTGCCTCAACCCTGAGTTTAGTAAAGTTCCTCTTTCATATGCACTAGCCATTATTAGCCAAAGATTAAAGAGACATCTAGATCCCTATAGCTCTCCTTGCATATCTTTCTTCTCTCTGATCTTCCTCACAACTCATTCACGCCACTTCAGCCTTCCTGAATTTTGATCTCTGTCTTTCCAAGTCACTGAAACTACCAGGCTTTCATTGGGTTTTTGCTCCATCCTCTGCAGTCTGAAAACTGCATTTAGGAAGTAAATTAAAATAATTGTTGGACTTATCTAATTTGTTTCCTTTTTCTTAGTGACCACAGTCCTTGATTGCCTGCTCTTCAATGTGTGAAGAGTTGTTTCAGATATTTTCCTGATTTCTAGTTGTTAAGGAAAGGTTGATTCTCCTACCCTTTACATTTTATGGCCAGAAGTTAAAATCCTTTCTCTCTGTGTTTATTTCCTTTTATATTGAACTTAGATTTCATGGACCTTGGTCCATTGTTATAATCACTTCTTGTAAAATCTCTCCCCTTCAATTATCTGGCATGGCCCAAACTTCAATGTCAGCTCAACTCAATTCCCATCTCTTTTATGTCTTCACCCAGTTAGCTAACTAAAGAATGTTACACAACTTGGAAAACTGATTCTACTTTAAATTTATAATCACAAACCTCAAGTAGCCACCTGACTCTTCCAAAAAATTTTACTACTTTTCCCAATTTTGTCCTCCTTATTCAACAATGTATTCATTTCATATATTCCTCTCTATCTTTAAAAACTATGCTCTTCAAGCCTCTCCTCCCAAAATTATATCTGATATCCTATTGTCAGTTGTCCTAAATCTTAAAAAATTAGAAACAATCAGACAGAAAACCCCCTGAGATTTTCCTCACCAAATCTAAAATTCAACTTGTGTTTTTGCTCATTTTCAACCTGTTATGAACGATAATGCATTCCTCATCTTTTCAAGGCTGACCTTAAGTAGATCTTGACCTTGAATAGATCTCTTGACCTTGAACAGATCTCATTCCCTCTTGCCTTCTCAAGAACTTTGAGTAGTTCCCCACTCCTTAAAATATCATTGATCTCTCCATCTTACTAGTTCTTACACATTAAAAAAAAAAAATCCACCACTACTTCCCAACCTTTAAAACTCTCCTTGGCCCCACATCTGCCAGCAGCTATTTTTCCATGTTTTTTTCTTCTTTTCTACACAGTGAAATGTCTTTAAATTATGGTCTTCATAAGTTGGTTCCATTTTTTCCCCAAATGATTCTCTATTTAGCTCATTAGGTTTGACTTCTGTCTCCCAAATTCCACCAACTGTATTTTCCAAGTCATTATCTATTTCTTTACTCAAATCAAAATCCAGAGTTTTCCTTAATTATTTTCCTCATACTCCATATCCAATTTTGCAGGAAGCAGCTATTGATTTTTACATATAAAAACCATCTAAAACCCATACAATTTCATTCTATCACCAGTACTACCACCCTAGCTTCCAATATTATTATGTCTTTCCTACTGCAAAGTATAGGTTCTGAACTGATGTCTTTTATTCTACCATTGTCCTCCAAAATAGATTTTTGACCCAGAAGTCATAGTGATTTATATTACATGAAATTTGTATCATTTAATTTTCTTTTACCATGGCCTACAAAGTTCTATGTAAACTGGCTTAATGTCTTCTTCTCTACCACATCTTTTATCATGGTTTCCAGCAATCACTGGTCTCTAGACACTGGCCTTCTTTCTGTATTTGGAAAAGTCCATCCCTACTTCAAAAACTTGTTGAATTCAATGGTTTCTCTGCACATTGTCCTGTTCCCCCAGAGCTTCACATAGCTTCCTCTTTCTCAGGATTACAAACATGTCAGCCGCTCAGGATGGCCTCTCATCCCCCACAATCCATCTACATTAGTCCCCACCCCATCGTTCTTTTCTTGTCTGTCTACCTTCCTTCTCTCCTTCCTTCCTTCCTTTTAGACAGAGAGAATGTGCGCATGCACACATGAGCACAAGCAGGATGGGGGAGGGGCAGAAGAAGAGGGAGAGAGAACCTCAAGCAGGCTACATGCCCAGCTTGGAGCTTAATGAGGGAGTCGATCTCATGACCCTGAGATCATGACCTCAGCTGAAATCAAGAGTCTGTCGTTCAACAACTGAGCCACCCAGGCACCCTCATTATTATTTTCTATCACAGTTGTCCATTTATTTCCTTCACATCATTTATTTCAATAAACCTCTTCATTTTCTGCTCTTCATCTCCTTCCCTTCCTGACCCACTAAGAGGTATTTTCCTTAAGAGTAGGGACTTTGGGGGCAGCTGGATGGCTCAGTTGGTTAAGCATCTGCCTTCGGCTCAGGTCATGATCTCAAGATCCTGGGATAGAGCCCCATGTTGGGCTCCCTGCTCAGCAGGGAGTCTGTTTCTCTCTCTCTCAAATAAAAAAATTAAAAAAAAAGAGTACAGACTTCGTTTTAGCAGAGTATCTAGCACATAACATGTACACAAGAACCATTAGTTGAATAACTGAATGATAGAACTTGGTGCATAATGGTATAGCTATAAATACTTTATAACTTTACATACTTTGTTGCAAGAGAGTTTTGTAGATACAAAGGGGAAGGGGAGGAAATAGAACTGTTGAATATCCACTCCATGTTAGAAGAAATATTAGACCCTGTCCATACATTATCTCATTTAATTTTATCCTTACAGCTGTCCTCTGAGTAATCCCATTTTCAGATGAAACCAAGGCCCAGATGAGTTTATTTTCTTGTCCATTATTATATACTTAGTGGCTGAGTCTGGAATTAACTAAAAAAGTTGGTACTCTTTATTTTAACTACATTAGTCTTCAGTAATAATTTGCAAACTAGTTATAAGTCCCTCTATATTAATGCACTTACAATATTTTTAATAGTAAAAACATCTGTACAGAGTACCTTTCTCCCAAAGTTATAAGCTCCATTTAAGTAGTGGTTGACACTTACTCATCTATTTAACTCTGCAATTCCTAGCACTTTATCTAGCATACAGAAAATATTCCGAAATATTTTATGATCTTAAGTGAATTGAAGGCTGAATTTTCCTGTTAACCTTTTGGACAAAGGGCTTACCCTATTTTTTAGCCTAGTATTTGCCTACGGGTAATGTTCTTGTTAAGAAACTGACCAAGTACAAAGGGTTGATGTATTTTACTGTTGTATTTATTGCATTTCTCAGCCCTGGAGATTATCTAAGTGAAGTCAATTGAAAAATTCACTTCAATAGGACCTCCACACTTGGATATATTTCACAGAAGACAAAGTAAAATAAGAATTTGATCTCTAACGACATGAAGAAAGTGAAGAAATTGCTGGCTGTATAATAGGCTTTTTCTGGTAAAAACACAAAGTATCTACTCTCAGATTTTTGAAAAGGAGTAAATATTTTATTTATTTATTTTTTTAACTTTGGGGATCTGTTGCTCATGTGTCCAGTGCATAAGAGAATGACAATACTTCCTTTTACTGTAACACCCAACTTTTAATTGTGTCCTGTGATTTATTCATTTTTTAAAAGACTTACCTATTTATTTTAGAGAGAGAGAGAAAGAGAGAGAGACAGAGTTGGGGGTGAAGCAGAGGCTAGAGGGAGAGAATTTTTTTTTTCAAGATTTTATTTATTTATTTATTTGACAGAGAGAGAGAGAGAGCACAATTCGGGGGAGCAGCAGGCAGAGGGAGAAGCAGTCTCCTCACTGAGCAAGGAGCCCAGAGGGAATCATGACCTGAGCTGAAGGCAGACGCTTAACCAACTGAGCCACCCAGGCATCCTGGGAGAGAGAGAATCTTAAGCAGACTCCCCACTGAGTGCAGAGCCCATGCAGGGCTCGATCTCACAACCTTAAGATTATGACCCTGAGGTCATGACCTGACCCAAAACCAAGAGTCGGTTGCTTAACTGACTGAGCTACTCAGGCACCCTGTGTCCTGTAGTTTAGAGACACTATTTCTTTGAATCCATACATTAACTGAATAATATTCCTATAAGGCATAGTTACTATTCATTAGGAAAACTGAAATCCAAAGGGTTAAATTTCCTATAATGCATTTCAATTCTACTTGCATTAATCTCACTATATGATTTTGTCAACAGAGTTCTCTACTTTCTGTTGTATTACTTCATTGCATGGATGCATCAAAATCATTAAATGTATAAAAATATAAGAAAATTAAGGAAGTCTAACTGAATGATTTACACTTTTAAAAATTGGGACTAAATAAATTTATCTTGCAGAAATATGAATTCAGGGGCACCTGGGTGGCTCAGTCGTTAAGCGTCTGCTTTTGGTTCAGGTCATGATCCCAGGGTCTTGGGATCAAGCCCCGCATCGGGCTCTCTGCTAAGCGGGGAGCCTGCTTCTCCCTCTCCCACTCCTGTGTGTTCCCTCTCCCACTGCTGTGTCTCTCTCTGTCAAATAAATAAAATATTTAAAAAAAAACAGAAATATGAATTCATTCCATAATTCAAGCATTTTTAAAGACCCCCTTTCCCTAGATGAGCATCTTACCTCAAATTTAAATAACAGTTACTTCTGATCTCTTTCAATATTATAATATTTGACATAATATAAGGATAATATCAAATATAAACACACTAGCTTTGATATATTGACAACTTTTACTATGTCACGAAACTGTTTAATTCAGATGACTTTTATTTTTTTGTAGCAAGACTTTCTAGTTGATGGAAGCAGCACGTTGATTCACTTTCTGATACAAGCTCCTTCATCTGGTTAATAATTCCAGAATGTTTGCCTGTAATTTCGTCTGTGTCATAGAATATATTCTTACACAGAACTTGAACTCTAAACCACATTTATTGATAATGCAATCCTTCCTAGTAGTAGGACAGTTCAAAGATTGCTATTCATCCTCTATAAAGCTGAAAAAATTCTTCCTTCATATTAGTATGTTCAAATTGCATTTATACTAAAACATTGTCATGTTAGAATTGTATGTGTATTCACCAACTTGCAATAAAAATATTTTCCTAGCATTATTTGTTCTATGTATTGGTTTTCCACATCATAAGCCAATTCCTGAATACGCTGAGACATTGTGTCGTGGGAGTGTGATACTTGAGCTATCTTCTATACAGAGCTGATCAACAATTCTAAGCGAACAGATTTAATGCAGACTTTCACTAATGTCTTGAAAATTATCTTGATTTTTTTACTTGCAGAAACCTAAAGTCCTTCTTTGTAAGAAGTGACAACTGTTTTTTTGCCTTTTTATATTAATAGTCTTTCCTTTGAAGAATTCTTTAGGTTTGGGAGTTACTACTTTATGTCATTTAGAAATGTATGTACTGTTTACCTTACAATAGTTCCATTTTTTCAGTAGCCAGTGTATCTCTGCATATAATACACCAGGGTTTCACACTTCAGCATCATATATGGATACAAAATTGAACTCAACATATAAAGATTTGTACTTCCAAGTAAAACTAATAACTTTTTTGGTCTTCATGTATTTGAAATCACTTTCATAATCATCATTTGGTTTATCACTACTACTGCAATAAAAAAATATGTCTTTTTTTTTACATAAGAAATTTCCAGTGAGGTTTGCCCTCTGCAAATTAGGGTTAAAAATAAATAATATAAATTATACTTCCCTCATTTAGTAAATAACACTGGACCATAAATTGAAAAACAGGTTTGGCTAAAAATGAAAATGATTGCTAAAAGAGCAAGTTAAAGAATAAACAAATCCTTAAAAAGAAAAAAGAATTTTACACTTAAAAGTTATGATTGTAAAACTCACCTTAATGCATTCATGTTGTAATGTGGTGCTATTATGCATGCCCACTACGCATCTTATTCCACAAGTGACTTATCACCTGAATTCAACAATATGCAACCTGATCTATGTCCTGCACAATGAGATCAGTCCACTAATGCCAACACAAAGACACATTTCTGTGAAAATTTCTATGCATTCTAAATTTCTCTATTTATCATAGACTGGTAACAAATAGTTCCCAGACCAGCTCTAGGGACCCTGGTTAGGGCCTGTCTTTGGGCTGTGAGTTCGGGGGGTGAATAATTGAGGACCTATAAACTGGTAGTCCTATTCTTCTTCAGGTTTCTCTAAGTTTCATAAAGTTATGTTTCATAAATTTACCTTACTTCCATGAAATGAAGTGGGAGGTGTTGTTATTTTCTCAATGGGGTTTTATTTTCCAAATAGTCCCAGACATGTCTCCTCCATAATCAATCATTCATTTGGTGCTGATTTGGATTTTTATCCTTTTTTGCTTCTTTTAGTGTGTTGTTTGAGAAACTGTATCAGATGCTGCCAGCCAGATATTTTATTCAACCAAAAGTGTTTGGCATAGTCTTTTGATTGTCCTCAGAGATAACAAATCTTGCAACTTTGAGAATGGATTTGATCTTTAAAACTGGCCAAAATCAAACAAAGTCGAAGGGTGGCTAGACGGTGATGGGATTAATTTATTTTGGAGCTCATTAATCAAACTCTAAGGCAATTTCAACAGGAAAGTTTGAAAAACTGAATTGAGTTATGACAATATCATTGCAAAGAGTGATCTTCTAAAAATAGAAACTGATTGTGCTAAAAATCCACCAAGAATTTTCTGGATAAACTTCTTGGCTTACCAGTTGAGACATTCATGATCTAGGTACTGCCTCTTTTTTTTTTTATGTTATGTTAATCACCATACATTACATCATTAGTTTTTGATGTAGTGTTCCATGATTCATTGTTTGCATATAACACACAGTGCTCTATGCAGAACGTGCCCTCTTTAATACCCATCACCAGGCTAACCCATCCCCCCACCTGCCTCCCCTCTAGAACCTTCAGTTTGTTTCTCAGAGTCCATAGTCTCTCATGGTTCGTCTCCCCCTCCAATTTCTCCCCCTTCATTTTTCCATTCCTACTATCTTCTCTTTTTTTTAACATATACTGCATTATTTGTTTCAGAGGTACAGATCTGTGATTCAACAGTCTTACACAATTCACAGGGCTCACCATAGCACATACCCTCCCCAATGTCTATCCCCCAGCCACCCCAACCCTCCCACCCCCCACCACTCCAGCAACCCTCAGTTTGTTTCCTGGTACTGTCTCTTATTGCTTCTGTTGCCCATACAATTTAATTAGCTTCCGACATACCAAAGTTTTTTTAGTTCTCTAATTATATAATAGATATTATGCTTCCTTGAATTTACACTTCCTGAATCCTCCCCCGGAAGTATCTTCTACACTGAATCACCTAACACCAATTTCTCCTTTGGTACTCATTTCTAGCATTATCTTACATCTTATCTGAATGCACCCATGAGTCTGAATTACCTACTTCTTCTCTATCTACAGTGTATAATACCCTTCACTGAATAGCATGATCATTGACTCACTGTTAGGATAATCATGGCTATCAGTCATGACCCCAAGGGTTTTTCAGAATGCTGGATGTGATGTATTTTGGGGACATAAGATAAATTTGGTAAACTAGAAAATGAAATAGGATAAGATAGGATGAAACTGAATGGACAGGAAGAATGTAGAACAGACAAGAAAATATCAGAATGCCTCATCTGTAGTAAGGGGAAGGACAGTTTTTTGAAACTTTTGATTAAACACAAACAAACATTAGTTTACTATGTGACATATACTTATTTCTGGAAGTCACTGTCAAAAATATTTGAAAGCTGGGGCACCTGGGTGGCTCAGTCCATTAAGGGTCTGCCTTCGGCTCAGGTCATGATCCCAGGACCCTGGGATCGAGTCCCGCGTGCGGCTCCCTGCTCAGCGGGGAGGCTGTTTCTCCCTCTGCCCCCCACTTGTGATCTCTCTCTCTCTCACACATACTCTCTCTCTCTCTCTCTTTCAAATAAATAAATAAAATATTTTAAAAATGTTTGAAAGCCACAGCACTACATTTTAAGTGCTTGTCGATCTTGTTTTCCCAGTACCCAGCACCATTGTTGGCATGTTCTAGGCAATGAGATGTTGAATGACCAAGTAAGCATAAAACATCCCAAGTTAATTATCTTATTAAAAAAAAGATATATTTGATTTTATAAGTGCTAGCATTTTTTAAAGGGAGTTATTGTTACATTGTAATCAATATCAATATAACGTTATTGGCGTAATTATTATGCTTACAATTAATGTCTGCAAGCTCACCTCTTGTTGCTTTTTATTTTCTCCAGTATACCTCTCCTATATTTAGGAAAGTGATGCCTTGGTTATGGATTTCTGGGTCAAGCGGCCAGGCCACCACAGGATGGGTTAACTCAGAAAATTGACATACTTTTCTGTTCAAGCGTTCTTTTATAAAAATGAAAACAAATATTTTATTAACAGTTAAGCTTAGCATTAACGATTTTGCACTCCCATATACACACACAAAGTACAATTCAGTAGTGTTCTTGCTAAGGTTTTGTTGCTATATCATCTTAAGTAATATAACCTGGTTAGCTCTAGCCCTACTTAGAAAGTTAATTTTAATCTATCTAAATTTCTTCCTTAGGCATTTCTGTAGTATATAGGTGGTCCTGGATTCCCAGGTTTATGGAGCGGGGTAATGAAATGGAAGGAGCCCTGTATCATGTTTAGAACATGTGGGCCTGCTTGTTCTCTAAGTAGCTTATTAACTTGATTATATCTAGTTCTTCTCCCTCTACCTTAATTTCTTCAAATGAAATGTACTCTCAGGTTCCCACTCAAGTTCTGTTGTTCTGTGAATCAGGTAAGAAGTCCTCTGAGGTTCTTGCCTTCTCCAACATTCCAAGATCCTGCTTTTGTTTTCATCTTTAGTGAAAAACTTCTCCCCCTGGAGACTTCCTGATAGCATACTGTTATTTTGTTTTCCTAAAATATTCTTAAATTTCCTTTTTCCTATCTATTTGCAAAAATAGATTGTTAGCAGTGAATATCTTCATATGTTTCTTATTTTCAATACTGTGGGGTTTTTTTCTTCATCTGATGTTTTCTTTATTTTTGTTTTTTGTTTGTTTTTGCATAAAATTCTTTTTAAGCATCTGTTTTCCTATTAGGCATTTGGTTCATACCAATGGCTATCAATTGTGGTCACACCTAGAGATGACTGAGGAATTTTCTAAAATATTGGTGGCAAGGCCTCGTTCAAAACCAATTCTTTAAGACAAGAGGTAAGACCTGGATGTGAGTATATTTTAGGCTCTACAGATGATTCTAATTTTAGACCCGGTTGAAAGCTTCATCCTAACATACACTGGTCTTCTTGAAAACTCACAGGACTACTTACCAACTGCTTTCTACATATATATTGTTTTTCTAATGGCTTTAGCTAAAAGTACAGAATTTAAGCCATTGGTCTAAAAGACATGTCTAAAAAGAAAACAGAGATTTAGAATATTTCAGCCATGGTGTAATCCCATAAAAAAATAAGTGTGATAAATATGTAAAGAAATCTCTCATCACATGAGAGATGATGGACTCTGAGAAACAAACTGAGGGTTCTAGAGGGGAGGGGGCTGGGGGGATGGGTTAGCCTGGTTAATGGGTATTAAAGAGGGCACGTTCTGCGTGGAGCACTGGGTATTATGCACAAACAATGAATCATGGAACACTACATCCAAAACTAATGATGTAATGTATGGTGATTAACATAACAATAAAAAATTTAAAAAAAAAGAAAGGGGTTATCAAAAATTTTCCCGGGATAAGCAGAAATAATATGTTTACTGGGTAAAATTACTAAAGGATGAGGCAGAACCAATCAAAGGTAAAAATGGGTTGCCAAATTCCTCATCACAGATAATAATCATCCTTGTATTAGTGCTCCATGCTATTTTCAGTTTTCTAGGTGGCTGTCCCTTAAAATGTTCAGGCAGTTCTTGATGATGGTGATTGTTAACACCCCCTCTCTTTCTGTGCCATATCTTAATATGAACCTGTGCCATATTATTAAATGCAAAAGCAATTTAATGCCATTGGTGGCATTTGGAGAAAGCACAATGCATCAATCTTGGACAAATCTAAATCAAGTTGACACATTCAAAGTGGCTGTAGGAAACATGAGTTTCCTTAAGAGCATCAGTGGTTGGGAATCTGGTGAGGAGGAGAAGAGTGATACCGAGATCCTCAGCTAACGTTGTCTCCTAAGGTTAGTCGGTCTGTTTCCGACTTTTCATTAACCTAAGAAAGAATTTATATATATAATCTTTCAATGTTTTGCCATGAACTGCCTTTAGAATAAGAATACTTTCTTCCTTTTAAAATAATTTTAAAAACCTAACTTACATAAAATTTTTTTCTGTCAATTAAAGACCTAAAGGACCACTGGCTATTTAGCCAAATGGCATTTTCATATTGGAAAATCTAGATACTCTTTTGGAAAGTTTGGCTTGAGTGTCTATTTGTACTTTGAGAGAACACCATTGTGAAAAATACAGCATTGCTAAGTAAGCGTGACTCTAAATTCAGATCAATATGTGACGGTGATAGAAAATGCAGAGCATACCTAATCCAGCTAACTATGCCCCTGACAAATGCAGTGTGAGCACTGTGTCATTGGTGCCTTTCCTTTCTTTATTTGCATTATCCATCAGGACAGCCCATGAGGGAATGCCTGGGAACCGTGGAACTCTCTGTAATAAGCCACAACACTAATGAGGCATAACAAATTTAGCAAGTATCATGTATAATCTTGATCTTTCATTGACACTATTACCCACATAGATTACGGGTTGCGATTTGTTATCTGCCTAACGCAGATGAGCCGGGAGGGTGTAGCTGAGTTACTCCTTCCTTGGTTAAATAATTTTTAATGAATTGTCATCCCCCAAGACAAAAACCTCAATAGTCCTGGCCTCTGTTCTTGCTGCGGCTGCCTCTCAGCAGGGCTGGCTGGCTCTTCTTGCAGAAGGTCAGCCAGATTTTGTCTTTCTCACAGTTTTGGTTTCCTCCTGGGAGAAAGGGTCTAATATATTTCTGTAACACACTTACTGAACCCAAGATAAACCAGGGCCCAGAGAAACATGGCCCTAGTATATGCCTCCCTTTCGTTCAATGATTTAGAAATCAGATGTCTGCAGTGATCCTCGTCTGTAGGAATTGCTGAGCCTCAGCCGAGAAGAGAAGGAGGTTGCGGTGAGGCCATGTGTCAATGAGGATACTTCTGAGTTGAAACTAATAATAATAACTTACAAGGAATACCTGTATATTACCATTCCACAGATCCTTTTAAAAAGTTAAATTCATTATCCTTCAAATGACCTCTTGGGAGGAGCCAAATGCGAGTTCCATTTTATAGATAAATGGATTTTCTACACAGAGCTGTTGTTATAGTAGTCGAAGGGAAATGTGCATATTCTGACGTTTAGCTCTGAATTTTTCTGAAAAGAGGGAAACAATCATAGGTATATGTACATATGAAATATATTTGAAAATATTTTAGAGGATCATGAAAATGTGCAAGGTCCCTTATTTCTCTTATTCTTTCGATTCTAATTAAAGTTTCCAGAATGAATTTTACATTTATCTCTACTAAATTCTTCTTTGGAAAGAAAAAAAATCTGCCCTGGCTGAAGTGTTTCATATAAATTTAGACCCAGGACCAACAAAATTGAAACTCATATTTTCATTCCCTCCAAATCCTAAATTTTTAAAATCAAAAAAGGAAAATAAATTATTCAGTTAATCACATATGAGTTGTAGTTGATAACATCAAATTAAACAGACTGAAAGGGGTTAGACTAAGAATGGTACCAAAGGGAAGAAATGGAGAGTAGTAATCACATGAGTTATAATTAGGCATTTATGAAATTTCTTTTGACAGTGGCCATTTGCCTAGAAAAAAAATATCTATGATTCAGAACCTGTGTTACCTTTCATCTACCAAGTACTTGATTGGGTTGGTCCAGTGCAAAGTCTTATTTGAGAGTTCTGGCTGTTTAGGGTGGGGAGGGAGGAAGAGAAGACAGGGCAGAAGTTTAAAGATATACTATTGTCTCTTTCCCAGTTTTACCTGGTACGAGGTTCCAGGTTCATAGGCTAAAATGTCACTTTCATCATGTTGCTGGGTGTATATAATTTCCATGCACTTTTTTCCATCTTAAGACATTCTTGTATTACTTTAACATTCACGCCTACTTTACAGCCTCTTTCTATGTTTATTTATTTCTTTTTAATATTATAAGAATTTGTATGCAGTAGCATTTGGGATTGCAAGTCTTATGCTCTCCTAGCTTAATGATAGAGAGAAATAGCAATATATGTTGAAAACTAGCATTTATTAATGTTCTTCAGTCTATGTTCAAGATCAATTACCAAATTAGTAGTATTGTTAATTTTCCATGATTCTCTAATGCAAACTTGTAATGATTTTATTGATTTTTAAGATAAGGTGTTTGTCAGGTAGAGCCTTATATGTTACCTAAAGTCCACTGAATGAACAGTGATGTTGAGCACTGCCCTCAGTTTCCAGGGTTAGACGGTAAGGATGACTTTATTTATTTATTTATTTTAAGATTCTTATTTGTTTGAGAGAGCGAGAGCACAGAGGTAGAGTGGGAGGGAGAAGCAGACTCCCTGCTGAGCACAGAGCCCGATGTGGGGCTCCATCCCAGGACCCCAGGATCATGACCTGAGCTGAAGGTAGACGCTTAACCGACTGAGCCACCCAGGCGCCCCTGGATGACTTTACTTTTAAGGTCAAAATTACTCTGAAATGATTTCAAGTTTAGTTTCATTGCAAAAGCATAAAGAAACCTTAAAAACTGTCTTCAGTATTTTTCAAATAAGTTGGTTGAATGGCGTTACTTTTGCAGAAACAGACTCCAGTGGTGTCTCAGGGCCGCTGCCTCCCAAGGAGCTGCATTACACGTGCAAGACTCTCTACCCTTCAGCCAACAGACTGGCGAGTCATTGTTGGGGCCTACTATGTGCGAAGGTCTGGAAGAGGGTCTAGTAAATTCAGAAAGCAAGATAAATTGTATTAGCAGAGGACAGGGGCGCCTGGGTGGTGCAACAGGTGAAGCGGCTCTTAGTTTCTGCTCAGGATGGGATCTCAGGGTCGTCAAATGGGCCCCTCATCAGGCTCTGCACTTAGTGTGGGGTCTGCTTAAGACTCTGTCTCCCTCTCCCTTTGCCTCTCCCACCACTGCGAGCATGCGCGCCTGCTCTCTCTCTCTCCATCTCTCTCAAATAAATAAATAAAACAATAATAAATAAAATAACTTTGAGAAAATGATCTAAGTCTTAGCTAAAAAAAAAAAAAAACCCACAACAAAACATACTCTGTTTTTCTTGGCCCAGGATTATATTATGTTTTGTGACAATGGTGTTTCTTAAGAAGCACTTGTGTGCACAGTTACATGTGTATTCCTAAGGAGAAAGTGGACTAAATTAATAAAGTAAACAAGCATACGGAGAAATTTGTAAAGTCTCAGACATTTAACTTAAGTCTGACCTTTATTTAAGGTTTATCATCTAATTCCTATTTGCTTTTATACATCTGTTAGGTGATGTTTCATTGAATATTTTATCACTGAGTCATTTTGGATAGAATAATTTTCCTGTTAGCTATGAATGGACAAACTGAAGGATCTAATTGTTTGCTTAGGTATTAACAAAACATTATTACATTTTGACTGAGAAATATGTTTACTCCACCAACTTGACTATGAAATAAGCGTTTAGTTTCAAGATTTTTATATTTAAGTATACCTACCTGGGTTTTGAAAAACTGAATTAATAGAAACTCAGCTAAAATTGCTTCAATAAGCATGGATTCTTTTAAAATTTCACATCCAATTGTTTATTAGAATCCTATTAAATCTTAATTAGAGTCAATAGCCTTTCATATTTTTAATGAATAAATGTTACTTTGTATGGAACAAAGGGCCATATAATTTTAAAATGTAGAAGCCTGTTACAATTGAAGATATTAATTCTTTTGAATGGAAGTACTATTTCTAAAAACTCGATAGCTTTTTGAAAACAAAATCTCTTAAAGATGGATAGTTAATGTGTTCTTGTTTGAAATAGACATTAACAGAAGTAATAATAAAAATACTGCTGAGAAATAGCAATTCTCAGATTTCAGATGTGTGTTTAGTTGAAATCTTTTTTGTGATCCAAGTAGGATTTTCTAAAGAATTATCTGAAAAACGACTAAAGACTTCACTTAAAAATAGATTTGGATTTTGCTGAAATCCAGAATTTAAAAAACAAAACAAAACAACAGTTTGAACACATTGGAACCAGTGTCAGTTTATATTCTAAAAATGCATCATAATTTATTTCAGCTCAATTTCACAAGCAACCATTGAATATGTACTACTGTATGTTAGTTCAAAAGAGAGCTCACTTTAGAACTTTACAAAATGTTTTACATTCCTTTGTATTAGTTGGGGAAGAGGCTGTTTACTCACATCTGGGAAACCAGGAACAACAGTGATATTGTTAGTCTCAATATAGTCAATAGATTTATAATTCCAATTTACTTACTTTAAATTTACTTACTTTATTTTAAGGCAACAAAATTCTAGTATACTTATACAATATTGTCACTTTTTTGTGCCCTAGTGGAGAAAGCATTTGACTTGGCATAAAAAATACTGGCATCCTGAGTGGATTCCTTAAGTAATTCTGTAGCTGTAGGATGGCAGGATAGCTGGTCTAAGAGCTTGCTAGGTTCTATGGGCCTGGGAGAACAGGATGATAAATGAGGGCTGTGTCCATGCCTGAGTGTTCTATACTGTTCTCTATAGGCAAGATTAATGAGGTACACTGGGCTAGGTTAAAGGAGGTTCCTAGCCCATTTCCAGATGACCTAAGTGCAGGGGTACCAGAGTCCTACTAATATATAAATCTGGGCTCAAAGGGGGCAATTTTAGGTTCCAGACATCTCATATAATTTCCATGTATGCAGACTTATCATATGCAGTGTTGTCCATAGTGTGTTTTATTTAGGAGAAATCTAATGTTACACCTCCATCTGCCATTGGAAACTAGTGTTGATCTTTCTGTGTATCATAATGGGGCTAAGTTCTTCTTGTATCTTTTAAAGATGGAAATCTTGTTGGATTCACCCCATTGGGTGTGTATATCTGATTTCTTCATCAGTCTGAAGTTATTGCTATTGAAGTCAATCAAGACAATGGTTGTACAATGACTCTTGATTATATCTTTCACTTTCCATAGGCCTCAGATTGGCCTCTTCACCTTTGTAAAATAAGATTATTGGAAACGATAACATCTAGGTTGGTTTTCAACCCTAATCCACTGTTCTCTAAGTGGAAAATGCACATTTGTGGAGGAATAAGTTGTTTTTTTCTATATCTTAAATCAAATTTCATGATGTATCTCTCTTGAGATGAAACTTCTAGGCTGCCATTAATTTCCATAAAAGTCTACATATTTCACATTGTACCTTCATGTCATGCTTTAATCTGAAATACACAAATATCAAGTTTTACTCTTTGGGATGAACCCATGGGCTGACTTCAACTTCCTCTCCTAGTTCATGTTATTGAAGATATATTCAATCTGAAGAGAGTGTCAAGGGGGCCTTTCAAATTAGGAACACCCATCTTACAAAATAGCACAGTTTTTAGCATAGTAAGACATTCTGGCTCTCCATGCTACATTTACTCTCCACGTTTTTTTCTCCACTCATTGGCCAGAGAAGTTGTCCTAAGAAAGAGCAGAAACTGTGTCATTGTGGAAAAAGCTGAATCAGAAGAACATGCAGAATCAGTGTAGGTCCAGGAGGAAAACCAGAAATCATGCTGCTTCAACTGTGGAAAGGTAATAAAGGAAATTCATTACATGAGTATCATAAAGTTGGAAGAGCAAAAAAATGGAAAATGAAGTAACCTAGAAATTAGTACCCACTACTAGGCTGGAGGAGATGATGTTGCTAAGGAGGAGATGATGTTACTAGAGCCTGGAAGAGGGGCCTGTGCTTCAGGCACTGGGACCCTGCAAAGGGGGCTGCTGGGAGCATTTGTGGGCAAATGGAAGGGGAAACCTTGAGAGCTAGGGTGGTGGAAGTGATTCAGACATTTCCAGGGACCAGCAGAAGGGAGAAACAAGAGAGGCAGAAAATAGAAGAACAATGATTCCTTTCTTCCTCATAGTTTTTGATTTCCCACCCACAGCCTCTGTGAAAAAACCTAGCAGAAAATGAACAAATGAAGGATCCTTGAAATACAGTTTTAGCTCCAGGATAACCAAGCAAAATATAGAAGAGTGAGCACAAGACCATGAGCAAAAAGGTAAAAATGGCCACACTTCTCAACTCTGCTGGTTATAGTTTATCCTTTCTCTTCCTTTTTTGGGGGGGAGAGTTTGAAGTATCCTTGAGGTAGGAGAAAATGAAAGCAAGAGTTAATAAATGTGATTGTGAGAGTCCTTGCTGTGTGTATGTACATTCTGTGCCTGACTGAAGTGTAAAGACTTAAAGTGAAAGGCCAGGGCCCTTTCCTTAAGCTTTTGGGGTCTGACTCTGGAAAACTATGTTTGTCTGGCCTTGCAAAATGACTCCATATGTTTCTGAATTCATAAATTCAGCTGTCTGTGCATTTTCCACAATGTAGCTTCTGGTCTGAGGGCTAGGAGACTGTACCCAGCACTTACTAATCAAATTTATAAACAGACAAGCCAGTTTTCTTTCTCACTTGACATTGTAGATTATATTTAACAAAAGTACAATGTTAGCTGAGCAAAGACTTAACACAATTCTAAATGTACTGTAAAATCTTTTCTAGTTTACAGTCATTCTTAATAGTTACTTTTGTACCTTCTGAATGTAGTTTACTCTTTTCCGGATATTCTTGTGAAGTCTTGAATCAAAATCCATGTAGGTCCCTATACAAAATTGTAGAGTGATCCATATTACTTCAGTAGAATAAGCAGCTAAGAAATAATCTTAAAAATATGTTGATGAAATAAACTTACTTCAAAATTTGAAGAATAAAGAATAAAGAGAGTAAAGTCACAGGAGACTTAGGTAATTTAATTTACCTTTCTGTGCCTGTTTCCTTGTCTATAAAATGGGAATAATAATGGTACCTATCTCATTTAATCATGTGCATTAGTTTATGCATTCATTTATTTTTCTTTTTTTAATGCATTTAAAGTGTGTATCACATATGTCCTAGTCTACAAATTGGAATATCTCCAATGAAGATATCAATATGATGAAATGTGTATTTCCAATTTATCTTAACTGCCTGTCCAAAGTTGGGTTCATAGAGCTGTTCAGGTTTCATAGAGTTGCTCAAGGATGACTGAGAAGAGCAAGGTTTGATAAATCTCTGGAGCTGTCAGATTCCCCACCATTGTGGCCCCACCTACCTTACCTAGCCTGAGGGCTTTATGACTTCAATATTCTCCTTTTCATTGTCTGAGATGAGCAATGACTTCCGATTCATCTACTCCTTGCCTAAATCATGTGTCAGATGGGAAACATTACCCCATCAATAAATTTGCTCATTAGAACAATCCCCCACACACATCTCATCTTTCTTCACCTTCCCAATATAAATCTTTGTGTGCATGTCTATGTGTATGTGTTCCTTCATTTTCACCCATCACAGGACTCCTGGACTTTTGCACATGACATTTGGAATGTTGTTGTCCTCAGCTCACCTACATTCACTAAGGGCAAGACATTCCAAGGCATAATTATGCAATGATTTCTTCATGTTGCATTAACACTATCCAGTACATGTTTATATTTAAATAACTTATAATTAAAATAAATACCAAGCACAAATATGGGGCAAAAGAATACAAGGAGTCAAGTACATCTGGAGGGTAATGGTTCCCTCAGATCATTTCATCCCTTTACTGGGAGCAGTTTGATTTAATGTAAATACCTTAAAAAAAAACTTACTTCCTTACCACATTTTAACCAATGGGAAAGGTCGTAATACATTCAGGGTTGAGGGTGGGGGAGAATGATATTACAATAAACAAAAGTACTTCTGGAAAATATTGTGGACATATTAAAGTTGATATTAAATCCTCCTTTTGTGTGTGTGTATGGTTGTTGAGGAGAGTCATGTCTGTAGTGCATAGTTTCTCCATTGTATAAAGTCACTGTTGTATTAGATTTTGAATGGAAAGATAAAACCCCTCAGTCTAGATAAAACTGTCAGGTCATTAGGAATAATTTTACTTATGAAAATATATTCATGGAAAGGAAATCGCTGTGTGTCCTCAATATAAGGACCTCTCTGAGATCTCATTCACTTCTCTGCAGCTCTTTCTGGAGCTGGCCTTGCTGGCCAGCCTCTCATTCTTTCCTTGGTTGTAATCATCAGTGGGCAAACAATTCTTACCTAGCCATTAGACTCACTTTGGTATTCCTGCTCCATGGTGACTCTGACTCAGCCTGACTGTCTAGATTCCTGGCTTTGGTTCACTTGACCTTGATACCCTACTTGCTCAAACCTGCCTTGAGTGACTCCTTGGCTACTGGACCCTCAACTTGCCCTGACTCACCTCTAGCTGCAAAGCCCTTAGCATGCAGTCAGGTTTCCAGGCCTTGGTCTCTGACAGGTCTAGGATGTTTAACCAGCAGCCTGTCTGGCTCTGCCTTAAACTCCTGCTTGACTCCATCAGATTTCTCCAAGGATGTTTTTATTCCAGCATTCAAGTTTGAAAGAACAGGCCAAGCATATTGATACAAGTGACTGGCATTAGTGGCTAGCTGGCTGTTTAGGGACCAGAGACCTGACAGGATGGCTTTGCCTGGTAACTTTGCTGAGGTCCAGGGGCAGCCAAGGAACATGTGTCATTTATCACGAGAAATCACACTTTTATTCTCATTTCTATCTGCAGCTTTGTCTCCTTTCTCATTTCTAGTTGTTTTTTTTCCCTCCTCTATTTTTTTTCCTTAATTAGACTAACTACTTGTTTATTTCTCTTATTGGTCTTTCCAAATAACTGGTTTTGCTTTTTACTTATCTTGTTTTTTCTATTTCATTAATTTTAATATTGATTAATTTTATTTTATGATTTCTTTTATATTTTATTTTATTTATTATTTAGTGGCTAAGAACACAGATTTTGTAGCCATGTATGCCCAGGCCATAACCCTGGCTCCACTGAATACTAGATATGTACTAGATATGTAACCTTGGATGAGCTATTTAATCCCTCATAACTCAGTTCCTTCACCTATAAAAAGGGAAGAGTGAGAAACTTACCTCCTTCAGTTGCTGTTCACCCTTATCTCTACTTCAAAATTAAGGTAATTATGAGGCACACCACCAGAATTTGTTATTTAAAATCATCATATAAAAGCATACATATTGGGGCACCTGGGTGGCTCACTCAGTTAAGCGTCTGCCTTCAGCTCAGGTCATGATCCCAGGGGCCTGGGATTGAGTCTCTGCTCAGCCAGGACCCTGCTTCTCCCTCTGCCTGCCGCCCTCCTGCTTGTGCTCACTCTCTGTCAAATAAATAAATAAAATCTTAAAGAAAAATTTTTAAAGCATATATATTAGTTTATCACAAATCTGTTTTATAAATATGTTCATAACCATAATTTAATTTTACTTATAAGACTTTGTAATTTATGCATTTGCAATATTTATTTTGAGACAGGCTTCACCAGTGTGCCACAGCATTCAATGACAGACAAAGGTTATGAAGTCCTGCCTTCCAGAATGGCAGAGAAGCAAGCTGGGAGGAACTTAGATCCTTGAATTAGCCCATAACACACCCTCAAGCAGTCTCTCTCCTCTGCACTGTTACATGAGAGAAATACATTTCTATCTCTTTGGGCTATTGCATAATGGAATATGGCATCAAAACATATCGTCTAAGTCTAAAAGTTTACATGCATACGAATAACTTTTTCACTCTGACAGTGAATATAGTTGGTGCCAGTGTATTATTCTTGAGTTGCATTCCTTCCTCTTGCTCCTAATAGTTTTGTGGATGTTATTCTACCACCTTCTAATATCCAGTATTTCCAATGAGAAGTACAATGCTGGTCTGACTTTTCTTTTCCTTTGGAAGTAATTTCTTTATTTTGTCCAGAAGCTTGTAACAATTTTCTTTTAGTATTTGTATTCTAAGAATTTTACAACTGAATATGTTTTCTCATCAATCCTTCCTGGAATGCAAAAAGGCTTTTCTGCAAATATGTGTTTCATTTTCTTGAAGATAATTTTATTTTGTTATTTTTATTAACTCCTGATTCTATCTGTTTTTTCCTTTTCAGGGTCTCAATCATTTTCATGTTATGTTTCCTGAATCTATCTTCTATTTACCTTTGTTTTGGTTTTTTTTGTTGTTTTTTGGGGGGTTTTATGTCTAACGATTTTTAACTCTTTCTGTATTTTCTCTATATTTGAGATTTATCTTGCACCTATTTGAGTCTCAGAACTGACCATTCTCTATTTTAACTTATAGATCTCTTAAGTTTAAACACCATGTTTTTTTTTCCTTTTGGCAACTCTAACTTTTGTTTCTTCCTGTACTTAACTTGTTGAAGTATATAGCAGAAAAGATGGAAAACACACATGACAGGGAGAGATTTCAGCAGAGAAATAGAAACTGTTAGAAAAGAGGCAAGTGGAAATGTTAGGAATGAAAACACTTAGAGATGAAAAATCCCCTCTATTGGTAGATCAGCAGACTAGACACAAAGAGAAAAGAATCAGTGAACCAAAAGTAAGGTTAACAAAATTTATGTAAACTGAAATACAATGAGGAAAAAATGTGAAAAAAAAATAGTCCAGAGCATCCATGGTCTGTGGAAAATATCAAATAGTTTAACATGCATCTAACTGGAGTACCAAATACAGAAGACAGCATGAATAAGGCAGAAAAAAAATATGTCAAGAGATAATTGCTCAAATTTCCAAAATTAATAAAAGACAATAAATCACAGATCCAAGAATCTCAGGGAACCAGAAGGAAAAATACAAGGAAAACACATAAACATCCACATCAAATTGCTAAAATTTAAAGGTAAAGAAAATCTTAAAGGCAATGAAAGGAACAAAACTGTTACAGGAAAACAAGCATAAAATTGCAACTGAATTGTCTTCAAAGACAATAAAGTCAGAAGACAACGGAAAGAGTGTTTTAAATGGCTGGGACACACACATACACACTACAAACAAAACAAAAAACCAACACATCACCGAGAATACTATCCTTTAAAATATCCTTTAATAATGAAGAAATAATTATATTTCTGACAGGCAAAAGCTGACAGAATTTATCTCCAGCAAACCTATGCTATGATAAATGAACAAAAAAGCTTTCTATCTGGAAAGGATATAATATCAGATAGAAACTTGGTTCTAAAGAAAGGAATGCAAAAACTTAGAAAAAGTTGATAAGCCAGTAAATATAAAATATCTTTTAAGAAATTATCCATGCTTTTGTACACATACATAATTAAATGTCCTTTCAAAACTATTGGTTGTTAAAGTAAAAATAATGTGAGCATGAATTTTATAGTAAACACAGAATTAAAATATGTGACAACAAGAATGAGAAGGATGGAGTACGGAAGTATAGTTATTGGATAAACATTATTGTAAAGTTCTCATTCTGTGACACAATATTTTTCAAATATAGAATGTGATAAGTTAAAGATACATATCGTAGTATCAAAAATGGTTAGATATTATAATGTATAAATTGACAACTAAAAAAAGAGGCATAATTAAAAATCCTTCAGAAGAGACAACATGAATGCTAAAGATTATATTTCTTCACTCCTAATATAAAAAGACAGATAAGGAGGAAAAGAGAAACAAAGAACAAAAAGTATAAGTAACAATAAATGTCAAAATGGTAGACTTAAATAGGGATATAGTAATAATTACAGCAAATGTAAATGAATTAAAACATTAGGTTTACAGACAACTGACCAAAAAAATATGTGAAATGATTCATAAGCACAAGAAAAAGCACTCAAAATCATTACTCATCAGGAAAATGCAAATTAAATTCACCATGAAATACTCCCTATAACCTACCAGAATGGCAAATTATCAAATCAAAAAGAGTAAAAACTCCAAATTTTGGAAAGGATGTAGACATTTAGACCTCTCATACATTAGTAGTAGAAATGCGAAATGATCCCAACACTTTGGAAAATTGTCAGTTTCTAAAAAAGTTAAACATTCATCTACCCTATGTTCCAGCAATTTCCCACCTAGGTATTGATTCATGCAAACTAAAACATTTGTCCACAAGAAGTTTTGTACAAAAAAGTTCATGTTATCTCTAATCATAGTCCAAAACCATAAAGAAACAATTTTGATTTACATCAATGGAAGAATGGATAAATGAACTGTTTTGTCTATACATTGGGATACTAGTAATAAAAAGGAATGATCTGCTAGAACATACAACATGGAGAAAACTCAGAAAAATATGCTCAGTGATAGAAAGCAAACATAAAACTGTATCCCGCATTATTGCAGTTATTTGAAATTCTAGAGTAGACAAACTAACTTCTGGTGATAAAATCACACAGTAGTTGACTTTTCGGGACAAGGAGCAAGAATTGATGCAAAGGGACATAAGAGAGTCATCTTGGGTTATAGAAATATTTTGTAAATTGATATATATTCATGAAAATGAATTATATACTTAAGATCTGAGTATTTCTAAGTGTTGCTGGAGAAACACCAAAAACATAGAATAGAGCAAATCCCTGGTATTTATAAACAAACCAAGAAAAAGAGGTAACGAGTGGATATTAAGGACTGAAATAACTGGTATGGTGCTGGTAGCAATTATTTATTTTTTTATAATTTTTTATTGTTATGTTAATCACCAAACATTACATCATTAGTTTTTGATGTAGTGTTCCATGATTCATTGTTTGTGCATAACACCCAGTGCTCCATGCAGAATGTGCCCTCTTTAATACCCATCACCAGGCTAACCCATCCCCCTCCCCCCCCCCTAGAACCCTCAGTTTGTTTTTCAGAGTCCATCGTCTCTCATGGTTTGTCTCCCCCTCTGACTTACTCCGCTTTATTCTTCCCCTCCTGCTATCTTCTTCTTCTTCTTTTTTTTCCTAACATATATTGCATTATTTGTTTCAGAAGTACAGATCTGTGATTCATCAGTCTTGCACAATTCACAGCGCTCACCATAGCACATACCCTCCCCAATGTCTATCACCCAGCCACCCGATCCCTCCCACCCCCCACCACTCTAGCAACCCTCAGTTTGTTTCCTGAGATTAAGAATTCCTCATATCAGTGAGGTCATATGATACATGTCTTTCTCTGATTGACTTATTTCATTCAGCATAACACCCTCCAGTTCCATCCACGTCGTTGCAAATGGCAAGATCTCATTCCTTTTGATGGCTGCATAATATTCCATTGTGTATATATACCACTACTTCTTTATCCATTCATCTGTCGATGGACATCTTGGCTCTTTCCACAGTTTGGCTATTGTGGACATTGCTGCTATAAACATTGGGGTGCATGTACCCCTTCGGATCCTTACATTTGTATCTTTGGGGTAAATACCCAGTAGTGCAATTGCTGGGTCGTATGGTAGCTCAATTTTCAACTGTTTGAGGAACCTCCCATACTGTTTTCCAGAGGAGTTGCACCAGCTTGCATTCCCACCAACAGTGTAGGAGGGTTTCCTTTTCTCCGCATCCCCGCCAACATCTGTCGTTTCCTGACTTGTTCATTTTAGCCATTCCGACTGGTGTAAGGTGGTATCTCATTGAGGTTTGGATTTGGATTTCCCTGATGTCGAGCGATGCTGAGCACTTTTTCATGTGTCTGTTGGCCATTTGGATGTCTTCTTTGGAAAAATGTCTGTTCATGTCTTCTGCCCATTTGTTGATTGGATTATTTGTTCTTTGGGTGTTGAGTTTGATAAGTTCTTTATAGATTTTGGATACTAGCCCTTTATCTGATATGTCATTTGCAAATATTTTCTCCCATTCTGTCGGTTGTCTTTTGGTTTTGTGGACTGTTTTTTTTTTTTTGCTGTGCAAAAGCTTTTTATCTTGATGAAATCCCAATAGTTCATTTTTGCCCTGACTTCCCTTGCCTTTGGCGATGTTTCTAGGAAGAAGTTGCTGCGGCTGAGGTTGAAGAGGTTGCTGCCTGTGTTCTCCTTTAGAATTTGGATGGACTCCTGTCTCACGTTTAGGTCTTTCAACCATTTGGAGTCTATTTTTGTGTGTGGTGTAAGGAAATGGTCCAGTTTCATTCTTCTGCATGTGGCTGTCCAATTTTCCCAACACCATTTGTTGAAGAGACTGTCTTTTTTCCACTGGACATTCTTTCCTGCTTTGTCAAAGATGAGTTGACCATAGAGTTGAGGGTCCATTTCTGGGCTCTCGATTCTGTTCCATTGATCTATGTGTCTGTTCTTGTGCCAGTACCATACTGTCTTGATGATGACAGCTTTGTAATAGAGCTCGACGTCCAGAATTGTGATGCTGCCAGCTTTGCTTTTCTTTTTCAATATTCCTCGGGCTATTTGGGGTCTCTTCTGGTTCCATACAAATTTTAGGATTATTTGTTCCATTTCTTTGAAAAAGGTGGATGGTATTTTGATGGGGATTGCATTGAATGTGTAGATTGCTCTAGGTAGCATTGACATCTTCACAATGTTTGTTCTTCCAATCCATGAGCATGGAACGTTTTTCCATTTCTTTGTGTCTTCTTCAATTTCTTTCAAGAGTATTTTATAGTTTTCTGAATACAGATCCTTTGCCTCTTTGGTTAAATTTATTCCTAGGTATCTTATGGTTTTGGGTGCAATTGTAAATGGGATCGACTCCTTGATTTGTCTCTCTTCTGTCTTGTTGTTGGTGTATAGGAATGCCACTGATTTCTGTGCATTGATTTTATATCCTGTCACTTTACTGAATTCCTGTATGAGTTCTAGCAGTTTTGAGGTGGAGTCTTTTGGGTTTTCCACATACAGTAACATATCATCTGCAAAGAGTGAGAGTTTGACTTCCTCTTTGCCGATTTGGATGCCTTTGATTTCTTTTTGTTGTCTGATTGCTGTGGCTAGGACTTCTAATACTATGTTGAATAGCAGTGGTGAGAGGGGACATCCCTGCCGCGGTCCTGATCTTAGGGGAAAAGCTTTCAGCTTTTCCCCATTGAGAATATTCACTGTAGGTTTTTCATAGATGGCTTTTATGATATTGAGGTATGTACCCTCTATCCCTCTACTCTGAAGAGTTTTGATCAAGAAAGGATGCTGTACTTTGTCAAATGCTTTTTCTGCATCTATTGAGAGGATCATATGGTTCTTGTTCTTTCTTTTGTTAATGTATTGTATCACATTGATTGATTTGTGGATGTTGAACCAGCCTTGCAGGCCAGGGATAAATCCCACTTGGTCGTGGTGAATAATCCTTTTAATGTACTGTGGGATCCTATTGGCTAGTATTTTGGTGAGAATTTTTGCATCCATGTTCATCAAGGATATTGGTCTGTAATTCTCCTTTTTGATGGGGTCTTTGTCTGGTTTGGGGATCAAGGTAATGGTGGCCTCATAAAATGAGTTTGGAAGTTTTCCTTCCATTTCTATTTTTTGGAACAGTTAAGGGAGAATAGGTATTAATGCTTCTTGAAATGTTTGGTAGAATTCCCCTGGGAAGCCATCTGGCCTTGGGCTTTTGTTTGTTGGGAGATTTTTGATGACTGCTTCAATTTCCTTAGTGGTTATAGGCCTGTTCAGGTTTTCTATTTCTTCCTGGTTCAATTTTGGTAGTTGATACATCTCTAGGAATGCACCCATTTCTTCCAGGTTATCTAATTTGCTGGCATAGAGTTGCTTATAATATGTTTTTATAATTGTTCATATTTCTTTGGTGTTGGTTTTGATCTCTCCTCTTTCATTCATGATTTTGTTGATTTGGGTCATTTCTCTTTTCTTTTTGATAAGTCTGGCCAGGGGTATATCAATCTTGTTAATTCTTTCAAAGAACCAGTTCCTAGTTTTGTTGATCTGTTCTACTGTTCTTTTGGTTTCTATTTCATTGATTTCTGCTCTGATCTTTATTATTTCTCTTCTCCTGCTGGGTTTAGGCTTTATTTGCTGTTTTTTTCTCTAGCTCCTTTAGGTGTAGGGTTAAGTTGTGTATTTGAGAACTTTCTTGTTTCTTGAGAAAGGCTTGTATTGCTATGTACTTTCCTCTCAGGATGGTAGCATTTATTTTGATAAAATACTTACTTGGGAATGTAACACTTGAGCTGAATCCTGTAGAATGTCAAGAAGTAATAAATGGACTGTGTTAAATGAGGAACCTTCTAAACAGAAGCCTTAAAGTGCTTGGGGTATTTAAAAAACTAGAAAGACATCAGTTTATCGGCAACATAGTGAGTTAAAGAGAGAGTAGTATGAGATTATGGAGACCTAGGCAGGTATCAGATCAATAGGTCCTTTTTGGCCATGATAGGGGTGTGGATTTTAATGAAGTGATAGGAATCAAATGTATTTTTTCACTTTCAACAACTAGGTAACCAGGCAACATAAATGAAACAATAGTTTTCCAACACTGGTTAATAGGTGGTATAGTCTTATGCTTCCTGAAAAAGTAAGAGAAAAAAAGTGAGCCCTGTGATTTTCCCAGTGTATTGCCTAGAAGCAATTTCCAGTGCAAGAAGCAGAAACTAAAATAGATCCTATCAGTTTTACCAAGTAAAAGAGATGGAAATTAGAGTTTGGAGAGATAAAAATAAGTGGATTTTTTTTTGCAAAGAATACAAAAAAAAGGAGAGACTATACTATGAGAAATCACCATAGATTAAAAGAGAGAGTTCCCACTACATCAAAAACTAATGATGTAATGCATGGTATTAACATAACAATAAAAAATTTAAAGGTAAAAAAATAAAAAATAAATAAAAGAGAGAGTTCCCTGAGATCTCTGGTTGTGTGCTTATCTCTACATGGTGATGGGAAACTGTCTTAGACCAAGGGAAGAATCACCAGAAAGTGATAAACCAAACAATCGCCAGAACTCATGCAGTTCGGGGAAAAAAAAAACAAAACTCATAATGCACAGACATAGTATAGAGTCTTCTAAAGGACAGCATCTTAGTTAAGAAATTTAAATTAGCCCAAGATTAAAATTGTTCTGGAATCACTTTAACAAAGACTGAAACAAGCTTCAAAGATATAAAACTCATTCAAAATAAGTTAAATGAATGCTATAAAAAGTTCAAATCTATGTAAAGGACAACATTAAAATCCAGCTCCTGATAAGTAATATGCAATGTCTAACATTCAATGAAAAATTACTAGACAAGGAAAAAGACCAGGAAAAAAACCTCAATTGAAAAGAAGTCAGTAAAAGAGGAAAAGGGGAACACAGAACAGATGGTATAAATAGAAAACAAATAGTGAGATGATAGCTTTAAACCCAGAAATATTGATAATTAAATCAAACATTAATAATATAAATACTCTAGTGAAAAGGCATAGATTTTCAGACTGTTATAAGAAGGCAGTTGTCAATACCAAATCATAGATAAGTAAGAAGTAAAATAATGGAGAAAGATATCATGCTAACACGAATCAAAGAAAGCTGGAATAGCTACATTAACAAAGTAGATTATTTCTAGAAATAAAGTGGAACATTCAATAATGACAAAGAAGCCATTCATTAAGAGAACAAAACAATCCTAAATATGTATGCACCTAAAACAGAGCTTCAAAGTATAGGTAGGTGAAACTAATTGAATAAAAAGAAAAATAAAGAGATCCCAAATTGGAGTTGAGGATTTCAACATGTTTATCTCACTATGTGATTAAACAGTTACACAGAATATCAGTAAGAATATATAAAATTTCAATAATACTTTAAACCAACTTAAACCCATTTATATTTATAGACCAATTCACCTAAAAACAGCAGAATACATATTCTTTTCAAGTGCACATGGACTACTCATTAAAATCAACAATATTGTGGACAATAAAAAATGTCCCAATAAATTTAAAACTGTGTTTGTTCACTGACCATAACAGAATTAAAGTAGAAATCTGTAACAGACAGATATTTGTAAAATCCTCAAAATATCTGAAAATAAAACATTTTAAACAAGTCCAAGAAATCACAATGAAATTAAAAATACCGTGCTAAATGGAAATAAAAACACAAAATATTAAAGTCCCTTTATGCAGCATAGAGGAAATTCCATGGTAATAAATGCTTACATTTAAAAATTAATTAGATAAGCTAGAAACAAGAAAGATAGAAACAAATTAAACACAAACTAAGCAGAATTAAGAAAATAACATGGATTAGAACAGAAGACAAGGAGGTATACAATAGAAAAAAACAATAAAGAAACTCAAATAAGCCAGTTTTTAAAAAAAGATCAATAAAACTGTTTAATCTTTAGCCATATGATCAGGAAAAGAAAGGTAAAGACATAAATTACCAGTAACAGAAATGAAAAGACGACATCACTACAAGACCTACAGCCACTACAGGATAATAAGGAAACATTATGAATAATATTACATCATTAAGTTAGGCAACTTAGGGTAGGCCTTGAAAGCCACAACTATCAAAGCTCAAAGCTCACTCAAGAAGAATTAGATTCCCTGAATAGTTCTACACCTATTTAACTTATAATTCTAAATCTCACAAAAACTACAGGCTCAGATAACTTTACTGGTAAATTCTACTAAATGGTTAAGGAAGAAGTAATGCAAATTGTATATAAACACTTTCAGAAAAAAAGGAGCAAGAATCACTTCCCAGCACATTTTATGATGTAAGAATTACCCTTATAAAATAACCAGGAAAAAAAGTCACAACAGAAGAAAACTATGGAACAATAGCCCTTACTAACACAAACACAAAAATCTGTAACACAACTTGACACAATTGAATGTAGCAAAGTATATTGAAGGATGATACAGTCTGATCAAGTTGGGTTTATCTTAAGAATTCAAGATTGCTTTAACATCTGGAAACAGTGGAAATAATTCACCTATTAGCAAACTAAAACAAAACAAAACAAAAGTATATCAAAAACAAAAACCTATAATTATCTCAATACATGCAGAAAATGCATTAGGCAAAACACAGCAACCATTCATGTTAGAAATGCATACTAGGCATAGAAGGGAACTTCCTTGACCTGATAAAGGGCATTTAAGGAAAACCAGCTATCATCATACTTTATTAGGAAGGAATGAATATTATCTCTTTAAGGTTGGGGAAAAAAGGCAAGAAAAATCATTTTCCATTTGGAGAGAGTGGGAAAGAGAAAAAAGCTTTATTTTTGAACCCACTAAGTCCTGGCACAATTATATTTAACAGTTTATGTTTTAAGCTCAATTCTCTCTTCTTTCATTTTCTAAAAGGCAGCTTCAACATTCTGCCTGGAAACTTCTTTGGCTAAAGCACCCAGTTTATCAGATTATTGCAAACAATGATATTGTTAAAACTTCTGCCACTCCATGACAGTGTCTCGTTTCCTTCAGATTCCAAAAGCTTTTTCCTTACTTTTCTTGAACGCCTCACCAACAGCCTCCTCAAAGCCCTTCTAGCATCTGCACACAGTTCAGACCCAAGACCAATGTCACATGTTTCAGTTTTTGTGCCAGTAGCACCCCAGTTTCAAGTACCAAAATCTTTTTAGCTATCTACTGCTGTGTAACAAACTACCCCAAACTTAGTGGTGTAAAACAAATCACTTAATATCATCATCATCATCATCATCATCATCATCACTTCATGGCTTTGAGGTTAACTGAACTCAACTAGGTAGGTCTTACTAGGATCTCAGGTGTGATTGAAATAAGATAGTGGCTCAGTGTGGAGTCATCTCAGTCTTCCCCACTAATATGTCTGGTTGTTAGGAAGTGGGCACGTGGCCTGTCTGGGTGACCTGGCCTTCATGGCACAAGGGATAGGTTCCAAGGACAAGAGTTCCAAGAGAGAGCCAGAAGGAAGTCTCAGACATCATGCAGTGTCACTCCCTTCTCATTCTACTCTTGGGAAGAAAGTCTCTAAGACCACCCACGTTCCAGGGGAGAAGAATGATGCTCCACGTCTCGATGGAAGGAATGTGAATGAGTTTGAGGACACTTTTAAAAGCCATCATCCAGCAGCATAAATTATGCCAGTACCAACTGGAGAACAGTAGCAGGAATATAAACATTAAGTACTTCCTCCCGCAAATTCCTAGGCATTCCACTGCATCTACTGCAACAAACCTGGGATATGAAAAGCATTGGGGACGTTACATTGGAGAAGTACTAAAAGGACTTCCATATGGCCCAAGTTCTTATTTCAGCTCCAGTTTAGATCAATGAGTACTGCCAGCCTCCCTGTGTTCTACACCTTCCAACTTGGTATCTGGGGCTCTTAACTAGTTTTTTCTGTCCTCCCCACCATAGACTCTCATGACCAAAATGTACATCTTGCTCTAGTCTCTGTGATCGCCTTGGTCCTTGGATATAAGAAATAGAAGCATCTCCAGTGCTGAGGATTTACATCAGGTTTGCCTTCTTTTCTGGTCTCTCCCTGACCTTAAATACTTCTTTCTCTTATTTCCTGAGGTCTGGGCCAAGTTTTGTGCCCTGGCTATCAAAATTAGGTCCTTGTCTTCCCCCTCATTTTCTTCATATTTTCCTGCATGCCAGCCCCATTTATTTTAAAAATAAAAATCTCCATCTGAGCCCCATTTTTCATGGCTGGGTCCCTATTTGCTACTGCCAACATGCCCTTGTCCTGTTCTCTGCCCACCTGCCAGGGAGCCACCTATTCCTTACCTCTGGCCCTACTATATGCCAACCACCTGCCTACCTGAACCTCTAGCTTCTACCTGTTGCCAAAGTCCCTGGATAGCAGGTTCTGCCATCTTTTTGGACTTCCCAGCTGCTGGGCTCTTCTCCAAAAGATTGTTTATTCTCTAGGTCTGGCCCTCTCCCACTATATGTAGTTCCTAGTTCTGACATGTACCAAAGAGAATTTCACTTTCTCCCTGGCTGCCACACCTCCTTTTTACTCCTATGATCCATGCCCAGTGATGTCTGTGGAAACAATTATGAAAAAAACAAATCACCTTGCTAGGATCAGTCCGATTTTGCTACTTCAATTAAAAACTTCCATGGCATCAAACTCCCTCATCTTTTCTATGGCTTCATCTCTAGTAAAATTGCCTGGTCCAATCATCCCTGACTGATTCCTGGGCTTCTTCCCCTTTAGCTTTCCCTTGGCTTCCAAGACCTGCGGACTCCATGCTGATGGTCTGATGCCCTGGATTTCAAGTTCCTGGCTCTCTCACAATTCAGCAGTCATCTGGCCCTCAATACTCAGACTGTACCTTGCATCCTCAGCTTGCTGGCCCCTGCCTAAGCTGTCCTACTAGCTGCTACCCACATCTGTTTGGGTGCTCTTACTACATCTGGAGAAATGGGGAGCCAGTTAAATTATACTGCTTCAATGGTACAAAACTTTATTTCTTCTACTTGTATATATTTTGTAGTTTTAAATGCATAACAGACAATGAAAGTTTCAGTTTTCCTTGACCTCCACTCCACTTAATGGAAGCTTGAGAAGTTAATTCTACATTTGTGATATTTTTTTCCCTGAGACTGCTCAAAACTGGCATGAATTTTTGATGGGAAGAATAATATGGTTAGCATGTTTATAAATTAACAGTCAAGGAGGTGTACAAACCCAAAATTATTCCCACAGGAAGCAAGTTGTTGGCTCTGACATCCTTTCTCTTTCTTAGCTTGCCAGAAACAGATGTTGACAGTTCTCTCATTTGGGGACTATATCCAGAAGAATGAATATTACCCTTGAGAAACACAATATACTGTACATGACTTCTTATAAGCAAAGAAGTAGTTTATTCAAGCTTAGAGAAAGTACATACTGAGAACCTGTGCAAAGAAAGGAAAGAATGCCATAAAGCAATCTAAAAGCTTAGCCCGGCTTCAACTTCATGGAAGTTTTCTAGGCTGCTTGAAAGAAGCAATTGATAGAGTGCTCCAAGGGTTGCACATGGAATCAGACCTAAGAGACCAAAGTCTTCTCCACACAAAGCCAGAATTCTCTGAGAAGTGAAAAATACCAGCCAGCCAGCTGGCTGTTTTACCCACACTTCACAAAGGAATCCAATTTCTTTTAACGCATAAAAAACTATAATTAACCTGTTTTCACTTAAATCAAAAGGTATTTATAACGAACTTCTCATATACAAACACTATACATGCTTCTGTGTTTGCATGTATACATAAAAAATGGTATATGACAATTCCTACTCTCAAAGACTTCAAAATATAAACAGCTAGATTCTGAAAAGTAAGATGTCTGGTGGAAAAAAAAAAAAAAACTAGTTTATTTGTCTAGCCATGCCCAGAAAATCTAGCCTTACATTTTAATTGTAAGACATTCTTAGCATAGTTTTTGTTTTTGCTTTTAAACGCAGCATGCCTGATTCTGCTGGGGGATGAGTATCCGACATGCGACTCACAGACGTGTGTTCACCTTGTTGAATGAGTGGAACCCTATATGGGAGAAGAAACGGGACCACTCAGAGATTCCAGTAGACAAGAAAAGGGTTGAAGCCTCCGAAGCCCTGCGGTGCACGGCAATCAGAGTAGGTGACTCTGTTTGAACAAAAATGTCATGCTGACTTGGTGAAGAAGATGGCAGGATGTGAGCCCTGCAAGTGGGAACTGGCAGCCACTGTTAGAAGACAGAGTCCATGTATATTCAGGGTGACCTGAAACTGTCTGTCACACACCACTGTCTTCAGAGACACACATCTTTGGCACTTTCACATATGCAACATCATCCTCCTTTGCTCATCAAGCAGGAAACACTTGTGCATTCTGGTGTTTGCAGAGCTCTTCCTATAACCAGGTGCTGGGACACCGAACTGCTGATCTCTGTGACTTTGATCTCCATGGACAGAGCCCTGGCATTCGGTCTCAACATTTGGTGATCATTAAAACGTATGTCATATTTGTTCCAAATATATACAGAGAATTGACTGACTTAAGAATATGTATCTGCCGGGAGCCTGGGTGGCTCAGTTGGTTAAGCAACTGCCTTCAGCTCAGATCATGATCCTGGAGTCCCGGGATCGAGTCCCACATGGGACTTGGTGAGGCCAGGCTCTGGGTCACTCCTGCTCAGGGCCTGAGAACCCCACATCCCCCTGTGCTGCTAGGCTGTATGTACCCATTTTCTGGAATGCTGGCTTTTTTTTTTCCAATTTAAGCTTTCTTTTAATTAAAGAACGGTGTTTTTCCAATGGCTAGTGAGGACTAACAGAACTTCACACCTGTATGTGGGGATAAATATAAGAGAAACCTAAGCTGTAAGACCCGTTTTCACATTTTCTAACTAAACTGTAAAACCGAATTGCCTATAATCATAATGGCATCATACATCTGCATTCCTAACAGAAATTTAATCCACATATTTACCATAACATAATGAGTGGCAATAATGATTACCTATTACCTGATCGTGTACAGTTGCATCCCATGCCACTCCACTCTTATCTGGCATGAAATGTACCTTATTTTGACAAACACAAAATAGTATTTTGTTAAACTGGCTTTTTTCCTATAAGGAAAAATATCACATCTAGTTTAAAAATCTTTGATTTAGAAATACTTAGGAGCGACACACAGTGACTCAAAAAATATTTGCTCAGTTAACTGAATTCTGAATTCAACTTACTATTGATATGACTGATCTTTTAGAGGAGTATCAGAATGGATTTGAAAGAAAAATTAAAGCTCTTGAAGTTATATGTTCTCTTAACCCCTTACTCCATCCATTTTTCATTCATACAGTGATCTAAGTCAGTGGTTCCTAAACTTAACTACGTTTCTACAAGTACCTCAGAAAGCTCTTTGACACTGAGTGGACTCTGCTTCTCCCTCTGACCCTCCCCCCTCTCAAGTGATCTCTCTTTCAAATAAATAAAGTCTTTAAAAAAAAAAAAAGGAATATGTATCTGCCTCCTAATATCCACTGCCAATGACTTATAGTTCGGTATTATTGTCAGTATTGTTGTGCTTGTATAAATATCTGAATAAAGAAGACCTTTTTATAAAATCATGGATATGCTTTAACGCGATATTTCTATTTCTCTGAATCTGTTGTGAGGAAATAATCATAATGTAGCAGGACTTGATATAAAAAGTTTATGAAAACATTTATAACATTAAAAAATTGCATAAAACATAAATGGTTCTATAAATTAGGCACATTTGTGCCTTGGGGTATGAGAAAAATAATTTTTTAAAGACTTTATTTATTTGAGACAGAGAGAGCACACGAGAGCGGGGGTGGGGGGGGCATAGGCAGAGGGACAAGCAGAATTCCCCCTGAGCGTGGGGCTCCACGTGGGGCTCAATCCCAGGACCCTGAATCATGACCTGAGCCAAAGTCAGATGGCTAACCATCTGAGCCACCCAGGCGCCCCAGGAAAGTTTTTTAAAAATTTCTCACAATATAATGTTCTCACAATGTAATATTCTCACAACATCATGTTAAAAAGGAAAAGATTGTCGAATGTTATAGTTAAACTATTAAACTATAAAAGCAGATCACAAAGCTGCATTCATACAACAAATATTTATTAAGTATTGCCCATGTAACTAGCATTTTTCTAAGTCTAGAGGTACTACTTGGGATAAAAAAGAATCTCTTCCCTTGTGGAGATTGCATACTGGTATGTCTTACAATGTTCTCCCAACTCTGTTAACAAACAACCAAGCAAACAGAATAAGCAAGCATAGAAAAGAAAACGGGAGGGAACTATAGTACACACTCATCTCTGTCTCTCAGATCCTTTTACCACTTTTGTGCACGGAATCTCCTGTGTGCTTTCCCTCCCGAAGCCAGTACCTGCATCTCTGTGGACAGGCTGCTCTCTGGCTGGCTGTAGATCCTGTTTTGCCAGAAGTGCCTGGGAATGTACAGGTCCCCAGGGGCAGCCCTTAGCCAATGACTGAAGGAAGCCTACTGTAAATACTTCATTGCCCGTGCTCCAATTGGGACATCCCTCTCCTGTGGATGGAGCCAGAGCTACCTCTGTATGACCTCCTTTGCTATCATGGGATCCAAAGACTAACACTTGAACAGAGATGGCCCACTACAATAAGCATAGCTTATCTTTATTGGCAGCCTCTTATGTTTCAGATTTTAACACGAATTATCTTAATTTTCACAACAACCCTTTGAGAATAAGTACTATTATTATAGTCATAGTACAGATGAATATAAGGCTGGGGGCCTTTTCTTTTTCTTCTTTATACTTCCATGTCCTTTCCAATTTGCTACCAAAATTGGTATCATTTTCATAAGCATACAGGACACGAGCACCCGTTTTCTGGAATGCTGGCTTTAGTAGCTACAGCAAGGGTATACTCCTGGCAGCTTTGGAGCACTGCTGTTGTATATTTTAATGAAATTTTTTGTTAATCAACAAATCATAAAATGATCACATCATCGCTAAGGATGTTGCTTAATCTCTAACAATAAATTCTTTTACAAGAGTGAACTAAAATTTAAGGATTTGAGTGGATTTCTGCTATTGCCTCTGAAACTTACTTCATTATCTGGGAATTTCTGTTCAGCCTAACTTGCCTTCAACTTTCAGAACCATCTGTATTTAATAATATTATCCTTTTACTTATTTTTCAAATTTGCCCTAATTTATCCTAATTTTGTTATTTAAGTTAATAATGAATTGCTCTGGTCTTAATGCCACACATATATTCAGTTTTAAAAGTTTTCTAAGAAAATGACATTTTCATAAGACGTTTACTGATCCAACCTCCATTTGTCAAAGCTCATTATAGGCTATTTCCTAACCATTAATCTTCATGCTCTTTACCCTTTCTAAGACCGAAAGCAAGAGAGGCCTACAAATGAAGTTGAACCACTTACATACTAATATGTACAGTTTCTCCAGGCTGTCTATTAAAATGAAGAAAACAGTCACCTGGAAAAGCTGTTCTCTATACTATTTCACAGTAGAAGTTGTAATACTAGACCAGAGCTACTTTTCTTGTTAGTGCCATACTCTATATGGGTAGAAATTCCTAAAGACCTACGTTCCTTGGATTTTGGTTGTATGGAACAAAATCTAACTCTAAATAGCTTAGGCAAAAAGAGAATTTGAAGATTGGGAAAATGTAAGGAAGCTTTAAACTGCTGAGCCAAAGGGATAGCAGCGATGTGTCTGGAGCTCAGGGATGGCTCTTGACCAGAAGTGAAATCTATAATAGTATCCAGCATTCGTTAGAGTAGTGTTTTCTTGGTATATGGTATTTCCTTTTAATATGTCTATGTCTTTATAAGCAAAGTGTGTTTCTTGTAGGTAGTGTGTAATTTGGTCTTAGACAAGTTCTCCTTTTTAATTTAGTAGAATTAAGACCATTTATATTTAACATAATAACAAATTGGCTGGCTTAAATTTGCTTTCTTGCTATTTATTTTCTACTTTCCAGACTATTTTTTGTTGTTTTTTCCACCTTTCCTGCCCCCTATTTTTTTTATTTTATTATGTTATGTTAATCACCATATGTTACATTATTAGTTTTTGATGTAGTGTTCCATGATTCATTGTTTGCGTATAACACCCAGGGCTCCATTCAGTACATGCTCTCTTTAATACCCATCACCAGGCTAACCCATCCCCCCACCCCCCTCCCCTCTAGAACCCTCAGTTTTTTTCTCAGAGTCCATAGTTTCTCGTGGTTCATCTCCCCCTCCGATTTCCCCCTCTTCATTTTTCCCTTCCTACTATTCCTGCCCCCTATTTTTAAAATTAATTATTTTTAGTGTTCCATTTTATCCTTTCTGTTGGCTTACTTGCTATATAATTTTGATTTATTTTTTGTAGGTTCTCTTGAGTTTACAGTATGCATCATTAATTTATCACAGTCTACCCCAAAAGACTATTATACCATTTATAGATAATGGGATAACTTTACATGTTCATTTTCTTCCTCTTCTCTTTTGTGCTATTGTGATCACACAGATCACACACGTCTTTGAGTATTACAAACCCTAGCACACATTATTAATATATTACTTTATGTAGTCAAATATCTTTTAAAGACATTTAAATTGAGAAAAATCTCTTTCATATCTTTCATAAGTATATGTACTTATGAATTCTAGTCCTCTTCGTATCTTTTAAATTTCCATTTGGGTTCATTATCTTTGAACCTGACAGTCTCCTTTAACATCTCTTTTACTATGGATCTGCTGGCAATTGACTTTCTCAACTGTTTTTGAGTGAAAATCTGTGCATTTAACTCTCATTTTTGAAAGATACTTTTACTGGATATGCAATTTTAGGTTGACAATTACTTTTTTCTACACACTAAAATTGTCATTCTATTATCTTCTGGCTTGCAACGTTTTTGAGGTTAAGTCAATGATAATTCTTACCTTTGTTGCTCTGTGTGTAATGTATCTTTTTTTCTCTCTCTGATTTCTGTCAAAATTTTCTCATTGTCATTGGTTTACATCAGTTTGATTCTGACATATCTTTGGATGGTTTCCTTCATGTTTTTCCTGCTTGGTATTTGTTGAATGTCTATCATCTATTGGTTTATAGTTTTTAACAAAATTAAAAACTTTTTAGCTATTATTTCTTCAAGTATTTTACTGCCTTTAAATATCCCTTTGAAAATTCAATTAAATGTATGTTAGGCTATTCAATATTGTCCCACAGGTCATTTTCTGTGTGTGCATGTGTACATGGATGCCTTTTTTTCCCCTCTCACTTTGCTTCAGTTGGATAGTTTCTAGTGATATGTATTCAAATTCATTATTCCTTTCCTCTGCAGTGTCCAATCTGTTAAGTCCATCCAGTAAATCTTTAATTTTCACTGTTGTGAATTTCAACTCTAGAATTTCCATTTGGTAGTTTTTATTGCTATAATTTATTCCTTCATTTTATTTGTACCGTTCTTTACAATTTTAAGCAACTTACATTAGCTGTTTTAAAGTTCTTGTTACTAATACCTTTACTTTTGTCCCATCTCTGACATTTTTTATCAGTTGGTTAATTTTTACATTTCTAGGTAAGGGGCATATTTTCCTACTTCTTCACATGCCTATAAATTTTAGATTTTTTTTTAGTTTCTGAATTTTTTGTTTGTTTTCTTTAAACGGTATTTAGCAAATAGTTAAGTTACTTGTGGATAAGCTTGATTACTGAGACTTGTGGTAAGCTTAATGGAGTCTTTACTGTAGGGATAGTTAGCCATATGACTAAGGAGTGACATCCTACTGTCTCTACTAAGGACGCTGTGTTTTCAGCAAACTCTCCATTTTGACTTGTCAAAACTCAAGCTGCCATTCTCTGCTTAGATTCCCCCACTTTTCACCATGACCTGGAATGTATTTCCAAGCAAAAGTTGGCCACCTTTTTTGCCTACTCTCAAGGATCATAATTTTTTTCTACCTGTTCAATTTTTTGCAAACTGTGTTCAAAATATTGTTCAGTGTTCAAGTTGTAATTGATGAGAGGCGTTCTGGTGTCGGTTACTTCAATGTGGTCTGAAGCAGAAGTCCTATTGCAAGATTTTAAGCAAGGGGAAATTTTGATTAAACACAGTAAGAAGATCATTATAGCAGAAATTTAGACTATAGAATAAATAGGGGCTAGACTGAATGCAGAAACATTAATTAAGAAATACCATTATTCAAGAAAAGAGGTGATGATCTAAGACATCAAAACAGAGAACAAGATTAAAAATCAAGGAGTTCAGAATCAGCAATATTGTAGATAATTATTCATTGAGTTCTGTTAATAAGTATTTATTGGTTGCTTGCTATATACTTGAGAAATAAAACTGTGTTTATTCATTTATTTAATCAACAGTCACGCACTGAGTACCTCTTGGATAGCAACCACTGTGATATATATGGAAATATTGTCTGCCCACATTGCTCACTCTGCAGGGCAGTGTTATCCAATGTTCTGCAATGGTAATAAGAGTAACTACTATCCACAAGCGCATAACATAACTGAGAAACTATGTTTTTAATTTTACCTAATTTTAATCAATTAAAATTTAAGTTTAAGGGGCACCTGGGTGGCTCAGTCATTAAGCGTCTGCCTTTGGCTCAGGTCATGATCCCAGGGTCCTGGGATGGAGCCCCACATCGCATCGGGGTCTCGGCTCGGCGGGAAGCCTGCTTCTCCCTCTCCCACTCCCCCTGCTTGTGTTCCCTCTCTCACTGTGTCTCTCTCTGTCAAATAAATAAATAAAATCTTTAAAAAAAATTTAAGTTTAAGTAATCTAATATGGCTAGTGGTAACCACATTGGACATTGCAGTTCTAGAGGGATACTTATATAGATAAACACACATACAGACACACATACAATTAGAATTAAATTTACTGGTGCTAAATGCAGGGCTTCCTAAATTACCATCAGAACCCAGGAGGAAGCACTTAATCCTTTTGAGATTAAGATGAGAAAGAGGAACATCTGCAAGTTGTTTGCATTTTAGCTGAATTTTGAAGGAAAACAATAAAAACAACAGAACATTGATGGAGAAAGTATGTTCTTGGCACAGGGAAAGGCAGTAGCACAGGATTTGGAAAACTGGAAGTTGTTTGTTTGTTTGTTTTTTTAAGCCAGATCAGAAGGTATTTATGGGGAAGTAGGAAAATAAAAGTACATAGGAAGGAAATAAAATATTGATTGTACTCGAATGTTCTTTTATGTAGTGTGCTATTAATCAGAATAATCTGTTAATTTTTTTGCTATTTTACATTTAGCTTGGAGATGTTCAAGAGGCTATCAAAATAACTTATCTGGAATTTAGAAGAGGCTGGGCTACAGATATTACTTAAAGTGATGGGTACGCAAAGAAGAAAAGACAGCCAAGAAAGCTGATTTTATTGTCAAATGCCCTGAGAAAAAAAGTTCTGTGACAAGAATCTTTTGAAGACGTAGACCGTTTATGCTATGGCTCAGGAATGCTAAGTTGAAGTGTCTGAATCCTAAAAGGCCTAACTCAAAAGTAACCTCATTGGTCAGACCTCAGATAGGGGTCCTGATTCATGGGGAGCAGGGACTTTACCCTTCGTAACACTCACCTCCTTTTCTCCATGCCCCAACTGCCCTCTGGAGCCAGGTCTGGGATGGGCAGACAGGCCTATGAACACCACTCATCCCACCACAGGTTTACAGGGAAAATTTTCACCCTGGACCACAGCAGGGGTGATATACTGTAACTAGGGATTCAGATTAAAGGCCTTTATTCCAAAGGTGGATTCTTCTTGTCTTTGACACTATTACTAGGTTACTTTCATCGGGATTGTAAAACAACTTTATATAGGTCATCTAGGAGAAGTGAGTTTGCAGGGTGTTGTCTTAGGAGCTAAAAATAAAATTAGATTAGCAGTAATTAGTGAAGTGGGTGTAATTTCATACCTTTGACTGTAATCATTTCCTGAAGTGGTTTTCTCTTGATTTGACTTTCCAGTGCGTTATATTCCCTTGTTGAAAGAAAATATGCATTCTGTACCCCCTACAAGGGCAATTTTAAGGAAAGTACAGTAAACATAAACTAATGTAATGATGGGCTGCATAGAACACTCTGTTTTCATGAAATGAACCACTAAAAATACTTCTTACAGTAACAATGCGAAAGTAGTAATATTGTAGTTCAAAACAATTCCAAGCTATTATTTTATTTTGTAAGATGTTGTTGGCAGAATCTAGTCTCAATAATTACTTTTTTAGGAAGAGAGAAAAACAATTTAATGCACTCCAATGCAGACTCTAAAAATATCAGAGAACCAAGTATACAGGGATCAGGCTATTAATAGCTTGAAACACTGTCAGTTGGTGGGATGGGACACATTTTTTTTTTAGATAGTGAGCCAAAATCTAAATTTTACTGCCGAGATTTGTACTTTCAATCTGTAGCATGCCTAAAGGTGAGAAAAGGCTGTGAGTAAAAGCCCTTGTTTTGCAACACCTTGTAGGAGATATTATTTCAAGAGATGCAGAAATCCTCAAATGTGATTGATTCAGTTATAATTAATTTAAAATGAAACATACAATATAGCACTTTTACAAAATTGGTAAGAATCATATGCAAACTAAATTACAATTTGCTGTCACAATTCCAAAAATTGAAGAATCCTGGAACTAAGCACTAGCACCAGTTGGAGTAAATGTAGTAGGAGGTGGGATGAAAGTTCAGCAAATGGGGCTCAATCCTGAGAAAGTCTCCCTTCAGCTGCACAGATACTGGTTTTGGGTATCACCTTCTGTAGTTTACTCGGACCCACTCTACATTCTGGATAACTGTTTTACCATGGGATGTTTCCTTGACCTGGGTTTTCATTATAAAATTGTAAAACTCCAAGCAACATGAATCTGACATAGGAAGAAGATCCTGGGAAGAGCTTTATGCATGTTTATGAAGAGAATACAAGTGGCTTCATAGAAAAGTAGGAAAGAGTCAGGTGTCAGCACAGAAAGAAAAGACAATGGAAATCTGTCCATGGATGATTTGATAAATGTGCTGATATGTATAATAACTCAGCAAGCCTCCATTAAAGACTCCTACAGCAACTGTGAATAGAAGTGTTCATTTCCCTTATTTTTCTTTTTTATTAAGATATAGCTTATATACAGTAAAGTGAATATATCTTAATTGTACAAATCAATGAATTTTTTACATATGCATTTATATCCACCACCAGTTCAAGATATAGAACATATCTAGCATCTTAGCAGGTGTCCACATGCCTCTTCCTAATCAATAACCCCATCATTCTGACATCTAGCACCCATGTCAGAGTTCCAGTTATTTCACATTCTCATCATTACTTGATACCGTCAGTTTTAATATTTCAATTTTAGCCCTCTGGTTGAAGTGAAGTGGTGTCATACTGTAATTGTAATTTGCATTCCTCTGGTGGCTAGCAATGCTGAACACCTTTTCAGGTGCTTATTGGCTATTTGACATCTACTTTTGCAAGTCCCTGTAAATGTCCTTTGCCCAATTTTTTAAATGAGCAAAATTTTTAAAATCCCTAAGCATAAAACAAAGGATTGATGACATATTTTTATTAAAATTATGAGCCCTTCATCCAAAAACAATGTTAAGAGAGTGAAAAGGTAAGCTAGAGGGTAGGAGAAGTTAATATTTTTAAATTTCACGGGGGTTAAACTTTTTTTTTTCTATGCACAGTGAAGACTGGGTAGGATGTGTTGCTTTCCCAGTGCTATACGTGGTACTTCATATAGAGTAGGTGATGAATGAATATCTGTGAATGACTGCATGGATGCCCGAGTGAATGAAAGAAGGGATGGCCCCTATTTAAAGGTATACAGATTATGATCTTCTCATGCACTATTTGTTTTCTCTGAGGCTAAGAGAAAGCTCACTCAATATTATTAGCAGGAACAGGGACTCTGAATGTGACTCTAACACTTGAGCAATACCAACCTAAGAGCTGGCCCAAATGACTAGTCCCTAGAATTGATGTACAAATTCCAGTTGAGTTCTGTCTGTCTTTCCAGCCATCTTTTATTAATGCCCTGGGTCATAGTACATGTCCAACCAAAAATATACCTTCTGCATTGCGGCAAGGGTGGAGACTGCTCAAGGGGCTTCCTGGTTTACTAAAAAGAGAATACTATTGAAATCTGAATACCTACACACTACCACAAATGGACCGTAGATAAATAATTTCCCATTTTTAGTTTCACTTTCCCCAATTGTAAAATAAAAGAGATTATCTATGAGGTCTCTAGACCCTACGTGCTCTGACATTCTTTCACTGGAGAGCCTAGGAGAAAACAGCTTTTATGGGAGAAACAGTACTAGTCATCCCTGGAGGTCAAGATGACCTGAGCAATGTACTCTGCTCAGGTCCCAGAAGGCCCACAATGCCTTTATACTTGATCCAAAAAGGCAGTCTTTTAAGCTGTCCCAGCACCTAACTACTCTGTTCTGTAGGCCGAGATGAAAAAACTTCCAGACTCCTTTGGAAAGGGAGCCCAAATCCGAAACAACAATGCTCCTTGGATACAAGTAACATTTTCTTCTAGAAATAGAAAATGTCCTCTAGCTTAGTTATAATTTCTACAATCTGTTCTGCCAATTTTTTTTGGTTTGTATAAATGCTATTCAGAGTTCTTTTGGCAAAAATGAAAATCTAGCTTATTTCTAATAGCCTGATAATTTTCATGGGATGTCCCATTTAAGAACAGATGAAAAAGTCACCTAGAAGTCTTGTTATAAAGAAATTAACCCTAACCATTTATTATTGAAAAATAATCTATGAATCACCTTCTCTTTAAATGAAAAATATTCAGAGTTCACCACGCCATAAACATTATTTTCTTCTTTCTCGTTTGAAAACAAATCTTTATTTTCAGCTTACAGAGCTGTTATTCTAGAACACATGATGTATAATAGAGCATGTTAATGATTTTGCCTTTGAAAAATAGCATCTCTAATTTCAATCACCAAATTCAGTAGTAGAAGAGATCCACTGGCCTACTTTGTAAAACAATTTGGACTCCCTGAAAGAAGACAGGAAAGAAAGATATATGCCAGTAACTAATCAAAAGCAAGGTACTAACATCCTGGCCTATGTAGACAGCATTTGTGTCGAACTTAAGATGTAACTGATAGCAATCAAAGTAGCTCCATCATGGGAGGGATGTGAGGGAGTTGATGCCCAGTACCTAAAATGAAAAAAGCAGTCAAAAACTGTGTCATGCTCTGCTGATAGTCTTAAGTAATCAGTCAGTCGATAGTCTTAAGTAATTAGTCAGTCAATCCTTTACATGCTTGTGTAAATCTCATGGAAAGGATGACACTCTCAACTATACCTGTCTTGCAACATCATCCTCAGACCCTAATAATAATAATAATAAAAGTAGATAATATTTGCCAGGAAACAAACCAAGCACTTTTTTAATGCATTACTTATTATCCTCAAACTACCTTATAAGCTAAGTACTTATATGATCACCATTTTATAGAAGTACAAGCCAAAGCACAAAAGGGCCTGCAGGGAATAAAAGTCTAGATATGAAGACAAGCAGTCCAACTGTTAACCACTTCTTTTATACTACTTCTGGAGAGACGCTGATATGCTCTATCTTACATTAAAAATGGCTGCAAACTCGGGGTGCTTGGGTGGCTCAGTCAGTTGGGTGTCCGCCTCTTGATTTTGGCTCAGGTCATGATTTGGGATCCTAGGATCAAACCCCGCATTGGGGTCCCCGCTCACCAGGGAGTCTGCTTGTTTCCCTCTCCTTCTGCCCCTCCCTCTGCTCGCACTCCCTCTCTCTCTCAAATAAATAAATAAATCTTTTTTAAAAAATGGCTGCAAACTCTTTGCTGCTCTTCAAATTGAGAGGTGGAGTCTAATCCCCATCCTCTAGAACTCAAGTGAGTGACTTTCTTGACCAGTAGAATGTGGTAGAAATGACATTCTGGGACTCCTGAAGCTAGGGCGTAGGAAGCCATGCAACTTTCACCTGGGCTTCTAGGAGTTTTCACTCTCAAGATTCTCCCTCTCAGAATCCACCTGCCACACTCTGAAAAGCCCCAGCCACGAAGAGTGGCCATGAGGAGGTGCCCTACCAGTGTCCCCAGCTCAGCTGCCAGATGATGGCCAATGTCAACTACCAGCCACTTGAGAGATCCATCCTAGACATCTGGCTTGGTCCAGCCCTCAGATGAGTGCAGTCCCAGGTGCACTCCATGAGAGATGCCCAAGCAAGAACCATGGAACTGAGCAGACAGCTTAAAGAACCAAGAGAGAGGTACAATAAATTGTTTGGTGTCACAAAGTATTTGGGTGGTTTGTGACACAGCAAAAGATAAATGAAAGAGAACCCCCCCACACAAACACACAGCATTTACAAATGAATTGTATTTTAAAAGAATACTTACAAGCCGACTTTTTAAAACTCAGAACACATTTCCCCCTAGTTACAGTGTTATAAATAGCTGTAAGGTTCCTAGACCATTTCACAAAAGTCTATTTAACCCACAGTGTAGCTTCATTTTGCCATGAAAATAGTGACAAACAATACTGTTGCAAGACTAGCAATTAAACTAAATAGATTAAAAATATGAGGAAAATGAATAAGAAGTACTTTTTAAAAAATGTACCTTAAATGTTTGTGCTTGAGGGAAAGAAGATTTAACCGTAAGAGAAATGATACCTTTTTGGAGCTTCTGATGGGAATTTTCTGGTGTCTTTCGAGACCTCTGTAAATTGATAGCATCTTCTCTTCATTAAATTTAATCTCTGCAAAATCTATGTTCTTTTAAACCCATGTCAACTATAATTGTTATAAAATAGGGTTGTGTAGCAAAAATCAGGAGACAAAAAATTTTTTTGGTTGCTCAACAATAATGGTAAACAAAAGAGAAAAATGGGCATAAAAAGAATATAGTGGGCATTGGTCATTTTCCTCACACAGCATCCATTTACCTTTTCCCAGAAAAGAAATATCCTGACTTTCCTTTGGGAATCATCTTTTCTTTCACTCTAATCCCATGTCACTCAGTTGTGGACAGCATCCTATTTGCCTTTGGGGGGGCCTGATAGCATCTAGTACTTCAGCTTATTCCCTCCCTATGACCTTCAAAAGTGATCGAGTCAAAGTTGGGCCAGTTTAGACCCCTGAAAGTAAGGGCTGGCATGACAATGCTGCTGAGAGACTGTGAATTCTGCAGTTGCTGCCGCCATCATAAAATGAAGAAGGAGAGCCTGGCTGAGAAAGGAAATATTACTAGGAGAAAGATAGAACCAACCAAGCTTGAGATAGACAGAATCCTGCCTAGGTGATACTGAAGCTCTGCATCAGGTAGTACCTAAATGGTTGCCCTACCCCGAAATTTCTATTACATTGATTCACAGATTTCATTTGGCTTCACCCAGGTTAGGCTGATTGTCTGTTACTTACAACTGAACATGTTCTAACATGTATTAGTTAAGGTCGATAATGCCAGTTGCTTTAAGAGGCTCACCCTCCCAAATCCATCGGCTTTACAGTCAATGTTTCTTTTCCACTCACATCTCAGGCTAATGCCAACTGGTTGGGGGAGCTCTGCTCCATGTGGTCCTTCAGGGTCTTTGGTCTCTTATATCTTATAGAAATATAGGTCCTTGTAGTCTTCTCCATTCAGGTGGTAGATAGAGAAAACGAGTAAGATTTGAGTGTGGGAGGTCTCTAAGGGCAGGCCTTCGTGTCACTTTCATGTTCCATTGGTCAGAATTCATACCCACCAAACGGCAGAAAAGTCTGGAAAATTCAGTTCGGTGTGTATCAGGAAGTGGAGAAAAAGACAGATATCCATGGGTACTAACAGTTTTTGCCATGATCTACCCTCCAGTCACTATCTTTTTGCTCCCTTCTCCTCATTTGCTGACCACCCTCGAACACTCTGAGAAAGGAAGCAGCCACTGAATCCAGTCTAGGAGCTCCCTGGTGATGCCAAGTAGCCTCGGTCAAACCTCAGTGTGGCTGAAGACTTGTGAGCTAGAGACAAGAAGACTCTAGCTTCTCCTCCACCCAAACTCAGCTTATAGTGGTGGAAGGGAGGCTCGAAAGCAACAAAAAACACTTCCATTCAGAGGTTGAAAGAAATGGGAGGCAGTTTTAAATCTTCCTGGTCACACAGTGGAAGGTCCCTGACCTAAGTGTGAGGGCATTTCTTGAACTAGACCCTGATGCTTCTCTCTGGGAAGAACTCCTATGTCAGGACTTTTGTGGTCTCTGGATCCACCTTCCATAAAGTTGTTCCTTGTCTATCAAACTCCATGATTACAACTGAAGTAAGGATTGAGAAATGTACTCTGGGGGTTGTGCCAGTCAGCATCTCCCCAGAAAACAGGTGGCATACTCAAATAAGGATTATTTAAGGGCTATTTACTTGCAAAGGGACACTTAACAGAGGTGGTGGCAGGGGAAGGGGAGCAACTTGGAAGAAAGTAGATCAAGCCTTAGTAGCTGCGGAGCTTTTACACCTCTAGGCTGGAGGGTCTGAGAGATGATCTGAATCCAGAAAAAAAGGGTCTTGTAAAGAAGGTTATTCTGAAAGAAGCAGTAGCCTTTGCAAGACAGGCGCACAGAATCTAAAACAGCCTTGCAGAGAGGGAGCCAGGGGAGTAAGTCCCCGGCTTCTCTTTCTTCCCTTTCCTCTAGGCCCCTGCTGTAGGGGTACTTACTCCGGGTCTGCACCCTTCTGTTGCTCTTGCTTCTCACTCTATATTGTCCTAAGAAGGAATATGAAAAGCAGAAAAGAGGCATTTGTAGATGATGATGATGCAAGGGGCAGTGAAGGAGACACGGGACAGTTCTACTTTTAATTCTGAAAAATATTACAGATTAATCCCAGAATAATGAGACTGGATAAATATAAAGTGTAAAGAAATATTGGTTAAAAAGGAAAAAAAAACCCACAGATAATATTCCAGAATTGACTCTGTGAAGAAAATATGATTTGAACCTAGGTGTTCAAATGGAGAAGTGGAGAATTTACAAACAAGGCATCTTTTTGAGACACACTGAATGGACCACCAACTAATTGTTTTAATTATACTTCTCTTTTGTTAGCTACACATAGTTCAGATCACACTTAACCTCTCACAAAAAAGACACAGATTATGATTCATCTACTTCCAATTAGCATATTTATTTCTGCTAGCTGAAATACTTCTGACACCCTGTGAAAAGGAGATTCTTGAAAAATCTTTGCACGTATCAAGTCTGTCCACTTGGAAACACATTTGTATACTTTACATTTTTGTACATTTTTCAATTTAAAGTGCTTTATACATATGATTTCAATTAATCTTCCTAACACAATAATGTTGTTAATATTATTTCTATCTGTAGTAAAATGAAGGTGAGGCTTTGAGTGGTTAACTTACCTACCCAAGGATGCAGAGAGCAGGTCCAGGCCTCTATTGCACTATTATTATTTTTCTACTATTTCATGCACTACTGTTTCATGATATTGAAGTTCACTTGTAAGCAGCAAAAACTTCAGGCTCATTGTCCAGAATGCATGGTGTCTCATAAGATCTGGAGATGTTCCTAGAATCAGGCTATCAGGCTGCCCTGGGCCCCACTATGGGCATGTGATTTGCTCACATCTGCCTGTCTTCATTCTTACCTCTGTGGCCCCTTTTAGTGCCACGCACACAGTACTCTTTCAGTAAATGCCTATTAAACTGAACTGAAAATTCCCATGGAAAAGTTTGCACAGGGTAACATTTTTGCAAAAAAAAAAAAAAAAAGCATCTCCCTACCCTTCCACACACATTAATTACTGAACTCTGCAAAAACGTTTTTATCTCTTTATGGTACAAAGGCATTACAGTCAATGCTGTCCAAAATCTAGTTCAAACCTTCCTTTTCAGCTTTAATTTTTACCACCTCTTGTGCTCTAGCCAGGTGTCCTCCAATCATACCACATACATCCTTGACTCCTGGACTTTGCTTATTCCACGCCCCCTGCAGGAATGTACTCCCTCTCTCAATTCTACCAGAATGTCTTGATCTCTCCATGGACTAAGGACAGTCATTGTTTTCTCTCCTTTTATCAGTCAGAGTTCAGCCCATGAAATAGAAACTACCCCCCAGTGTTTCCAGCAGAAATAGATTTATCCCAGGTATTTCAATACAGGAAAATAGTTGGAAGAGCTAGAACATCAGGGGGTTGCCACTCTTCTATTGATTGCAAGACTGTAACACTGTCTTAGTTGGCAATCTAGCAATGAGGAAGCTGCTACTATAATAACCTCTTATATTCACCAAGCTGAAGACTACACATTCATTCAAATGCAAAGTGCAGTCACCACCAAAATCCCAACTCTTAAAGCTTGCTTGGCAGCAGCAGAAATAAAGCCTCTTTCCAATTTTTGGCATCTATATCTCATGAATGCCCCCAATTAGGCACAATCTAACTTGAATCCACAATTCTAGCTGCATGGGAGTCTGGTAAAGCATTTTAGCCTTTCTAACTTGACAAATGTAAGCCTCCTTACATATAACATAGGAATTAAGAGTACCTATCTAAGGTATTCTTCACTTCACTTCACTAAGGTATAAATCACACTTTTTTTGGTGATTAACATGTCTTTTTCTATATCCTTTTACTTATGAGAATATAAGTTTCCTGAGACCAAGTGCCTTTCATATATTAGTTTTGTCTAATGAACACTGATACAGTGCTTGCCATGTGTTCTAAGTGCTTTGCAAATCTTAATTCATTTAATTCTAGTAACAGCCCTAGGAGGTAGGTACTATTATTATCTCCATACTCAAGATGGTAAATTCGAGGTATGGAGATGTTAAGTAACCCACTCAAGGTCACACAGCAAGAAAGGAGTAGGATTTGATCACAAGTAATCTGTCTCATGAGTCCATCTTTTTACCCATGATATTTTGTTTCTTACAGTGAATGAAACAAGAGCCCAAAGTGAACTGATTGATTGCATGTGAGTCTTGGACCTAATAGCATGCCACTCTACAGAGGTGGTCTAAAGTCTACTTTGATGAAACCAATGAATGAATGGCATAAACTTTTGCAGATTAATTGTGTATCAGTTGATTTCAGAAAACATCTAACTTTAATTCTTTACATTTAAAAGTAATTTAGGGGTGCCTGGGTGGCACAGTCGGTTAAGTGTCTTAATTTTGGTTTCTGCTCAGTTCCTGATCTCAGGGTCGTGAGATTGAGCCCTGCATTGGGCTCTCGCTCATCACAGAGTCTGCTTAAGACTCTCTCTCCTTCTCCCTCTACCCCTCACCCCCTGCGTGCATGTGCTCTCTCTCTCTAAAATAAATAAATAAGTCTTTAAAAATAAGTAAGTAAATAAAAGTATTTTAAATAACAAATGTAATGTATCCCAAATTGAGAAAATATTTAAACAATATAGAAATTCATAACTAAAGGATTTCCCCCACCAAGGCCCACACCCTGCTACTCTGCATATCTGATTTCCAGCTTTTAAACATTTTATGGAAATATACAACACACACACATATACACACACATACCCATACATATATGCAGTACTTTCCCCCCCAAATGGAATTATATTATACACATGATATTGAAAACTGGATTTCCCAATTAATTATATATGATTTCTGGTTTTTTTTAGTATATGTTCTTTCTAAGGGCAGTATAGTATTCCATTCTATGTGATGCTTTATATGCAATCTCTCACTTCTATATCATAATTCACAGTCTGCAAAGCATCCTCATATTCACCATCTAATGGCCAAAAGGTTTGGTTAAATAGATTTATGCTTATTTTCATTAAAAAGAAGGAATCAACATTTTTCACATTCAATCATTCACAATCAATTATTTTCCACATTACTAGTCTCTATGAATGTTTATCTCTATAACACAAAAGAAGCTAATCACCATGATCTGAATTTGTCGGTATTTTAAAATATTTTGATGAGTGACTGCATCAGTGAGAGACCAGTGGGAAATAAGGATTTGATGTGTTTCTACTTCTGCTGTGATCCCAGTGAGTTCCTGAGCACCAGTGGGGAGGGGTAGGTTGCAACGGGCAATGTCTGACCAGAGGACTAAACTTCCCTCCTCAGACTTCATCTGAGTCGTGACACTTTCCTTGTTTCATAAGAAATTCCTTGGGGACTGAGAAGGAGTTGAAAAGCTGGTTCAGTGTTGGCTGAAAGTAAGCGTATTTTAAACGTCAGCCATGTGGGGGAGGGCAATGTTATGTTAACATCTCTCCTACTCAGTACTCCAGTGGAATGCCCAAAGTCCCTGCTTCTTTTTTGTGCTAGCAAAACAGCAATTTTATTCTGCACTAGGAAGACACATCTCTGGCAGAAAAGAGTGCTCCTTGCATTGCTGTAACCTTTCCTGGAGATACTTAATGTCGTTCAATTGTTCAGATGCAAAATAAAGAGCTGTCAACTCCATACCATCTGACCTTCTCTTAAACACCCTTTTTGATTTTAAAGCGTCCAACATGGCTTGAAATTTATACCATTTCACCATTAGAGTAGGCCCCCCCAAGGCCCTAAAAAGTTTTTATCATGCTTTTCAAACATACAAAGGATACCTAAAGGGGCTCTCTTTAGCTCCTCTGTTTTTCTCCCACTGCAACAGCAAGCATTAGTGATACATAACTCTGGCCAAATTATGGCTTAGCCAAGACATGCTTTTACACTAGTTTTTCAGGATACTTAATTTCATTTAAAAAAAAAAAAAACAGTCTGCCCTAGTAAGATGAGATTCTGCATAGATATTTATTAGGAAATTGAAAGGGAAGCAGAAAATTCAGTGCGGCCGAAGATCATCATAGGATGTTCTAGACTTCCTAGTGGGAGGAAAGGCAAGGCAACTAAAGTGGATGGACATCCAGAAAAGAAGAGCAGAAGGAAAAGATAAAATGTGGTAGGAGCTTAGACTATGGCCTCACAATCCCCGAGCCGGTGTGTGTGTGTGCGTGCAGTGCACAAGCATGTGTGTAGTATTTATGTTAGAAAGAGCAGAATTGTATGTGAAATTTCGAGTCTCACTTTTCTAGCAATGTTGCAATGTCTCTGGATGACAGGACTTGAATTGTTTCACTTAGACTGAACGTGTAGAAGAGAAAGCTGCTTGGAGAATATTGCGTTACACACAGCAATGAGGAAGGCCTGTGCAGAAAGGTAAGGAATGTGATAATTGGGGACAGCATCAGTGGTGCTCTGCCAGCTTGCAATCAGTATCTGGCACATCTGCAGTATCACCAAGTGGTCTCTGATTTAGCAAAAGTATCATAAAGATATTCGGTGTCATAAAAGCAACACTTTATTTAACCTTCCTGTACAAACTTTAGGAGCATTAATCTGTCACAGTAGGCTCTATCTTGTACATGTAAATGGATGAGACTCTGTAATCAAATTCTAAATGTGTATTTGTAGCAATACGGCTTTTCAGAAGAATGTGTGATGGGAAGCAACAAACGGAGCAGGGGACAATTAAAGGGATAGCACCATGCTCGGCGAGGCCTTTTACTCCCTGACTGGAGTTTCCCAGGACTGCACTGATTGCTGCATTTTCCTGTTTATTGACCAGCCAGCATAACTTTATTGGGACCCCACAAGGCCTTTCGTACTCTATCACCTGCAATGGAGACTCATTTAGGCAGAGACAAACCTTGCATGGCTGTGATTCAAGGAGCATTCTAATTTCTTTTCAATACCAGCTCCAATTATGGATTGCAGCTCTGTGTTCAAAATATTTTGAGTCTGAGAACAGTCCTAAAGAGAAAATGCTTTGTGAATCTGAGACTTGAAAAGGGCAGGCCGCAGCTCCAGGTCTTGGGATTTGGGCTCTGTGCTGTTCCCACCCAAACTGTCCCAAGGAGGAAGGAGGCATTTGCAGATGTTGCCAGGCCCCTGGGATATTTGCCAGTCTGTTAGGAGCTTATGATTTAGGAAGCCTGAAATTTCAGCCACCAGAAACAAATACCTCCTGACCGAAAACAAAAATCTTCAATTGCTCTTGTAAAAAATATTCCCTGTCAGGGGTTGAGGCAGAGGAGGCAGGCAATGATTGGGATTTGACTTCAAATTGGAAGAACAAGGATGTGTTAAACGATATTGATATGAATAATATCAGCATATTTTCTCCTTAAAAATCTTTGCAAGATTTGCATACATGTTTATTGTGCAAAACATGTGCATCTTGCCTGGAATATATTTCATTGTGTAACATATGGTTCCTTTCAGCAAAGGATCTTAAATGACTTTAACAGAAAGAGCTCCTCCTTTCATTCACTCCCGGAGAGTAAGGTGCTATTTAAGAGGCAATAACTCTTTCCCAAGGGCTTCACGTAGGTCCTTAGTAACCAACTTGTAACTTGCACACACATCAGTTTTTCTCCCATTACTCCCTCTTGGAAGGGCAGGCTGGGCCTAACTGCCCTGAGCAACCTGGGCCTGCAAATCCATAATCGAAAGCAGGAGTGTCTGCCTCTCGCACATGGTCTAGATGTGGGCTTCCTGAGGGGAAGGCCAGAGGAATTATAAACTAAGGCAACTCTGTCCCATAGAACTGTATTATGAGCCACAAACACGAGCCACACACACAATTTTGAATTTTCTAGGAGCTACATTTTAAAAAGTAGAAAGAATCGGAAGCAATTAATTTTATATATTTTACTCGATCCACTAGATTCAAGATATTGTCATTTCACCATGTAATCAGTATGAAGATTATTAACGAGCTATTCCCCATACTTTTTTCCACATGTATTTAATTCCTATGGCACTCCTCAGTTCGAACTAGTTACATTTCAAGCTCTTGGTGGTTCCTATGGCTAGTGGCTACTGTACAGTAGAGCACAGCTGTAGGGAGAGTGCTGAGGGTGAGCCAGAGAATTATACCCAAGGGATTGCTATTCTCTAGCGCAAGAGGCAGCTATCAGGGGCTGAGCTAATAATAACCATTATGATGATGATGATGATGATGATGATGGCAATGACGGTGGTAGTACTCTACTTGCCATTGTTGGGTTGTTTTAAATGTTTTACATGCATTTACTCGATTCCCAAAAGATTCCTAAAAGGTAAATAATATTTATTATTTGATGAGAAGACTGAAGCAAGGCCACAGGACACTGAAAGACTGTGGAGGAAACTAGTGGGTCAGAGCAAGGAGCAGCAGATAGTGGTAAGTGAACAACAGACTGTCTACACTCAGCCCACTAGGTCAATGGATCTGCATTTTCATGCACTCCTGGTGTTGAGTCAGGTGGAGCGCTAGATCCATTGCATCAGCTCTGGCATGCGAAATGGCCCCTGAGCCACCAGAAAATTAATGCCATTCCCTAGGCAGCTAACTTACTGCCATACAAGCAGAGCTGGGAGAGAAACTGAAGATAAAAAGTGTTGAAAGCAAATTTATACAAATAAGGAGAAAAGTTACATCTGGAGAGATACCTCCACTCTTCGTCTTGAATATAAAGATTCCGTGACAACCCACGTGCAGGTCATTGGAAGGCCATTTTCTTCCATAGTCCTTGAGGTGTCTTATGCTCCTGGAGGTGTGCCTCCAGAGACCCTGCTCTCTGCTCCTCTCCTGCATGTTCTGATCTAGAAAAATAAGGGTTACCCTAAACGAACAGACCACCGGTAGTCTCCTTGAGTGGGGAAGATGAAATCTATGCTGCATGTTTTCAAGACAATGCTATGGAAGTATATGTAAGACCCATAAGCGGTAGAGAGGACGAAGTCAAGGAGGAAGTTGGGGGAAAGGCAAGGCAGGAGTTAACATTGAGAAGAAATTCAATGAGGTTGAGGAGTACTCCCAGGGGGAAAGTGGGAGTGGCATCCCGGAGATGCAGTCCTACTTATTCATCTTATAAATTGTGTTGACAGCACACCAGCACTTTTTAACTGAGCAACAGGAACACACATCCAGTCAAAAAACTGAGTCATTTGGCATTCACAAGATGTTCACATGCCAAAACATGGCCTGACCCACATCACTCTTTTGTACACCAAAATATAATATACACTCATTCTAAGAAGTGATGAGAAGCAGTAAAATTTTTTCTTCTTCTTCTTTCCATGGCAGCACTCTTGCTCCACACCCAGCATTCTGTGCAATTTACACGTGGGAAAGATTGAAAAGGTCATGTGACATCAGCTCAGCCCACACATTGGAATGGGGATCTGTTGGCAAACTGCAGACTCTCGGTCCTGCAAAATTAATTGAGACGGGAACATCGACCTGTGAGAATGTGTCTTTTTGTTTCTACAATGCCTTTTAGAAATAGGACACGAATATCCCAAAGTACACCCTTAAGGGTATGAATTTGAAATTCAGTAGAAAAGAAGGGAAAGAAACATGCAGAATGGAGGAAAGGAAAAGACAGCCTACCATTTCTCAAGATGTGACTCTTCGCACCTCTTTCTCCGCCCCAGAAAGCCTGAATGTTGATAACAATTGTGAAGACTCTGAGGTCTTTCGGTATTTTGGAGAACATTTCACAAAGCAAACTTTAGTCATGTAAAATGGGTAAACATGATGTGAAATGTATTAACACATTTGGCGAATTCTGCAAATATATTTTTACACAATTAGCTTAATTATTTAGATACATATTAAACCTTGCTTGCCTCAAGCGATTTAGCATGGAATGTAATTTCACATTTTATCACAAGAAAAACACATTTATAGGAAATCTGTGTCTTTCCTTTCATAATAACATTCAACCCATCATTATTTGAGATATAAATAGATAGTTTGTATTTCAAGGATGATAAGCACTGTATTTCCAGAGAAAGTGCCTCCTGATCCAGTCTAACAAGTGGCCCCCTAAAGCTCTCTGTTCATTTCTTGTATTGAAGTAGACTCTGGTTCTGTTCCATCAGCGATACTATAACTATATGCAAAACAGGGTGCCCCCACCTCATTACGCACTGAGAAGATTTGTTATAATTTATTTTGAAGGGACTTTAAAAGTGGAGAGCATGCAGAACTAATTCAAAAAGAGTTTCGAAGGGGGCAGGGATGATTGTAGTTCTGCACATTCCCGTGTTTGCAAGGCAACAGCACTGACTTCAACGTGAAAATCTTGCTCAATAGTGATTGCTTCTTGTCTTTCCATTAATATTTTCACTGGACTGTGGGTAGCATCACTTCCTGAGAGGGAAAATTATTTTTGGAAGTCCCTTATATCAGTCATCCTTGCAACAGAAAAAAAAAGGAAGCATTAATGATAGGAATACTTGATGCTTGTATGGTGGTTAAAAGATTTTTAGAGGGCTTCCACATACATTACTTTATTATGAAACAACTCAATAATCTAGGTGGTGCTTAGTGTTGGTCATTTGGATTTGAAGAAACTCCATTTTCCAAAGGGAAAAAATAAATCATAGAAGTAACTTGCCATAGTCACTTAAACTGTGCCCACCCAGACTGAAATATTTTTACAGAATATGTTTTTGGCATTTTACTATATGACAAGCAATAACATTTTGAAGCGAAGGGGAATATAAAATACATCTATATGTATATACACACAGATCTTTCACAAATTACCCTATTAATTCCTAGTTATGTAGATTTGATTTCAAAAACAATCACCTTTTCTATATTTTGTAACAAGAGATTCCGGAGGTAGGAATATGGGGAAATTCTCTGCCTAAGGGAAGGGAGAGGCAAAGAGAACAGCACGGTAGCCTCCCAAGCTGAGACCACTGTGAATGGTACTCTGCTAGCCTTAAAAGACTTTCTTCTGGGGTAGAAACCAGTCACGCAGGAAGAAAGACCCTTTGACTCCATTTGTGTTGCTTTTCATTTAGAACTAAACCAAGGAGGATGAGAAAAATGTTTCTCCAGCTAGTCTGGGTATGTAGCAGGTAATGGATGAGGCAAGGAGTTGAAGGTGGGACTCTTATCAGGGAATCTGAAGGAGACCGGGGGCTGCCAGAATGGAGAAATTTAACTCGCGGAGGCGTGCGTGGCTCAGGTTTGTGTTAATATCAGTTTAAATCCTTCCCATGCAACAGCCCAGCCTTGAGAAGGGGCTCGAGCTGTTACCCTGACTGATGGTTGACACCTCAATTAGAAAAGCTTCTGTTTCAGTGAAGATCCAGGGGTGGAAGAAAGAGGAAACCACCGACCTCATAAAGCCTGAAAAGGCAAGCCCAACGCTCTCCCACCGACAAGACAGCACAGCCGAATTTCGACTTTCCATTTTTTAATGTGCTCATTTCTACAAACCTGAAGGTCCCTGACTGAACTGTTTGTAATGTCGAAGCCCAATTTTAAATCTTGTGTATCTGAAGGAAAAAGTTCCTTAGTCAATGAATGAGCCTAGCTGATAAGCCAGCGCTCCCCCTCTCACTATCAGTTAGTTATGCTCTCCTCATCCAGGTGCATTATCTCAGAGGAATATTTTTTTTTTGAAATGCCTGTATGTGAAAATTGGTCACTGTGTGTGTGTGCAGAAACGGCAATACCCCCTCAATATCCCATTTGCCCTCTTGCAGTTAGGTGGGCCCACGGCTACTAATCCAATGAAATGTGTGCAGAAATGGCCTGTCCATCAGCTGCCACAAGGAAAGCTGCACGTGGGATTCTCAATTCTCTTCCTGGAAACTCAGGAAGCCTTGTTTGTGTTCCAGGGGAGCAGCTAGAAAATAGCTGAGCCCCTGTCAGGCTGGTTTTCTGATTGACCCTGTGGAGCTGACATGAGCTCTCACTCGCTCACATCCAGGAAGGCCCGGAAGTACACATACATGTGAGGTTCAGGCCGAGAGGTCACTAGGAACCCCACGTAGCCTAGCCCTTCCTCACTAATGCAGTAGGAGAACTACAACTTTGGCAATCTTCTAAGGCAATTAAGTTATGAAATGTAGCCCCACATCAGGAGCCTATAAAAATAGGTCTGTGTTTGAGGTTTGTCCTTTTCCGTTACAGCTCTGATGTAAAGAATTTAGCAATAGAGAGACAAGCTGAAATTAAAGGTGCAGTAGAGGGCCTTTTGGAAAACTTGCAGCACTGAGGTTGCCAAATTTGGTATTTCACCTACTAAACATATCACACATTTGTCCATTCTCTCCAATTCTACTCCTGGCGTTAAGCTGAAGCCACTGTTGTCTTTCATCCAGGCTGTGGCACTCTCTCTAGATACCCTTCTTTCCCCTGGCCTCATTTCAGCCTGAGTCCTTTTCACCACCCCTTCCCCCATTAGAAATCTGCAATAAGTTCTCATTGCTCTGAGAAGAAATTCCAAAATACTGACTATGGCTCCCAAGGCCCTACGTGAATGGATGACAGGGACGAGAAGTATGGGAAGTCATCCCACCGAACTTACCCCAAGGCTCTAAAGGGCTCCTAAGGCCAACTTGTCTGTGGCCTAACCAGCTAGTGGAGATTTATCCCTTGGTTCAAAACAGAGTATTTCAACAAGGCAGGGAAAAATATGCAATGGAAAAAAGACAGTCTCTTCAATAAATGGTGCTGGGAAAATTGGACAGCTACAGAAGAATGAAACTCGACCATTCTCTAACACCATACACAAAGACAAACTCAAAATGGATGACAGACTTCAATGTGAGACAGGAATCCATCAAAATCCTAGAGGAGAACACAGGTAGTAACCTCTTCGACATCGGCCACAGCAACTTCTTTCAAGACACGTCCCCAAAGGCTAGTGAAACAAAAGTGAGAATGAACTTTTGGGACTTGATCTGGATAAAAAGCTTCTGCACAGGCAAGGAACCAGTCAACAAAACAAAGAGGCAACCCACAGAATGGGAGAAGATATTTGCAAATGACACTTCGACAAAGCACTGATTTCCAAGATCTATAAAGAACTTTTCAAACGTAACACCCAATGGGCAGAAGACATGAACAGACACTTCTCAAAAGAAGACATACAAATGACTAACAGACACATGAAAAAATGTTCATCATCATTAGCCATTAGGGAAATTCAAATCAAAACCACATTGAGATACCACCTTACACCAGTTAGAATGGCAAAAACTGACAAGGCAAGAAACAACAAATGTTGGAGAGGTTGTGGAGAAAGGGGGAACCCTCTTACACTGTTGGTGGGAATGCAAATTGGTACAACCACTTTGGAAAATAGTGTGGAGGTGCCTCAAAAAATTAAAACTAAGGCTACCCTATGACCCAGCAATTGCACTACTGGGTATTTACCCCAAAGACACAGATGTAGTGAAAAGAAGGGCCATATGCACCCCAACGTTCATAGCAGCAATGTCCGCAATAGCCAAACTGTGGAAACAGCTGAGATGCCCTTCAACGGATGAATGGATAAAGAAGATGTGGTCTATATATACTATGGAATACTACGCAGCCATCAGAAAGGATGAATACCCAACATTTGCATCAATGTGGATGGGACTGGAGGAGATTATGCTAAGTGAAATAAGTCAAGCAGAGAAAGTCAATTATCATACGGTTTCACTTATTTGTGGAACATGAGGAAGAGCATGGAGGACATTAGGAGAAGGAAGGGAAAATGAAGGGGGGGAATCGGAGGGAGAGACGAACCATGAGAGACTATGGAGTCTGAGAAACAATCTGAAGCTTCTAGAGGGGAGGGGGGTGGGGGGATGGGTTAGCCCAGTGATGGGTATTAAGGAGGGCACGTACTGCACGGAGCACTGGGTGTTATACGAAAACAATGAATCATGGATCTCTACATCAAAAACTAACAATGTGTTGTATGTGACTAACATAACATAATAAAATTAAATTAAAACAAACAAACAAACAAACAACAACAACAACAAAAAACAGAGTACTTGGCAAAAAGCTATTTAGTGTTAGCAGCACTCATTTCCAAAACTGCCGATGGGGGAAAGGGAGGAGATAAAAAGACATGGTTACAATGAAATGGTCTAGCATTTATCCAAGTCTCCTGTCTCCATACAGTTAAGCCTCCTGGTGAAAGTGACTTTTCAAAACTCATTTGGATCTTATGACCTTCTTCCTAAGACTCTCTACTAGTCCTTATGTAACATTCAAGGCCCTCCATGTTCTGTGTCCCCCAAATGCACCATCTGGGGGAAAGGGAAGCTGGGAAGCCATTTTCCTCTTTTCTTTTTCTATCCCCTTCATCACTCTCAAGACCTGACTCCAGTGTTCCCTTCTTGTGAATACTACCCTGAGTCTCTCAGTTACTTGAGCTCTCCTGAGCAATGGGTTAACAGTTGGGAACCAGGATCAACCATGAGGTATTATCATTGATATCATTATATCATGTAATATCATTATATGTTATATCATATCATTATGGGTTTATCATATCATATCTCATCTCATCTCATCTCATCTCATCTCATCTCATCTCATCTCATCTCATCTCAGCTCATATATCAATGTTTCTTTTTTTCCTAGACTGTGAGCTGCATGAGGACAGGAACACCATACTGTTTAGCTCAGTATCTCTCCCTTTTTCTCAAATCCACAAACCAGTTCTAACATCTAATGTATACTGTAAACTTCAAGAAGAAGGGCTCTTTTACATGCCTTCCTTTTGGAGATTGTTAGAGGAGTATAAACTATTGGGATATATATTTTTTTTTCTTTTTTCTTTTGATTGTTATCCTGAATGATTATGACACAAAAACTTCCCGATAGGCATTACTTATAAATGACTTATTCCTTGAAAAGGGTGGTATTACTTCACTCAACTCCAAGGTTCCCCCAGATCCTTGAATGCCAGGAGGAGGCAAAGGGTGAAGTGCTGCTGGGAACCACTCTGAGCAATAAAAATGGTGCATCTGCCATCTAGTGGTAATGTTGTATAAATGCACCTGGACTTGATGAAAGAACTGTCAAGGGCCATCCTAAGGTGAACACAGAGTGAAAAAATACCTAACCCGTATTGAGCTCCTTCTATGTCCCAGGCACTGTGCTAAGTGCTTTATGTAGACTATCTCATTTGCTCTTCAAGACAATAATATGCAGTAGACCCTATCTTTACACCCATTCTATAGATGAAAAGTTTGAGGCACTGAAAAGTTAAGGTTTCTAACCCTGGCAGCCCGACTTCAGAACCTACATCCTTAAAGACCACAGTATAAGAAAAGATGGTCACCTGAGCTAAGCTCTAGGAAGAAGCATTCATTTCTGTGTTAATATACATAAAAATTATTAAAATGTGTTTATAATCCTAGCGTTAGAAAAACACATTCACGTTTGTTTTATTTTTACAACCCAATTACCGTTAACCTGGTGTTGCAGATGGAAAAACTCTCTCTCTCACAAGAAATGAAATAATTGCATAAGGTATTGCAACCAGCAATTGACAGAGCCAGGTTCCAGACTTGGGTTTTAGTCACCAAACTCCATAGTGTATCCACTGCACTACGTTTCAAGTGTGGTAAAGACAAAATGTCACAAGAGGTTTTATAAGCCTATGTTTTTAAAAATAGATTTTCATTATTCAAATGGTTAGTGCCCCAGTTTCCTTGGCGGTTGAGTGAATCAAATGTTTGAAGAAGAGCCTGTGACTGTCAGAGCACAACGAGTCGCCAATTCTCTTCTCTCCTAGAGGCTCTCTTGTGCTGAGTGCTCCATCTGCCAGAACATTTCATCTACCAATAAATCAAAGAATCGGCACCAGCTTCCACACCCAAAGAAAACCCTCTCGCTCTCTAAGGATGGATGATTTATCCAGTTTAAAATATGTTTTTACTGTCTCGATAACCACCAAATAACCGACTGCCGGTTCTTCCTAACATTGCAAACCTCTCAAGGAAATCTGCTCAGACACTGCTCCCCCAGTCAGGCAGTGGGGAAGTTCAAACTAGCTTCCGTGTCTACTGATGCTCGGATCAGGACTACATGTAACTTTATAACACAAATCTCAGCTTATGATTATAGGATATGCTCTTTCCTTCATTAAAATGCCCTTTCTGTTATCTTGCCATTTGCAACGACATGGATGGAACTGGAGGGTGTTATGCTGAGTGAAATAAGTCAATCAGAGAAAGACATGTATCATATGACCTCACTGATATGAGGAATTCTTGATCTCAGGAAACAAACTGAGGGTTGCTGGAGTGGTAGGGGGTGGGAGGGATGGGGTGGCTGGGTGATAGACATTGGGGAGGGTATGTGCTATGGTGAGCACTGTGAATTGTGCAAGACTGTTTAATCACAGATCTGTACCTCTGAAACAAATAATGCAATATATGTTAAGAAAAAAAAAAAGAAGAAGAAGAAGATAGCAGGAGGGGAAGGATGAAGGGGAGTAAGTCGGAGGGGGAGACGAACCATGAGAGATGATGGACTCTGAAAAACAAACTGAGGGTTCTAGAGGGGAGGGGTGTGGGGGGATGGGTTAGCCTGGTGATGGGTATTAAAGAGGGCACGTTCTGCGTGGAGCACTGGGTGTTATACACAAACAATGAATCATGGAACACTACATCAAAAACTAATGATGTAATGTATGGTGATTAACATCACAATAAAAAATTTTTAAAAATGCCCTCCCTGTTGATTTTGGGCACCATTCAAGCTTTCTATGTAATACTTCATTTTATCCTTGCCTTTAAAATATTTACTGAGATCCTTTTTTTGTAGTCCCTAACCTGCAAGGATCTTGCAATCTAGCAGAATGATATATACAAATTAAATTAATAGCAAAGACAATTAGAGATTGTGCTAAGTGACAGGGAAGGAAGTAAATAGCCAAAGGATGGAAAATAACAGTGCTAAGGAGCACCTGTATTTCTGGGCATTTGAGTTGAGACCTGAAAGAGTAAAGGGATAGGGAAGTGGGAGAAGTCACAGTTAGTGGGAATGTTTATTTGAGCTCCTTTCAGACTTATATCCATGGACTGTCACTGCAATCATGCCTCTAATCTCCTTCGCACCTTCTCATTGTCCCATCTATCCTCAGATATCTTGGCATTTATGGGCTATCAGTGCACATCCTTATATAGATGTATGCATCCCTGACCCTTATGTTTGTGCATCGTGCTTACATGTAAGTTCTTTAAAACTCTATTTTCAAAGTTCCTCATATTTATACCTCTCTTGACTGCCTTGGTGTGGTGGAGTGAGTAAGAGAAAAGTAACAGGCAGATTTTTGTGGTGAGAGAAAGGAAGTGGAAAAGGGGTAAAAATATCTGAAAAAAGGATTCTGGATAGACAATGGGGATTGCTTATAGAAGGCTCAGGGCAGGTGAGAGTTATATGATTACAATATTGACAAGTAAAATGTTCTAAAAAGTAGGAATTTCAAATGATGTTAAAACTTGTTCTCCTAGCACAGGAATGATTTTGAATTCCTTGCATTTTGTGACATCAGATGAGAATTAAACTCTTAAATATTTTGCTGCCCACAGAAATCATCTCTTTATCACAGCAGTGACAAGTGTGTGGGCTGTTCTTTGGTGAGGTGCATAGAGCCTCAATTACCATCCCTTCATAGAGAATATATTATGTGAAGAAGAATTCAAAGTGTCGCTATAAAAGTACCATTTTCTTATTCTATAATTTTGTGCTTCGTGTTTTCAAGTCCTATCCCCTTACTTTCCTGACCCCTCCCAAAATACACAAACAAACATAAAAACAATGACCCCAAATACTCATTTTTCTTTTTTATTCTTAGGCTGGCAGAGCCAGAAAATCCTTCACAGAAGAGACAAGCTAGATTATATTCAACCTCACGCACCATCGACACAGTTGTCAGCCATGTACATGTTCATTACAGGGACGGTGTAAAAAAGCAAAGCGAACACAGCTGGATTTTCGGATCCCAAGTCAAGTCTGCAGGGCTGATGGTTAGAAACATCATCTTTTCACTTATACACTGAGGAAACTTGATCTGGAAGTCATTGAGAGAGAATATAGAAGCCCCAAGATGTCACTCTTACTGAGTGACTTTTCTATTTCTGAGCAATGGTTCAACACAAGTAACTGGTAACATAAGCAAAGTGATTATTGAAATAATATTTATAGATATACAGTTACATAATGTTTAGGGGTTTGCAACAGATATGTTTCTTTCAGATAATTCATAACCCTATTTTTCAAAATAATTAGTTCCACACTTTAAAAATTTTATATATTCTTTCCTCTCCACTATCACCCAAAAGAAGCTACTGGTTTTCCTCTTACAAAACCCACTGTAGCTAAACAAGACTCACCATGAAAGAAATGTAATTAATAATTATACTAACAGCAGTAAAAGAATTACTCTAATTGTTTGTCTTCTATGGATGTTTGGTTGAGGATTGAATTTTTATTGTGTTTATTTTTAAATGTCATATTTAGAATTATTTTGTTGGAGATCTTAAACAAGTGGACCTTTGTTTTTGTTCCAGAAGTGACTAAAATGCAAGCCAAAGTATTCCATATGCTTCTTTTTTTACTTAACTGCTTAATCAAACCATTCTCCTCAAGGGAAGAAGATCATTTCATTCATTCTTTACTGCCTATTTAATTAATTGATTCTCTTCATGGAGGACATGAAATCAATGTTTTGGGACCAATTCCCTGAAAAAAGAATGAATTTAATATCTACATATATGTGTCTTTCCATCACTCACATACCCTTCTCTCCCTCCCATTACATAATGTCGTAAACAGCCAGCATTGACCTGGAAATGTTGCAAAACACGTGAGTTGCATTCTGGGCACTTAGATCCAAGCAGTGTGTCTCTGTATTGTTTCTTCCATTCTCTAAATGTCTCAAGACTCCATTTGATGGTGGTGGCCTCTCATCTCATCTAACTCAGTTCTCTGCAATGGAGACATTCTTGGGGAAATGTATTCTAAAATACCCATGCTTATTTTTCATACAACAAGCTAACTAGCTAAGTCTTTCATCTTGAACTACTGTATCCAATTCAACCATTTCCACTTTATTAAAAGTGAAAATTTCTTTAACCTATTACCAATTTCCTGACCCATTCTATTATTTTTTCTTCTTTGAGCTCTTGTATTTGTGCAAATTATTATGAACTTTAACTAGGACATTACAATTCTCCACAATGATTCTCTTTTGTCACTGGAAGAGAAGAGCCATTTTTTGGCACTTCCCCACACTGTAAATATTTAAGGCAAAAAAAATCACATGTTCAACTTATGCATTGTTCTTTATCTTTGCTGAATCATGATATAAAGGACCAAATCTTCATTAACTGCTACAACATCTGATAGGCCCACTTGGGTCAGTTGTCTATTTTAGAAGTTCAGATTAAAGATGCTTTTATCACTTTAAAATATTCAGGTATGCACTGACAAAAAATTAAGAAAACTCAAAGAAACGTATTGTTTCAGATAAGATAAGAAACGTGTCCCTTCTGGAGTGGGAGATACAGGCTTCCAGTTATGGAATGAATAAGTCACGGGAATAAAAGGCACAGCATAGGGAACATAGTCAATGATACTTAGTAGTGCTGTATGGTGACAGATGGTAGCTACACCTGTGGTGAGCATAGCATAACATATAGAGAAGCTGAATCACTATGTTGTACACCCGGGACTAATGTAACATTGTGTGTCAACTATACTGAAAAAAAACTTTTAAATAGATATGTATCCCTTCTCACTTTGATCAGGCCTAGCCAGTATGTTCTGTCTATGTGGTTTTACTGCCTGGGTCCAGCCAGTCACTTGTGCTGAGAGTATCTGTCTGTCTGTCTGTCTGTCTCCCTCTCTTCTGTGTCCCTCAGTCAAGACAACCAGCCTCACACCCAGAGTTTCTAGCTCGCCCATCGATTCTGGATTACATGGAGGTTGTGTCACCTGGGCCAAATGATATTACAACCTAGATGTTAACGCCTCATGTGTGAACTCTAACTGATACGTCAGGAGGTAGAAAGCTGGGTAGGTATTGTCTGTCCTTTATCCAATCCATGAACTGCTCTGAGATTTTGTCATGCATTTTGTCCAGAGAAGTGTCCTGTTTAGCAGACATATCCCCTAAGTGATCTTCCAGGTCATTGCAGCTCGTCATGAAGCCCAGGCTCAGCAGGAATGTACCACATTGCATTGCTTCCTGCCCTTGCCTGCCTCTTTTCCTCTTTCTCATTCTCATTTCGCTGGGTTTGTAGCTCTAAATAAAGTATTGGCACTTAATGCTTGCCTCAAGTTCTGTTTTCTAGGGAGCCTAGGCAAAGGCAAACACTATAAAAGCAATAGGCTTATTTTTTTTTCAATTTGAGAGTCTATGAAAATTACTGAGAAATATTAGCTGTGGTGTTAGAATCTCCAGTGGCACATTTATCTTATATTTATGAATTTCAAAGTTTGACTTTCTCCAGTTGATATGTGAGTGTCCTGACGTAAATTATTTAGTACCTATTACATTTAATATTCACATTTAGAATGTTAAAGTATGTATGCTTTTGTTTATGGTTTTAAAATGATTTATCTGAAATATTTATTTTTAAGCTGATATTACCTGGAAAAATGTTAACTTTAAGAACCCCAGCAGATTCTAGCTTAATGAAATAATCAAACTTAACATGGTCAATGTTGAAACAATCCAACATCATGTGCCTCCTAACACAGAGAAGACTAGCACATCATTATTGTGGTATTCCTGACCAAAACACATTATGTGAATCTAACCATGAGAAAGCAATAAACAAGTCTAAATGGAGAGATATATTCTAAGAAGTAACTCAACTGTACTCTTCAAAAATACCAGGTCAAGAAAGATAAGAAAGGCTGAGGAGTCATTCCTAATTTAAGGAGACTAAGAAGTCATGACAAATAAATGCAATGCATTCTCCTTGATTGTACTCTGGAGCAGAAGAAAATCACTATAAAGAATAACACTGGAACCACTGATGAAATTTCAATGTGAACTGTGGATTCTATAACATAATTGCATCAACATTAAATGATACTCAGATGATACCCAAAGGGGGAAAGTTTGAGTAGAGCCCTTCCAGAAGAGGCAAAGTGCTAAAGAAAAAAGTGTGCCCATGTGCTTATTATTCAGTCTAAGACCAACCATGAGAGCAAACAAATCTAAAATTTCCATAGGCATACAAAAGAAAAGTTTATTTTTTACAAAATAAAACAATCCATGAAGCTTTCCTCCACATGATGATTCAGGTATCTACTCCTTTCCATCTTGTGGCTTCTCTATCCTTCAGGATCTCACAGTCCTATGCAGTCAACAGTGGGGAAAAGAAAATGGATAAGTGTTGATTGATTTAAAGTCTTTGACCTGACACAAATCACTTCCATTCACATTGTTTTGTCAATAATTAGCATGTAGCCATACCTCAAAACAAGTGGGGCTAAGAAATGTAGTTACTGGCTGGACAGCTGTCTCCTCCCTGTGACAAAACTCTGTGGGAAGTGGAGGATGAATTTTTGTAGATGATGTAGCAGAGGGAAAAGGTCTCCCATGCTGTATAATTTGCAATAACCTAACCACCATTCACTGAGCATTTACTAAAAGTTTTACATGTCATTCACTCAAAATTCCTATGAAATAAGAGTCATTATCTTTATTCCGTAGATAGAAAGCCAGGAGCTTTCTGAAGTGAAAAACAACTTGCCCCAGGACACACACCAGGTGATGGTATTTTGAGGTTTGCCTTGCTCTCGTTCCCATGTAGTGGTTACATGCATGAATCTAGGATGGACAGCCTGATTCAAATCTTGGCTCTGACCTTTTAGTTCCATGACCATTAACGAGTTACATCATCTTTTAAGCTGCGATTTTCCAATCTATAAATGGGAATAATGCTGACCTCACATCGTTGTTGTTGTTTTCTAAAAGAAGATAATGTTTATAAAGTTCTGATCTTGGTATTTCACTGAGAACAGGAAATGCAAATATTAGGCAAACTTTTAGTGAGTCCCAGTACCACTACCTATTATTAGTGCTGGGATTCTGTCTGCTTCCTCACCTATTAAAAAGAAAAAAAGAAAGAAAGAAAGAAAGACAGAAAGAAAGAAAGACAGAAAGAAAGAAAGAGACAGAGAAAAAAAGAAAGAAAGAAAGAAAGAAAGAAAGAAAGAAAGAAAGAAAGAAAGAAAGAAAGAAAAAGAAGGCTGTTAAAGTTAAATGGCTTAATATCTAAAGTGATTAAATTGGTGTTTGTTGCATAGTAAGTGTTTAATAAGTGTTTGTATAACTTTCCTATTTCTGTGGTAACAAATTACCACAAATTTAGTGGCTTAAAAGAATACAAATTTATTATCTTATAGTTCTGAGATCAGAAATCCAGCATCAGTCTCTCTGGTTAAGGTGAAAATGTTCATACTCCTTCTGGAGGTGTCCAGGTCCTAGGGGCCACCTGCATTCCTTGGCTTGTGGTCCCTTCCTCCATCTTTAAAGCCATCATCATACATCTCATTTCTCCGATCTCTGCTTCTGTTCTGACATCTTCTCTCTCTGACTTTGACTCTCCTGCCTCCCTCTTATAAGGACTGTTACTATCCACAGTAATTTCACCATCTCAAGTTCCTCAACTTAATCCCATTTGCAAAGTCCCTTTTGCCATATGAGGTAACACATTCACAAGTTTTGGTTCTGAGGATTAGGATGTGGACATCTTTGGGAACATCATTCAACCTATCATGTTGTTAGCAGTAATATTTGTAAAATCAGAAGTTACTCCAAATTAAATAACACATACATGTGACTACAGCAATGCCTGGAATTCAGTAAGAACTTGATAAAGCTTAGATCCCTCATCTACCAAAAAAACCCTTCATAACCTCTGGGCTTGAAGATATCATCATATTTCCCCAGATAAAATAAGAAGTATCAAGGTAAATACCCAGTCAATTCAAGAGAGTAAAAACTAGCAAGAAAAAAAGCCAATAAACAGAGCTGCTGTATCTGAGTTGGTATAAAAATTCTGGAGGAAATTGAGGGGTTTTTTTTGTTTGTTTGTTTGTTTGATTGTGTTTTTTTTTTTTGGTTTGGCTTTTGTTTTGTTTTGTTTGTTTTGTTTTTAAGAAATCTGAATGTTTTACCCCTAGTCTATTTTGTGGTTAAGAACTGGCTCAAGTTGCCTTGTAATTTTCTTACATTTTAGCTAGAACTATTGCCTCCAAAGCTTTTTTGCTGCTGTGAAATGAGCCTGCTGCAAGATGTTGGATGAGCATGGGTCTTCACAGGCCATGAGGAGAGCTCATCCTTGGGCTTCCAATGGGAGAAGTCATTAAAAACATAGCAGGACTAGACATTTTTAGAAACTTCCACGTACATCAGAGAATCCTGTCTTAAAAAGTAATAATTTTTTAAAAAGCCAAATTGCTCAGCTGAACCTGTAGACAATCTGGCTTCTAGTTAGTTTAAAGTATATTTTATGACATTAGAAACATGAGAACATGTGTTATCTGTCCTGGGGAGGAAAGCAGCACCCCTAAATTCTAATCATTTCTTTCACCAATCCAAAGGAAATCTCTTAAGGCTTTAAAAGGTTGGGTTAACAACACTGAAAATATTTTTATTTTTCACACTCCTCTGCTTTTCTTGATTCCATCTGGGACCAGAAGCCAGCACGTTGAAATACCAGGAGAAAGGCAGTCCTCAAACATTTCCAGTCTGACGAGAGGCAGGAAATAGCAGAAAGCTCAGAAGGGCAGATTTTCTTTTCTGCTTACAAGATTTCCAGGCTAATTTAATATGTTAACAAGTTTGCATAGGTATTACTCAATAAGACTTGGGAATATCCAAGTTTTGAAACCTGTTATGGTTTTTGTGTTCCAGAAATGAATATTCATCTTTATTGTCGTCATGTTATTAATTGTTAATACAAATGACATAACTTTTTATTTATGTAACAGTTTTCTTGTGGGAATCCCAACATCTTTAAATAACATGACTGTGGCAATTATTTGTTCTCAAAATGTCTCATTAGGAGATTAGAGTTGGGATAGAAAGTTATGATTTTTTAAAAGACAAGCATGATGTTGGTTTCAGTTCACTGACAAATGCAGCTAAGTCTTTATTTAGTTATATGAATAAATGCAAGAAAAAGTAGGAGGAATACCAATTGTTTAAGAAAACCAAAATGATTTAGCAAAGAATGTAAAAAATATCTCAATATTTTCTGCACATAAGTAAATTCACCAACTCAAAGTTCTCCAAATATGGCTTCAGAATGCTTTGGAGAAGCCAGAGCCAACTCTCATGACTCAACAAAATAAAAATACCTTAGGGGAATGATTTAATAGCTACTTCCCATTCCTGGTTGTAATAGAATAGACCTAATTTTGTTTTTTTTTTTAATTTGTAGGACATTGTGAAGTTGGGCTTTGTTTGATGCTCAGACCTTTTCATACATTCATATTGAAAAACATGAGAAACTCTAGGGAAAAGAATAATCTGTGGCTGCAGCCCCAGTCACGAAGGATTTAGAGATCATGGAGATCAATGAGACAGAGCTCTCACACTTTCCTCAAACAGTCCAGAAGCACAACAAATTTAATTTACGCTAAGCACACATTCATGTGAAATTAGTTTGTCCTGGATCTTTTTAGATCATTAACATGCTGAAGCCTGGGTTTGTACCTGTAATGTGTCTCATATGGCATCTCCAGTAGGTTCTAGTTACCATTCAACATTTATGGAGCACCCAGTCCTAGGTACCAGCAACTGGGCTCTGTTAAAATAGAACCATAGCTTCTTAAGCACTTTTGATGAAATGATTAATTTAGGTATCTCATCATCAAACATTTATTGGCTTTCTACTGTATCCTTTAGATAAGACTATGCTTTAGATATTCAGGGATCTCTGTGCTTATAGAGCTTATAGTTTCATGAGAGAATATAAACAATAAGTGCATTGACACCAACATAAAATTACAAATTTGGAAAAGTACTAAAAAAGTAAAAGAACAGGATTTGGGGTGGGAGAAAATGGTTAGGAAAACCCTATTTCTTTACATAGCAATTAATGTGTAATTGGGATCCATTAAAAGAACCAAAGAGCATTCCAAGGAACCATACGACCCACCCATGTTACAAGATAGTGAGTTATCTAGCCAGATTAGCCTTTGGCTCAACGATCAAAGAAACAGCAAAAGTGTATCATCCATATTCTGACCTGAGCCCATTTGACTTCTCCAAGAACAGTTTTTGAGCCCCTTGACTCAGCCTTACTATGGCTCACTCTCTTATCTACCTACCTCACCACCACCTGTGAGGAAAGGTCAAGCTAAATTCTAGCGAACAGTAAGTGCCTTCTCCACTTGTCCTAAAAATATGACCTCCCAAGCCCATACTCGTCTGGTGCTATCTTTTCCCATCATTTTTTTTTAAAGATATTATTTATTTGACAGAGACACAGCGAGAGAGGGAACACAAGCAACAAGAGTGGGAGAGGGAGAAGCAGGCTTCCCACCGAGCAGAGAGCCCAATGTGGGGCTCGATCCCAGGACCCTGGGACCATGACCTGAGCCAAAGGCAGACGCTTAATGACTGAGCCACCCAGGTGCCCCTTTTCCCATCATTTTTAAGTCTCCTCACAATTTTGAAAGGTATTTGTGACCTTTTCCTCAAATGCCATCACAAAAATGAACAAGTCTGGGAAGTTTAAGGAGTTATAAAGTCCTCATATCTGACACCCTTTGTTTACCCTAAGCAAAATGTTCCTAATTCATCTATGGTTTGGGTCCTTTCTCACTGAACTTATGTAGGTAACCAGGGTAGAAACAGGTTGAATCCAAGCAGAAGAGTGGTAAAGGAATGATAGTGGAATTTCTACATGGAACGAAACTATTCCTCAAAGCCACAAGTGTACAGGGCCCACAGGTAGGACAAAGAGAAGGGAAAATGAAATCGTGTTTATAGCCAGAGGAGAGACTGAAATTAGATTTTGCACTCCTAGCTCCCTTTCTCATGAATTTTTCCTTATAAACTTTTTTTTAAATTTTATTCTAATTTAATTTTATTCTTCCTTGTAAACTTGTTTCAGCTACCTAGACTAGGATTTCAAGAATGAAAACTTCATGTAACTCTGAAATTTAATTTTTAATAATATTAAGGCAATAATGTTTTTAAAATTGGCAATCAACTTTAAATTTTTACCTGCCATTTTAATATTAGGGCCAAATTTTACTTGTAAGGCAATAAATGGAATTAGAATTAATATGCAATATTAAGGAAACACCTGCCTTATTTAGACAGGGGAAATAAGCAATTATAACTTAATCATAATGCATCTTTAAATGGTTGGCACCAAAAAGAAAGGAGAAACAACTTTAAGAAACAGTGCTTGTCCAGTTTTCTGATCTTAGTCAAGTTCCCTTTTATTGACCACACCCCAAAAACACTAAAATGTCTCTCAAAAGAGGTAGCCAAGCTAGTTAGTGACCTCACTCTTCCATAAATGTTGGCGAAATTTTTTCCCTTGTATATACTTCCTTTGTGAAAAACATTTATAGTTGTGCCTTTTAAAGCTTAGAATTAACCAGCTGTTTCTGATTTTTTGCAGAACCCATAAATATTTATGTGCTTTGATATATCAATTTTAGGCCCTGCATTTTTGGTACTAGGACTTTATCAATATAAAAGGTATATATTTTTAGGTAGGTTGATCATTCTTTAACCATAGGGAAAAGATGCAGAATCTTAATTTCACGGGCATTATTCCTTGAAAGACAATAGTTTAATCTTACAATCTTATAATTCCCTTACATTTCTTGGTATTGAAGGTTGTTATATTTAGCTTTGTTTTGTGGTCAGATACTATTGAGGCTGTGTCAATAAAACATTCACTCTTTATTTAACAAACTTGTCTGCTCAGAACTGGAGATACCAAGATAAATAAAGGCCTTGATAAAGGTCAAGATAAATAATGATACCAAGATACCAAGATAAATAAATGACTATTATCCCATAGTCATGACTAGTGGGAAAAGAAGCAAGGAAACTCAGATCCTCCAAGTGAAATGGAGGATGTCAGAGAAGGCTTCTCAGAGTACATGGTCCTTAGCCAGCATCTCAGTGGATGAATAGGGGTTTAACAGGCAGAACAAAAGGGAAAGACATTCCAAGAGGAAGAAATAGCATCATGAAAGAATGAAGGAACAGGGCCTATTAAGGGAAATGAAAGAGTGGCATAGAAATGGAAGATGAGGTCCATATTGAAAATAGCTAGAGATGAGAGGGCAGGTCATAGAATTTGTATTATGGGGCTAAGGAGCTTGAGCTTTCTTGAAGCCATTGGAGAATCATAGGAGGACTTTAGGCAGGAGAACATATAGTCAGATTGCTAATTTAGAAAGCTGTCGGTGACAAAGTGTAGGAAAGATTGGGACAGGTCAACCAGAAATGGAGATTTCTTCAAGCATATATTGTATGAGTGCCAGAAAGAAGTGATTCAGGCTAATATAGAGGTTGAGGCAATGGGGATGGGGAAGAGAAATGCTGTGCTTTCTGTAGGAGCTGGTGACCAAACGGAAGCGGGGTTGAGAGAGTCAGAGAAATCCAGGGTACCTCCCGGAAGCCTGGGCGTTGCCTTGGATGCAGAAGAGCATGGGACAACTTGTTGGTGGATGTTAATCTGTATTATGGCCAAAGTGGATAATTAGAACAATGCCCAAACCTCTCTTGACAGTTTATAGTAGTAGCTACCAGCAGTGTCGGCTGGCTCTGTGCCAGGCACTGGTCTTAGTGTATTCCACGTGTGTATAATAAGGGCTGAGAGTACTGACTCAGAATCTGGACTGTCTGAATTTAAAACCTTCCTTTTTTGCTAACTGACTATATGACCTTGGGTTAGTTACTTAATCTATACCTCAGTTTCTTCATTCAAGTGGGGGGTGATAATAATAAAACCAGTCTCTTAATGCAGTTTTAAGGATTAAGTAATTCACTTAAGGATTTAAGGATTAAGTAATTCACTTAGATAAGTGATTGGCATGTAGAAAATGTTTGCTGAATGTTGATTATTATTATTATTGTTATCACATAGTATTAACTGATGTAAACTCACAAAATCTAAAGAGATAGGTACTATTATTCCACTTTTTTTTGCAGAAGGAAATTGAGATGCAGAGAAATGGTAGAGCTAGGAAATCAAACCAAGCAGTCAGACACAGAGCCTTTACTCTTAACTACATCACTACAGTCCTTTGTGTAGTGTTTTGGGAGCTAAATTCAAGGGTATTAACTGAAAGGGACTGGTCCAGGTAGAGACAGGTAGAGGAAAGGAAAGAGGTCCCAGCACTCCCCATTCTGTTCAAAGCTACCCTGCAGTTGATACTCCTCTGGAAGTGCTGACAGCCATAATAGTTCTGTCACCATGTTGACTTCATGACAAGCACTCAATCCCTCTTAGCAGGGAGGAAAACATCTCCCCACCCTGCTCTTCGACTATTCTACTGATTCTTGCTTCCCCACACCTTGTTCCAGGACTACCCAGACAAAAGAAATGCCTGTCACACTGCTTCTATAAATTAGCTTAATTCGTCCCACTTTCCCTGCTAGTTTGTCTAAATAAGTAATAGCCTTTTCTAAATTTGCAGTTTTCAAACTTTATTTTTATGGAAAGAGGCAGTTTAGCGTAGTGGTTAAGAGTTTTAGCTTGGGAATCAGAAAGATCTGCTTGGCTCTGCCAACAACTAGCCAAATTTAGTAAATAAAAATTCTGGATGCTCAGTTAAATTTGAATTTCAGATAAACAATGGATATATATTTTTTAGTATAGTAGTATATTTGGTATATTTCCTGGGACATACTTACACTTAAAAAATGTATCCATTGTTTATCTGAAATTCAAATTTAACTGGGCAACTTGTAATTTATCTGGCAACCCTATATGGGACTTCACTTCTCAGTGCCTCCACTCTCTCACCTACAAAATCGGGATAATGAAAGATAGTAATATTGACCATGACTGATATTTGCTGTAAAGATTAAATGAGATAATATGCGTTAAGCACATAGGAAATGCTTGATATGTATGGATTGTTGTTTTTGTTATACCGGGTTGATGGTAAGCTAACAAAATATGAGGGAATTTTCAGTGCTGATTCTTTTGATTTTTTTGATTAAAAAAAAAAAAAAACCTTAGCATGGGAACGAAAGATGTTCTGCTCAACCTACCTTTGTACACCTCAAAAATGGAAATATGAATCCAACTTCATGTTTGTGTTTTTTTCAGGAGGAACTGGGTAAGTAACTCTTATTTCCCAACATAATTTTCCTGTTTTCTCCTAATTCTTCTGCCCATGAACTACCTGCCAAGCTAACTTTATAAAGAAGAAGAGGTTCCAGGCACTCAGGCCTTTATCATTAAAAACAAAGTGGAAGTAAGGTGAGGTAGGGCTCATTAATCTTCCCCTGTTTTCTTGGGAAGAATTTGGCAAAAACAGATTCTACAGACTCAGCCAGCCATCTTTGAAGGCTATTTGCCCTGGGCCAATTGTATATTACACAATAAGCATACCCAATAATTAACTAATGAATTGGTTTCTTTGGGAAATGGTCAGAAGTGTCAGGGATTGAAGAATATTTAGATTGCCTCTATGAGTCCTGCTGAAGAAACATCTGGTTCTTTTTTCTTCAATCAACATGCACCCTGAAGGGTCCCAAATTCAAAAATGATTATATTTCATGTCATTTATGTGCCTTACAGTTTGACAAATTTAACTTGTAAGAATAAGTGATTCCGTGTTCAATTTACGTTGATCCCATTTTCATCCAAACATCCAAAGAGAGAGAACCATTACAGATTGATAAAAGCTACTGATTGATCTATTGATTTCCAGACCTTAAATCTCCTAGGGAAGTCTTTGTAAAGTTCGTGTTCATAAAATTCTTGTTCTGCCACAAAAGCTCCCAGTGGATTGTGTTTCTCAACTACAAGGAAAATCATCAGGGACAAACCCAGAAAATGTTTCTTTAGTATACACTAGGCAGGAGGGCCTTCCAAATTCAGTCTCAATCTGGTTTCTTCAAAGGTTTATTTTTATTTCATTTTTGAAAACTTTTAATTTGAAGAGGGGGGAAAAAGCCCTTTAAAGCATAACAACCCGCAGTGATGTAAGTGCCTTTCTGTCTCATATATAATCATGTCTGTTTGGACGTGCTGGGTGTCATGTCCAGGGCTATGGTGCCACATTGAGAACAATATTGAACTAAATAGTTTTGACAGAACAGCCAGACCTTTTCTTGGGGCTCCTGCTATATTGCATATCTGCTTCTTTGTACACAACGGGGTGAGCGAGTGATGGAAAGCAGAGAGTTCAATTGTGGTTAGAGTCCGAAAAAGAGCCGTCAATGGAACCTCTTTACTGATTTGCACTAACGCCTGCGGGACAGAGTACAGATGACTATATTTTCCAGGTTATCAGGTATAAGAAAAAAGCAAAATCATTTTTCTAAAATGTGTACTCTAGTACAATGAATGCTGTGGGTTATATCCATGCAGATTAATGTCAGCCTGTGTGGGCTAGGCTGAAAGAACTTCATTAATCTCAGCTCCTCTTTTCCATTGCTTTATGAAGGTAGTTTATGGGTATTGGGTTATATGAGTGAACTCTAGATGCATTTGTCTGTAGGCAGAGCGTTGTGTGTATTTATTGACAAGGAGCTCATCTTTCTGATTGCGTAATTTACTGAGATAATTTATTGAGATTTTAACTCAATAATATTAAGTGTTGCTGCCACTCTTCCAGACCCCCACTCCTATCCCAGAGGGTAGCTCAGCTTGTAGCTCTGAGTGCCCCAGGGTAGACATAAGAGGCTTTGTTTTCAAAAAGAGCTGAACTGACCAAAGGAAAGGAGAGGCTCAGAGAGTGGAGAATCAAAATATCAAAATTGGTAGATATTTTCCAGGAGATACAGAAAGAGGATGGGTTCTGGGGTCTTCATGAGTGTATCAGGCTCCCAAGAAGCACTGAGGTAGATGATAACAAACATCTAATGGGGCAGCAGGTGGCTGCCAGTGGGACCTCACTCTAAGGGCAATGCCCTTTTGAGTCTCCCTAAAGGATCATGGTGCCCATGCTTGGCCCAGAGGGAAGGATCTGCTTACCTTATATTGGCCACAAAGGCTCACTCTATGACCACATGGCCTTACCCAAATACTTCAATGGATTGAAGACTGAATCGTATTCAACTGACAGTAACAATTATCTTCCCTCAAGTGCTCTTTTGATTCTGTCACTCTTTTCAGAAGTGTTATCATGGCTAAGAAATTTGGAATCTCTTCATCCTGAGTTTGAGGTCTTCCCAGCATGTACAGTGGCTAAAAACTATTAAATTAGAGGTTGCAGTATGGCAACTCATGGCTAAGTTCAGCCAGTAGATATATTTTGTCTAAATAACATGATGTTGTTCAAATTTGAGCAGTATTTTAATGTTTTTATCAAAAGATCTCTTTAAAAATCTACATTTCTGACTTCTTTTGAAAAAAACTTATAATTTGGTATCATTAAGCCCCAGGCCCGGGGCGCCTGGGTGCCTCAGTCGTTAGGTGTCTGCCTTCGGCTCAGGTCATGATCCCAGGGTCCTGGGATCGAGCCCCACATCAGGCTCCCTGCTCAGCGGGAGGCCTGCTTCTCCCTCTCCCACTCCCCCTGCTTGTGTTCCCTCTCTCGCTGTGTCTCTCTCTGTCAAATAAATAAACAAAATCTTTAAAAAAAATTTTAAAAAAGCCCCAGTCCCACTGTTTCCATCTCTCAGAGTTGGATACTGAATGGACATAAGCTCTCCAATTTACTACAATTCTTTTTGCTCCCTTGTCTCTCTACCCGGGTCTGCTTCCCTTGTTTGCATGTGTTATAAGGTCTTTGCAGGCATATTTGTTTGAAAGGTCTTTAAACTAAACAGAAATTGATGAATTAACTGGAATCAGGAATGAAATTCAAGGACTGAAATGTGAAAAATTGAACTCTTGAGAAAAGGCCATGGTAAATTCAGTTTAGCTTACTAATTGGGGCTAGAAACATGAAGATCAGAATCTAAGTGGAAGGAGATGCAGCAATGCATTAATATATTAGTCTATTGCTAGGTAACAAATTACCCCAACACTTAATGACTTGAATCAACAACAATCAGTTTTTATCTCTCACCAGTTTCTGTAGGTCAGAAATATGAAAGTGGCTTGACGGATCAGTTCTGGCTTGGATTTCTCATGAGGTTGCTGTCAGACAATAACTAGGGAAGGGGTCCTCCCAAAGGCTTCTTCACTGATGGGTTTGCAGCCTGGGGAGATTTTCTCAAATGGAATACTGGGACTTCTTGGGTGTGGATCTCTATTTCTATAAGATCTTTCTACCTGGTCTTCCCAGCATAGCAGTCAGAGCTCCTAGGTCAAGGGACTCAAGGGAAAAAGACAGGTGAAAGCCATAGCCTTTCTATGACAGCCTCAGATAACCCATAGCCTCATTGCTGCCTCACTTTATAGGTTGGAGCAGTCACAAGCCCCCACCCAGAATTGAGGGAAGGGGACATAGACCACACCTCTCAGTGGGAGGGGTGTCAATAACATTGTGAAGTAGAGCAAGTGGGATGGGAACTCTAGATTGGTGGCATCCACCTTTGGAAAATAAAATTTGCCATAAATAAAAGTAGGAAAAAGGTCAGGAGCCCGGAAAATCTGAACGATATAAAAACACATAAGAATTCCATTTTCCTGATAAGAACAGGACATAGAAAAGAATGTATGGAGACTGAAATACCTGCTTACATGTGTTGGTCTGGTTTTTCTCCACCTGACCATAGCCCAAGGTTAACTCCAGCATGCCCAGTCCACTTAACATCACCAAGTTTATGAGGCACCTGGGTGGCTCAGTTGGTTAAGCATCTGCCTTCGGCTCAGGTCATGATCCCAGGGTACTGGGATCGAGTCCCGCATTGGGCTCCCTGCTCAGTGGAGAGTCTGCTTCTCCCTCTCCCTCAACCCCTCCCCACTGCTCATGCTCTCTCTCTTCCTCTCTCTCAATCTCTTTCTCAAGTAAAAAAATAAAATATTTTTAAAACAACAACAAAAATCACCAGGTTCTGAAACCCTCGCATAGTCCCACCCTGGACAAAATAATTTGCTATTACCCAGTTCCCAACTTCAGCGAAACACACTGCCTCACTATCTCCTGTGCACAACTAGCCTCTCAGCGTCTGCCTGGCTCCCCTGATCTGGGTTGCTCTCCTCTCCTTCATTCAATCTGTGCCCTTTTCTGCCTTTAGAATTTGAGACCAAATTCTCCTCCAGGCAACACTATCAGCTTCTACAAGGACACTCCTCTCAGGAACCACTATACATTGTACAGATTTCTCAAACATGATAAATGGCCCTTTATTATTCACGTACCTTTTAAAAAATGTGATGGGGTTTTAAAAGTCATTATTCCCTCTTTTCTCCATTTAAATAGATGATTTGACATAGAAAGAGCATCTATTTTCTCATTCTGCAAATAGGGAAACAGAGGCCAAGATGGGTGAGGAGCCTGCACAGGCTTATAAAGCTGGAGCTTGGCAGAGCAAGTCCACAGCCTGTACCTCCTGACTTATGGTTTGGCATTCTTTTGCTACTCACGGGTCAAAACTGGTGGGCAATCCACAGGCTTGGTCAAGCTTAGCCCACAGACATGTCTTGGTTGGCTAGCACCCACAGTTGTGCTTTCTTTTGCTTTGTTTTTAAGACTTTAAGTGGGGCACATGCTTTACAGTCCTCTGCAGACTCCACTAATCTCTACCACAAAGTCACTCACATGGCTCATTACCTGTCTGGCCTCTGAAGGCATCTGCCTTTCAGCACACCCCCACCCCTACTACAACTTTATATACTTCCTAAAGAGAACTTTACTCCACAATAACAACTGACATTGTTGATCTTCTATGTGCGAGGCAATTTACAGGCATTAATCCATTTAATACTCATAGCACCCCTGTTGCTATCCCCATTTTATGGATGAGAAAACTGAGATACTGAAAGATTAAGTTATTTGCCCACCTTCTAACACATAGTGAAGAATGACAGCTGGAATTTGAACCCAAGTGCCTTGACAAGAGAGCTCATGATCTCAACCACTCTGCTGAAGAAATTTGAGATGGACAAAGGGCTGTAACACAAGCATACCTCAAAGATATGGTAGGTTCTGTTCCAGACCACCGCAATAAAGTGAATATCACAATAAAGTGAATCACATGGGATTTTTGGTGTCCCAGTGCATATGAAATTTATGTTTATACCATACTGTGGTCTATTGTGTGCAATAGCATATGTCTAAAAAACCCACAATGTACATACCTTAATTTAAAATATTTTTATTGGTAAAAAGTGCTAATCATCATGTGAGCTTTCAGGGAGTCATAATCTTTTTTGCTGGTGGAGGGTCTTGCTGGGATGTTGATCGCTGCTGACTGGTCAGGGGGTGGTTACTAAAGGGTGCAGTGTCTGTGGCAATGAAGACAACAATGAAGTTTGCTGCATTGATTGACTCTTTCTTTCACTTGAACACTTACTTAGAGGCCATTGTAGGGTTTTTAACTGGGCTAATTTCAATGTCTTTATGTTGCTGGGAATAGGGAGGCCTGAGCAGAGGGAGAGAGACAGGGGAATGGCCAATCGGTGGATCAGTCAGAACACACACAACATTGATTGATTGAGATTGTTGTCATATGGGCATAGTTTGTTGTGTCCCAAAACAATTACAATAATAATATCAAAGATCACTGATGACAGATCACCATAACAAATAGAATATTGAAAAAGTTTGAAATATTGCTAGAATTATGAAAATGCAACACAGTGACAGTAAATAGGCAAATGTTGGGGAAAATGGCACCCATAGACTTAGTTGATGCAGAGTTGCTACAAACCTTCAATCTATAATTTACAAATCTGCAAAACACAATAAAATGAAGTATGCCTGTAATAAATTTGGGTGGATCCAAACAAGGTATTTTAAAGTAGTCATTATATTTTCAAATTTATAAAATCTATCTGTAGTTTTATATTTAAAAAATAAGATGGATGATAGGGCATTAATGCCTTAATATGACTGATCTGTTAATGAAATATTATTGTCCATGCACCATGAAAGGTGAATTTCACTACCTCAAAAATGCCTATCATCTGGGTTTGATTTTTCAGGCTAAAACTCAAAATTTGAGCATTTTAACCAAATCACCATCTAAATCTTTATTTTAGTCTCCAAATGCTTTGTGGCTAGTGTAAAGATGAATGGAATTCAAAAGTGGCCATTAAGATTACTACCACATGATGGAAACTAGAGCCTACTATATAAATCTAAATCCCTCCATAAATTTAAAAAAAAGATTTACTGTTCAAAAATAAAAATATAAATCATTCTCATTTTCTAAAACATGCTGCTGATGATCATACTCAGCGTGGTAAGAGATCACTATATTATTCTGGATACAGTACTATGTCTAAATTTTCCAAGTAGTCTCAACTGCCCAGGGGATTTACTATTGCATGTACTTGCCAAGATAGAAGGTATTTCTGCATAATTCCTATAGCTGAACATTACTGATGCTCTAAATGCATAGAAATTTTATATGTATAGCAAGTTTAGCAGGATCAGTTATTGACATGAATTATGATTTTTACACCAAACCATTGAAGGCCCAATTAGAAAATTGATCACCTTTGAGGAGTCTGTCTCCTTAATCTCCCCTATTTGCAGAACAGGATTCAGCGGCAGGAGCAATTCACAATAGGGTCAGATAGCAGCAGGCCTTGGAGACAGAACTAAAGCATTTGAACCCTAACAGATAACAGAGGGCCATTTAAGGTTTCTGGAGCAAAGTGAGTGACATGATCAAAGAAGTGTTTGGGGAAGGTTAATCTGGCAGCAGTGTGTAGAATGTTCTCCATCATGTGGTGACAAAAAATGGGTGTGCAGACAGCAAACAGGGAATTAACTCACATCAGCATATGAAGAACAAACTAAGTCCAACAGCTATCAACCCAGACCAACATCAGAGGCGTTATCCTGAATGCCCTGACCACTTGCAAGCTATAGCTTCAAAACTCTGGATCATTGCCAACTAAAGGATCTTGCAGACTGTATTTGCAGGTCTGGGAGAAAGAGAAGAGCAAGGGCACCTGAGAAGGAAGCTGTGACACAGTGGGAGGAACACTTGGGTGTAGCAGGGATTGACCAGAAGAGGACCAGTGAGTCACAATAAGTGTGAGTTCATTGATGACCTTTCCGTGGGTCCTGGGATTATCTCTGACTTCCCACTGTTTGCCTGAGCTGCTCCATTCATTTTCAGATTAACCCTTTTCTTATGTCTTCTGCAGCAGATGCCCAGTCATGCAGGCAGTTTTGAGTGCTTTATACCCTGGTACAGTCTGAGAAGGGACCTATTCTATCTAGTGCTGAGGGGGTGGGCAGGCATTTCTCAAATAACCCATTACACGCATCTCAAGATGTAAGAGCAGCCATCTTCTACCACGCCAATGCAAAATAGTTGACAAATCAGTCTCATCCATATTTTTCTAGCCACTTTGGATAATAATTTTGTTGCTGCTGTATTGTTTCAGGAAATTCACCGGAATTGGAAACTGGTCTCACATTAAAACTCCCTGGTTTGGGGCGCCTGGTGGCTCAGTCAGTTAAGCATCCGACTCTTGATTTTGGCTCCGGTCATGATCTCAGGGTGGTGGTATCGAGCTCCATGTCAGGCTCATTGCTCAATGGGAAGTCTGCTGGAGATTCTCTCTCTCTCTCTTTCTCCCTCTGCTTACCCCCCTTCCCAAACAAAATAAATACATCTTTTTTAAAAAATCCCAGATCTTAAGACAGATCTGTCTTAAGTCAGGGTGAGAAAACTCTTGTCCTCCAGGCAGTCCTGCCTTAAGACTTTTTACTGTGCTCCAGCTCTGCGTGTCCTGTCTAAGGACCTGAATCAATTGTCTGGAAAATAAACAGGCTGGGCAGTGGAGACACCTCTGAGCTAATGCTTATCTCAGGATGAGATGAGTCTCTCTCATTTTCTCACTTCACATTTTTTTCTCTGAACTTCCCCCCTTTTGCTCATTCATTCAGCAAATAGCCATTGGCCACCTATGGTATGCCTACATTGCACCACGTGTTTGGGAGGCAAAGACAGTGAGGTACTGGTCTTATGAGGCTTATAGTCCAGAGAGAAAGACAGATGTTAAACAAATGAACAAACAAATGAATATAGAATCAGAAATTATGATAATAGCTATGAAGGAAAAGAAATGAGATGAATAAGAGAGAGTTCTGCAAGGTACACCTACTTGAGATAAATTGATCAGGGGAAAATCTCTATGAAGAAGTGATGTTAACAGCTAAAGCCAAAAGGATTAACAGGAACTAGTTGAGTGAAGAGGTTTGTGGGAAAGGGTATTACCAGCATAGGAAAGAGGAGGGTCAAAGGCCCTGGGGGATGGCAGGGGAAGAGATGTTGATAAGAACAAGACATTAAGAAACAGAGCCTCTCTCCCTCTGCCTTCCTGCCTTCCTCTCTCTCTCTCCCACTCCTGCCACTCCTCTCCCTCTCTCTCATTATCTTTCATTATTTCTATTTTCCCTTTATTACTGTACTTTTTATCATATTCTTTTCACTGTTACTATTTCTTTATTAGTACTGAATAAAACATAAAGTTTCAGGGAATGAGGGATGGAATTCCAACCTGTATGCGCTATTTAGAAGTTAAGCAACACTTCTTGAAGGTCATCTGTATGATGTAAGCCTTTAGGTACCACTGTGGGAAAAGGTAATCCCCAGATTTTAAGTTCAGGAACCTCATGGGAAAAGAGATAAACCCACCCATTAATGAACACAGGATCTACTAAAATGTCTGATAAACAGAACGCCTTGATAGAAGCCACATTGCAAGGAGGAAAAATGGAGCTTCTGAGAGAAAACCAACAAAAGAGAAGAAGGATGAATCCATCACCTCAATGTAGAACCTGAATGCTAGAGAAAATTGTGGCTTATGTAAAGTATGAGACTGAATAGAACTTGCTCTAAATCAAGTATCTGTGATGTCTCTCCACCCTGGGAGGACAAGGCTGGCTTCAGATATGGTTTGTTGTCTTACCAATCAATATCTATCTCCTTCTGCCTTAGTAAAAACCTCAATTTTTCTTGGAGTGGTGTTGCACCCAACTAAATGGCTAAATATCTCAGCCTTCTTTGCACTGAGGTGTGACCATGTGTATAAATTCTGGCCACATGGTTGTGTTGTATAGGCCTTTCAGAAAGACTCCTTAAAGGGAGCTGGCTCAGCCAGGCAGTAAGCCTCTTTTGCCCTTTCTTCATCTTTCCTTCTGCTAGCTGGAATGTGGCTGATAGCTGGAGCTCTAGAAGCTTTATTAGGTCATGAGATGATCTCAGAATAAAAAACATATGTTAAGAAAGTGAAGCAGAAAGAAGCAACTTCGGGGCCTGATGATAATAAAATTTCCAGACTAGCCCTTGAACTGCTTACCTTGACATTTATGTTATATGAATAAGAGACACATTTTATGTTATGGAAGTAATGTTTTGTTTTGTTTTGGTCTCTTCTGTTTATTGCATGGAGGATAATTTCTAAAATATGAAACTAAACCTAACCCTGAATCAGGGTTGCATGTTTGATTCAGTTATCTATTGTGGACAGCCATAATTTGTTATTTCTCATGATTCTGTGGGTCAAGAATTTGGGCAGGGCACAGCTGGAAGATTCTCTGCATTCATCTGAGAGCTTGGTGAGGTTGGGAACATCCAAGATGGCCTTTCAATCTCCAGGACCTCTCTCTATGTGGCCTTTAGGCATTCAATAGTTTTGCTTGGACTTCCTGAATACTAGTTCCATCTCAAGAAGGAGCAAGAAAATGCTGCTAGATTTCTTAAACCTATTCTCAAAAGTCCTGGAATATAAATTCTACCAACATTCTATGGTCAAAACAAGTCACAGGCACAACCCAGATACACAAAGAGGGACATAGAGTCACCTCTTAATGTTAGGAGCAGCATGCACGAAGAATGGCAGTAATAATTGGCAGCCATATTGGAAGACTACTTTACCAAATTAAAATAAAATAATAATATGTCACTAGCCACTTGAGTACCTCTGCTACAAAACTTCTCTCTGGTTGCTAGTGGAGATACTAAAAACCTATCCTGAGGACACTAGAAGACTGGTGAAGACAAAGTTGTAAAAAATGACAGAGTAGCTCCTGGGGGAGATGAAGACTGGCCACTACCAGCAACAGTGTGTCCCAGGGTGTTGCGGATGACATCAGGATGGAACAGGACACAGCTGTGGATACTGAGAGAGCAACAGCTAGAACAGAGAGATTCAGAGTCACAGAGATTAGAAATGAGAGCTCCCTCCTCCACCCCTCCCCTAATCTCCTACCTCCATCTTCTGACCTCAGCAGAGACCCCCGGAGAGATTTAAGGGTTTGTTTCCTCTATTTAGAAGAAGGGACAAGGGGGTAGAGCAAGATGGCGGAGGAGTAGGAGACCTAGATTTCTTCTGGTCTCAGGAATTCAGCTGAATAGGGATCAAACCATTCTGAACACCTAAGAACTCAACAGGAGATCGAAGAGGAGAGTAGCCACAACTCTCTGAACAGAGAAGCGATCACTTTCTGGAAGGTAGGACGTGTGGAGAAGTGAATCCGAGGCGATATTCGGGAGGATAGACAGCGGGGGAGGGGGCCTCCGTCGGCCACTCTGGCAAGTGATAGAGCCGCGGAGCACAAAATCGGGCCTTTTAGAAGTTGGCTCCGCTGAGGGACGTCGCTCCAGTGGCTAAGCGGGGGTGGAACCCTCGCGGGACAGTGTGGTCTCAGGACCCTTGGGGTCACAGAAAGACCGGGGGTACCTGAGTGCGGCAGAGCTCCCAGATATCAGAGCGGGGAAGCCGGCTGCAGAGACGGAGCCGAGGCACGGGCTCTCAGCTCGGGGTTGCCATAAACTGTGATCCGCGGCCCAGTCGGGCCACTGCTCCTCCAGCAGGGACCCAACAAGCAGCAGATCTGGGGAGACTCCCGTTCCTCCCCGGGGAGGAGCGGCGTGGGAGCGCACCGCAAGGATCTGCTGGGTTTGGAGACTCCACACCGAGTCGGGTGCCCGAGAGAGAAACACTCAGTCACAGGCCTGGTGAGCATGGTGTGCGGCCGGAGACCAGGGAGACAGGAGTGACTGCTTTTCTCTGGGGAAGCACTGAGGAGTGGGGCCCCGAGTTCTCAGCTCCTCCGGGCAGAGATTGGGAGGCCACCATTTTCACTCTGGTCCTCCAAAGCTGTACCAAGAGCTTGCAGGGAACAAAAGCTCCTGAGAGCAAACCCGAGCAGATTGCTTAGCCCGACCGACAAGGGCGGGGCAATTCCACCTCCGGCAAAGACATTTGGGAACCACGGCAACAGGCCCCTCCCACAGGAGATCAGCATGAACAGCCAGCAAGCCAAGACCAAGTTTACCGATCAAGGAGAACGGGAGAACTCCAGCGCTAGGGGAATACTGCACATAGAATTCATGGCTTTTTTAACATGATTCATTCGTTTTCTAAAGTTAATTTTTTTAACTGTTTTTTTTTAATTTTTCTTTTTCCCTTTTCCAACCAATATCTTATCAATCCCTTTTAAAAAAAAAACATTTTTTATTTTTCATTTTTAGAGTCATATTTTATCCCTTCATAATAGTTACCCTTATTTTTGGCATATATATATAAGTTGTTCTCTCTTTAAAATTTTGAGATACAGTTTCTTCTAACAGATCAAAATATACCCTAAATCACTAGTGTATGGCTTTGTTCTAGTCTTCTGCCTGATCACATTCTCTCCTTTTTTTTTCCTTTTTTTAAAAATCTTCTTCTTTCTTTTTTCAAACAACTTCTTATCTTATCAATTCCTTTTATAAAATCTTTTATAATTTTCATCTTTACAGTCATCTTCCATCCCTTCATTGTATCAACCCTTATTTTGTACATATATAAGTCTTTCTTCCTTTAAAATTTTAGGAGGCACTTTCTTCTAACAGGCCAAAATATGCCCAAAATCTAGTGTGTGGCACTGATCTATACACTAGCCTGATCATATCTGATCATATTCTGTTTTTTTTTTGTTTTGTTCTGTTTTTGTTTGTTTTTATCTTTTTCTTTTTTTTCTCTTTCTTTTTTCTTTCTTTCCCTTTCTTTTCCCCTGGTTTCAGTTATTTTTTGATTTGTATAGAGTATATTTGCTGGGGACATTGTTAACCTGTAAGCATTTTGTTCTTTCATTCATCTATTCTCCTCTGGACAAAATGACAAGACGAAAAAAAATCACCTCAGCAAAAAGAAAAAGAGGTAGTACCGTTTGCCAGGGACATACTCAATATGGACATTAGTACAATGTTGGACCTAGAGTTCAGAATCATGACTTTAAAGATACTAGCTGGGCTTGAAAAAAGCGTGGAAGTTATTAGAGAAACGCTTTCTGGAGAAATAAAAGAACTAAAATCTAACCAAGTCAAAATCAAAAAGGCTATTAATGAGGTGCAATCAAAAATGGGGGCACTAACTGCTAGGATAAATGAGGCAGAAGAGAGAATCAGCGATATAGAAGACCAAATGATGGGAAATAAAGAGGCTGAGAAAAAGAGAGATAAACAGCTACAGGATCACGAGGGCAGAATTCGAGAGATAAGCGATACCATAAGATGAAACAACATTAGAATAATTGGGATCCCAGAAGAAGAAGAAAGAGAGAGGGGGGCAGAAGGTATATTGGAGCAAATTATAGCAGAGAACTTCCCTAATGTGGGGAAGGAAACAGTCATCAAAATCCAGGTGGCACAGAGAACCCCTCTCAAAATCAATAAAAATAGGTCAACACGCCGACATCTAATAGTAAAACTTACGAGTCTCAGAGACAAAGAGAAAATCCTGAAAGAAGCTCGGGAGAAGGGATATGTAACCTACAATGGTAGAAACATTAGATTGGCAACAGACCTATCTACAGAGACCTGTCAGGCCAGAAAGGACTGGCATGATATCTTCAGAGCACAAAACAAGAAAAATATGCAGCCAAGAATACTATATCCACCTAGGCTGTCATTGAAAATAGAAGGAGAGATAAAAAGCTTCCAGGACAAACAAAAACTAAAGGAATTTGCAAACACGAAACCAACCCTACAAGAAATATTGAAAGGGGTCCTCTAAGCAAAGAGAGAGCCTAAAAGCAGCATAGATCAGAAACAAACACAGACAATATACAGTAACAGTCACCTTACAGTTAATACAATGGCACTAAATTCATATCTTTCAATAGTTACCCTGAATGTAAATGGGCTAAATGCCCCAGTCAAAAGACACAGGCTATCAGATTGGATTAGAAAACAAGACCCATCAATATGCTGTCTGCAAGAGACTCATTTTAGACCCAGAGACACCCCCATATTGAAAGTGAGGGGGTGGAAAACCATTTACCATGCTAATGGACACCAAAAGAAAGCTGGGGTGGCAATCCTTCTATCAGACAAACTAGATTTTAAAACAAAGACTGTAATAAGAGATGAAGAAGGACACTATATCCTACTTAAAGGGTCTATCCAACAAGAAGATCTAACAATTGTAAATATCTATGCCCCTAACATGGGAGCAGCCAATTATATAAGGCAATTAATAACAAAAGCAAAGAAACACATTGACAACAATACAATAATAGTGGGGGACTTTAACACCCCCCTGACTGAAATGGACAGATCATCTAAGCAAAAGATCAACAAGGAAATAAAGACTTTAAATGAAACACTGGACCAAATGGACTTCACAGATATATTCAGAACATTCCATCCCAAAGCAACGAAATACATATTCTTCTTTAGTGCCCATGGAACATTCTCCAGAATAGATCACATCCTAAGTCACAAATCAGGTCTCAACCGGTACCAAAAGATTGGGATTATTCCCTGCATATTTTCAGACCACAATGCTTTGAAACTAGAACTCAATCACAACAGGAAAGTCGGAAACAACTCAAATACATGGAGGCTAAAGAGTATCCTACTAAAGAATGAATGGGTCAACCAGGAAATTAAAGAAGAATTTAAAAAATCCATGGAAACCAATAAAAATGAAAACACAACTGTTTAAAATCTTTGGGATACAGCAAAGGCAGTCCTAAGAGGAAAGTATATGGCAATACAAGCCTTTCTCAAGAAACAAGAAAGGTCTCAAATATACAACCTAACCCTACACCTAAAGGAGCTAGAGAAAAAACAGCAAATAAAGCCTAAACCCAGCAGGAGAAGAGAAATAATAAAGATCAGAGCAGAAATCAATGAACTAGAAACCAAAAGAACAGTAGAACAGATCAACGAAACTAGGAGCTGGTTCTTTGAAAGAATTAACAAGATTGATAAACCCCTGGCCAGACTTATCAAAAAGAAAAGAGAAATGACCGAAATCAACAAAATCATGAATGAAAGAGGAGAGATCACAACCAACACCAAAGATATACAAACAATTATAAGAACATATTATGAGCAACTCTATGCCAGCAAATTAGATAACCTGGAAGAAATGGGTGCATTCCTAGAGATGTATCAACTACCAAAACTGAACCAGGAAGAAATAGGAAACCTGAACAGACCTATAACCACTATGGAAATTGAAACAGTCATCAAAAATCTCCCAAAAACAAAAGCCCAAGGCCAGATGGCTTCCCAGGGGAATTCTACCAAACATTTCAAGAAGAATTAATACCTATTCTCCTGAAATTGTTCCAAAAAATAGAAATGGAAGGGAAACTTCCAAACTCATTTTATGAGGCCAGCATTACCTTGATCCCCAAACCAGACAAAGACCCCATCAAAAAGGAGAATTACAGATCAATATCCCTGATGAACATGGATGCAAAAATTCTCACCAAAAGACTAGCCAATAGGATCCAACAGTACATTAAAAGGATTATTCACCACGACCAAGTGGGATTTATCCCTGGGCTGCAAGGTTGGTTCAACATCCACAAATCAATCAACGTGATACAATACATTAACAAAAGAAAGAACAAAAATCATATGATCCACTCAATAGATGCAGAAAAAGCATTTGACAAAGTACAGCATCCTTTCTTGATCAAAACTCTTCAGAGTAGAGGGATAGAGGGTACATACCTCAATATCATAAAAGCAATCTATGAAAAACCTACAGCAAATATCATTCTCAATGGGGAAAAGCTGAGAGCTTTTCCCCTAAGGTCAGGACCGCGGCAGGGATGTCCACTCTCACCACTGCTATTTAACATAGTATTAGAAGTCCTAGCCACAGCAATCAGACAACAAAAAGAAATCAAAGGCATCCAAATCGGCAAAGAGGAAGTCAAACTCTCACTCTTTGCAGATGATATGTTACTGTATGTGGAAAACCCAAAAGACTCCACCCCAAAACTGCTAGAACTCATACAGGAATTCAGCAAAGTAGCAGGATATAAAATCAATGCACAGAAATCAGTGGCATTCCTATACACCAACAACAAGACAGAAGAGACACAAATCAAGGAGTCGATCCCATTTACAAATGCACCCAAAACCATAAGATACCTAGGAATAAATTTAACCAAAGAGGCAAAGGATCTGTACTCAGAAAACTATAAAATACTCATGAAAGAAATTGAAGAAGACACAAAGAAATGGAAAAACGTTCCAAGCTCATGGATTGGAAGAACAAACATTGTGAAGATTTCAATGCTACCTAGAGCAATCTACACATTCAATGCAATCCCCAACAAAATACCATCCACCTTTTTCAAAGAAATGGAACAAATAATCCTAAAATTTGTATGGAACCAGAAGAGACCCCGAATAGCCAGAGGAATATTGGAAAAGAAAAGCAAAGCTGGCGGCATCACAATTCCGGACTTCCAGCTCTATTACAAAGCTGTCATCATCAAGACAGTATGGTACTGGCACAAAAACAGAGACATAGATCAATGGAACAGAATTGAGAGCCCAGAAATGGACCCTCAACTCTATGGTCAACTAATCTTTGACAAAGCAGGAAAGAATGTCCAATGGAAAAAAAGACAGTCTCTTCAACAAATGGTGTTGGGAAAATTGGACAGCCACATGCAGAAGAATGAAACTGGACCATTTCCTTACACCACACACAAAAATAGACTCCAAATTGTTGAAAGACCTAAATGTGAGACAGGAGTCCATCAAATTCCTAAAGGAGAACACAGGTAGCAACCTCTTTGACCTCAGCCGCAGCAACTTCTTCCTAGAAACATCGCCAAAGGCGAGGGAAGCCAGGGCAAAAATGAACTATTGGGATTTCATCAAGATAAAAAGCTTTTGCACAGCAAAAGAAACAGTCCACAAAACCAAAAGACAACTGACGGAATGGGAGAAAATATTTGCAAATGACATATCAGATAAAGGGCTAGTATCCAAAATCTATAAAGAACTTATCCAACTCAACACCCAAAGAGCAAATAATCCAATCAAGAAATGGGCAGAAGACATGAACAGACATTTTTCCAAAGAAGACATCCAAATGGCCAACAGACACATGAAAAGGTGCTCAACATCGCTCGGCATCAGGGAAATCCAAATCCAAACCTCAATGAGATACCACTTCACACCAGTCAGAATATCTAGAATTAACAAATCAGGAAATGACAGATGTTGGCGGGGATGCGGAGAAAGGGGAACCCTCCTACACTGTTGGTGGGAATGCAAGCTGGTGCAACTACTCTGGAAAACAGTATGGAGGTTCCTCAAACAGTTGAAAATAGAGCTACCATACAATCCAGCAATTGCACTACTGGGTATTTACCCCAAAGATACAAATGTAGGGATCCGAAGGGGTACGTGCACCCCAATGTTTATAGCAGCAATGTCCACAATAGCCGAACTGTGGAAAGAGCCAAGATGCCCATCAACAGATGAATGAAAAAAGAAGATGTTGTATATATACACAATGGAATATTATGCAGCCATCAAAAGGAATGAGATCTTGCCATTTGCAATGACGTGGATGGAACTGGAGGGTGTTATGCTGAGTGAAATAAGTCAATCAGAGAAAGACATGTATCATATGACCTCGCTAATATGAGGAATTTTTAACCTCGGAAAACAAACTGAGGATTGCTGGAGTGGTGGGGGGTGGGAGGGTTGGGGTGGCTGGGTGACAGACATTGGGGAGGGTATGTGCTATGGTGAGTGCTGTGAATTGTGCAAGATTGTTGAATCACAGATCAGTACTTCTGAAACAAATAATGCAATATATGTTAAGAAAAAAAAAAGAAGAAGAAGATAGCAGGAGGGCAAGAATGAAGGGGAGTAAGTCAGAGGGGGAGACGAACCATGAGAGACAATGGACTGACTGTTTGAAAAACAAACTGAGGTTTCTAGAGGGGAGGGGGTTGGGGGAATGGGTTAGCCCGGTGATGGGTATTAAAGAGGGCACGTTCTGTGTGGAGCACTGGGTGTTATGCACAAACAATGAATCATGGAACACTACATCAAAAACTAATGATGTATGGTGATTAACATAACAATAAAAAATTTTTAAAAAACTAATGATGTAATGTATGGTGATTAACATAACAATAAAAATATATTATGCAAAAAAAAAAGAAGAAGGGACATTGATCAGGTGTGCCTAGCAGTACAAACTCTTCAAGTGATCTTCCTAGGACGCACAAACTGATGAAATCCAAGGGACATTTAAGTTACATAAGGATATAATTTTTGCATATTCTCCCTTCTTAATTAAATATAAATTTATTTATATTTCTTATGTATGTTATAGGAAAAAGTCTAAAAAGGTACATGCAAAATTTTAACAGACACTATTGCTAGGTTATGACATTACTAGGTAAGTTTTTCCTCTATTTACTTATCTATACATTTTTTACTTTTAAAAATAAACACAAGGGCGCCTGGGTGGCTCAGTTGGTTAAGCGACTGGCTTCGGCCCAGGTCATGATCCTGAAGTCCCGGGATCGAGTCCCGCATTGGGCTCCCTGCTCAGCAATGAGTCTGCTTCTCTCTCGGACCCTCCCCCTTCTCATGCTCTCTCTCTCTATCTCATTCTCTCTCTCAAATAAATAAATAAAATCTTAAGAAAAATAAAATAAAAATAAACACTAAGTATTTGCCTAATTTTAAGTGTTTTTAGTAAAGATATGTAATTAACTATTTAATGTTTCCCTGTAGAAAGAAAATGAAGCTGCTTCTCACTTATAAGTGGCCTTTAATTGATGATTTTTATAGCAAATTGGTAATCATCATTGCTAGGAAAGGTCCCCAGCCTTGCCTCAGGTCTGCTCAGTGTAATAGTAATACTGCTGAACAAAGATTCACAATCCCATGATATACATCTTAGGTGTTTCAATGCCAGAGATTAAAGAAATTTCAAAGGAACCACCAGAAGTTTGAATTATTGAAATGCTAATACATACATTCCCTCAGAGAAAATTTCAGGGAGACTTCACAGTTTTTAAGGCTTCATCTGAAAGACCTTTGCAGAATAAACATGGTATTCAATTTATGTTTCTCAAAAGGGCTGATGGAATCTGAAGTGGTGTTCCCAGAGAGTATTTAAAAGCACATGTTAGATCACTAACTGGTATAATTTCCATTTGGTATCCACATGACCCATATGTCCAAAAGAGGAATATTTTTATTTAATTTCAAAACAAATTAATTCATGCAATCAGATATAGATGTATAGGTTCTTAAATGGAATAGGCTGGCCTAGGCAAAAGGAAAAATATACTGCTAGGAAGGAAGTATTGCACTAGCTTTATATAAAAAGTTCAAATTTCTACATAGTTAAGTAATGATACTTTTAAAAGATGGCACCTCCCAATGAAGTAAAGGTTTTGTTTGTTTACTATCCATCTCCTAAATATGTCTTTGATACAGAGACATTCATATCTCCCTCCTTTAAAAAAAAAAAGCCTATAGAGAACAACCAAGCATAAATACCCTAAATGACTATAAAGTTACTTTTAGTAATATTTTGAATATGTCACATATTCAAAATGTGTGTGTGTATAGGCAGATGGAAGGAAAGATGGATAGACAGATAGATAGGTAGATAGATACATAAATAGATAAACACATTCCATAAATAATATTCAATACACTTAAGCGTACATAGCTTTATATGAAACATATTTATGAAGCCAAAAATACCACCCATAATTATAATTAAAACGTCTCCTTGTAGATTAAAACTGATGCAGATTTTTCATGTTCTTTTATTAGTTTGACCTCTGAAATTATTTGAATGCCATGATATAACAGAGAAAAATTTCAACCTTTTGTGTCACTCCAGGAATACCAGAGAAGAGAGATCAAATACCTTGACCCTCATTACTGGTAGTTTTTCATGTATGATTAAATGATTTTTTAAAAGTCAGCCTGTTTAGAAATGCGAACATGGCAGTCTAATTCACATGTAGCATTCCTGGGCATTCATGTGTTTTCATATACCCATAGACTACAGGCTATAGGCTACAATAAATTCTACAATGGCAAATTCTTAAAACATTTGAAAGAGGAAAAGTCAGAAATTATGATGAAATGAGAATTCTATTAGCCACCTGGGGAGTGGGGTATGGCTAGTAAAAGGCAGTACAAAAGTCTTCTAATAGTTTGCTGTACTTTTGCCTATTTTAAGGACTACACAATGTAAAATTGTGGGTGGACCAGCCTATCACATGATGCTGAGCTCATATTTCCTCAAACTTTTTGACTAACAAGCATCCCCAAGTTAGAACTTAAGTGATCCTGGTTTCTTAACAAGATTCCTTATCAAACATAAATTCAGAAAATTCATTCACAGTCTTGCCAAGTGAGCACTTTCCATGATTTTGTTCTTAGTTCTAGCATGGTTAGATTATTATAACAAACAAGCAGCTATTAGAGAGAAACTGACAACATAATATGTGCCAAAACTCTGTTGATAAGATTTCTAGATCTAAATTTATAGATTCAATATGCATTTCCAGAGCAGCCAAAGTTTAATGGCAGGGTGACCATGGACATAATAACAACAAAGCTCCAATAGCTTGATGTTTTGAGGTTTAAGGCATTATATTTCAGAGAAGAAAAGACAAATGTTGTCATCTCAGCATACAGGGAATAAGAAGCAATAAGATTCCAGATCTTATCCAAAGACTCATGCAAATCCAATGCATGAGCAATTTCTCCAGCTCTGCATTTATTGATTTAATCATTCATCCATTAAGCAAAAGTTATATTGAGCAATGAGCTAGCAGGGGCTATGGTGAACCCAGTGAAGTGTACATTATAGAAAACACAGCCTCTGATCCCAACTAAGGCAGGTAATAATGTAGTAAGTACAGTAATACGTATATTGGTGCTCTGGCAGCCAGAGGAGAGAACAACCTAAACTTGCCTAGAGGAGTCAGGAATGTCCTCAGATAGTGACATTTGAAATGGGACCTGCAGTATGAGCAGGAGTTTACCAAACAAGGTTGTGAAAAGGACATTCCAGGTAGTGAGAACAGCAGAATCATGGAAGACTGAAGGAGAATTGAATGTGGAGAATTGATTAGCAGATGGTATTTAAGGTAAAAGGGAAAGGATATCAATTAGAAAAGAGCCACTTAAATTTTTTTGGAACCAGTTGGGGTAGAGCAATTTAAAAGATGACCACAAAATGTGGTTTGTGCTTCATTGTAAAGACTATTGCATATCAGGTTTTTTTTACTCCTTGTGTGGGAAGTAGATGGGTTACAGATGTGCAGAGATACTGGTCTCTTAAGCCCTCCTTGGGTCAGTCAGCAGGGTCTGGGCAGTCAGAGATCCTGGGGCCATTACCTCTAGCCAAGAATGGCCTCTTCCATTTGTCAAAATGCACTCTGAAAATATTATCGTCTTCTATACCTGTCATGGGGTGGAAAAGGTTGTGAATCATCAGGCTAAAGAGCAAGCATTCTAGGCAGTAGAGAGCCCCTGAAAATGTTAGGCAGGAGAGTGGTGGCAGCAGGATTCACTGGAGATAGGAAGCTGACCCCAGAGGCTATTACAATGGCCAAGAGAAGAGAGGGTAAAGACCAGCTATTTCTCAACTGGGTCACACTTGAGCTCTCTTCCTGTCATTCTGTTGAACAGAACTCATATTCTGTGTGGCAAGAATTTATCTTAGAGACACGAAGACCCTGGGATATCAGAGCAGGACCATAGAACTGATTTTTGTAAAGAGGCCTCCTATTGGGATAAAAGAGATTATTTAGGTCTAACAACCAGGCTTTGGCTCACAAAATTACTACTTTGAGCAAAGAGGGTGAGACCAAGGCTCTTCCTGACCTTTTGGGGTTGGGGCACATTTCAAAAAGTCAGCTCCCTCTGAACTAAGAGCCCTCTGCGCATATGGCTCAGCCTGTGACCCAACTGACTGTCCAACAGAAGAAACAGTTTTGACAGAGACTAGAATGTAAACTCTATGACATCAGAAATTTGGTCTGTCTGGTCCACCGGTCCTCATTGCCTCAACTAGTGCCTGACACTTTTAGGCATTAAATATTTGCCGAATGAGAGGATGACACTATAATACTGGATGTTGACATGTAAATATCCTCTGGCTCAGTTCCTGGGGAATATGTTCAATTTTCTACAGAAGGGATTATAAACTCAAAACACAGCAACCTAAAAGAAGTGTGGCCATGTGTGTGTGCGTGTGTGTGTCCATAAGGAAAGAGAGTGAGAAGTATAGCAATTGTATTTTATATATGCTTACATATATATGTGTATATATATATGTATGTATACATATTGAAAGAGAGAGAGAGGTTTAATTTAGACTAAAACAAAAAAAAAATTTAGACTAAAACAGCTAAGGAATGAGATGAACACTGAAACTCCATTCCATCTCAGAGTCTACTCAGCACTGATGGCAGTGGCTGCATCTGAAGAAATGGCTGGAAATGAAAACAGCAGCTAAGGAGTGACTCAGTGACAGACAGAGATGATGAAATCCAGGAGGCAGAGCAACAGCAGGGCCTTTGGCAGCAGTCAAGTCACATAACATATTTTCAAGGTAGGCTGTGAGCCACTGGCATCCCCAAGGTGGTAGAACACATGGAGATGAAGAAGGGAAAGGTAGGAATCCAGGAATAACAATGCAATAATGGGTGAAGACTCGGAGAAAATTATTATCCTTCACACTCATGGGTATTCACTGAAATTGCTGGCATGGTTCAGGGACACAGGAGTTACACATGCGTTCACAAGGATCTGCATCTGCTATACCCCAGCTGTACCAACACAGAGCCCGTGAAACGAACCATAGTATGGAAAATATAGTGTGTGATTTATTTCTGTCAACTTGTAAAGCCGAGACAGATTTCTGCAGCTGCATTGGACAAGCAGAGATCCACTGAGCTCATTAAGATGTCAATGACCAATCATGTGCACCATGTTTCTCTAGGTCCACAACTCTGTCTATAATTCTGAAGTGCAGAATCTTCTAGAGATCCAAAGTTTTAATTTTTTACATATCTGAAAATTGAAAGGGCATAAAGCTACTTTCATTTTTTTTCTAATTTACTATGAATATTCACACATTCTGCTGCTGAAATTTAATGATTTGGTGCTACCCCAGACACTTCTCGAGGTATTGCATAAAGTATGGTACATGTACCAAATTACCTTTCTAAAATCCTCCACTTTGTGAATTCTGAAGGCTATCTGGCCTCAGAGGCTTCAGATAAGGAATTATATAACTATATTCTAGTTTTTCTCCCACTAAAAGTCTTATTTTGGATTTAGAAGCATTTCATTGTAATTATTTTTATTGACCCTTTCCAAAAATAGAGTTGTGTTGCTCTTCTTAAACTTGTTTTTAATTGCACATTTCCATATCTTCCCAAAAAACCCCACGGTAATAATAATAGCTAACACCAAGTGCTTATTATATGCTAGACCTTGTGCTAAAAGCTTTAGTTAGATTTGTTTTTTCTTAGTAACATATAGCTGGGCCTAGACCCTGACACCTTACTACAAATACCAACCACACATGCTTGCATTCCTCTTGGTTCCTGATCATCATTGTCAGTGAATCTTCTTTAGACTTCTGCCCTAGTATTGCCAAATAACTCCAATAGCACCTATAGGAGGTCCAACTTGGCTCTGTGGGATTTCTGAGCCCCTCACAGCACCTTGTTCTTTCCCCTCAGAGCACTGATCACATTTGTCATTGCATTTTTGTTTCTTTGTCTAATGCTGTTCTCTCCACTATACATCCCACCTCCTATGAGGTGAAGAGCATGCCTATTTTAGTCACCATGGTTTCTGCTGCATAATAACAGGTTTCAGTTAATTATTCCTACTTAATAATACACCATCCCCAAATGTAATTGCTTAAGAAGGCAAACAAAATATTATTTTCACAATCCTGTGAACCTCACAGGAAGTTTTCACAATCCTGTGAGCTAGGCAGCTCCTCTGCTGGTTTCACTTGACCTCACTTACTCAGCACACAGTCATCTGGGCTAGAAGGTCCAAGATGGCCACACTGACACATTTGGTAGTTGGTGCTGGATGCTAACTAGATTGGCTTCCTTGTGTGGTGGTCTCAGGCTTTCAGCAGAAAGACAATAGAAGCTTCAAGGCCATTTTGGGGCACAGGTTTCAGAGCTCACACCTTACCACTTCTGACACATTCCATTCATTGGTCAAAGCAAGTCACAAAGCAAGTCCAGATTGAAAGGAATGGAGAAATAGAACCCATCTCTGATGAAAGGGCCAGCAAAGGGGCATGCATCCTGGGATGGGTGGAATTTTTGTCCGTAAAACAATTTACCACCTTCTGCCCTCTGGCCACAAATTTCTCACTGGAGAAATGTAAAATATGCTTCCTCCTATCCCAGTACCTGCAAAAGTCTCATCCCAGATATTGTATCGGGCTTGAAATTCTCCAGCTTGTGATTCACTTCTGGTCCATATAAAATGGGGATTCTCTGTGGAGCCCTCAGCTTTCCAGAGACCTATGAATCAAAACTATAAGTTATCTGCCCTCTCCCATCCAAATATCTATAATACAAACGTGAAACAATGAAGAGGTAACCACATTGAATACTCCTTTTTAAAAAGAGAAAGAACTGGAAGCACACAGTAGTCATGGTCCGCAACAACTGTGAGATCCAAACAGACAAATATCCAGGGACAGGAAATATTCCCTGATTAGGGCCTATTTCTTCTCCTTTGGAGTGGTTCTCTAATCCATTTTGTTTCTACACCCTGGACTGTTTGCTTAGCCCTCTGAAAAGTCCTTCTCTTTCTGTAAAAAATAGCCCATGCTCGCATCTAAGTAGCTCTTTCGGTCTGCTCTGTGCCTATAGGAAGCTGATGACTTGGAGACTCCTTAAACTGTCTCCTTCTCTTTTATTCCAACATGATACAGCTCCTTTAAACTTCTTTATGGGATTTCTATGGATCAGCTTGACGTCTACTGCATTGGACAACAGCCAGGCTCACTATTCTTGTCAAGACAGGCTTCTCTCTAATTTTAGAAATTGTCAAATTTGGGTGATGTGCCTAGATTCATAGATCTTTTGTTTAGGTAAGTGGTCTACCAGGCAACACCTTGAATTATTCTGAGGTTTTATACAAGGGTCTTACAGCCATATCCTTCATTTGACCTTGCCGCTGAGGCCTAATTTTATTAATGTGCCTGTAACTAATTTTTCACCCACATTTTAATTCTTTGATAATCTTTTCCAACCCAGCAATCCTGGGTCTTCATTTTCTCTAAGTTCGACTTGCAAACTGAACAGTACTTTCTTTAGTTAATTGCTCTCTTCCTGCATTTTATTATACACAGCTATAAAAAACAACAACTCATACCTGTGACATTCTGCCTGGAAATTTCCTAGCCAGATCCATGAGTTCATTAGAAAAAATTCCTATCTTCCAATGTAGCAGGCAATATTCTGCCAATAGTTCGGTCACCATATACATAACAAGGATGGTCTTTTCTCCACCCTCCAGTAGCAATTTCCTTATTAATCTAGCATCTACCAATTATCTCCTCACTGCATTCCTAGACACCAGCCTTCCCCATTACTAAAGCCAATGCCACACATTTTAGATTTTTGTTACGATAACACCTCACCTCTACCTACCAATTTCTGTTTTAGTTAATTATTCCTGTGTAACCAACCTAAAACCTAGTGGGTTTTTTTTTTTTCAAAGATTTTCTTTATTTGACAGAGAGAGATACAGCGAGAGAGGGAACACAAGCAGGGGGAGTGGGAGAGGGAGAAGCAGGCTTCCCGCTGAGCAGGAAGCCCGATGCAGGGCTTGATCCCAGGACCCTGGGATCATGACCTGAGCCAAAGGCAGACACTTAATGACTGAGCCACCCAGGCGCCCCAAACCTAGTGGTTTTAAATAACAATGACTTCTTACTTCCTATATAGTTCTTCAGGTTGGTAGGGTGTTCCTCTGCTGGTTTCGTGTGTTTGTTCATGCTGGAGGTTTATCTGAGCTGGGAGGTTCAAAATGGCCTCACTCATATATCTGATGATTGGTATCGACTGTGGCTGAGAGTCTTCATTCTCTTTTGTGCGGTCTCTAATCTTGTATCAGAGTTCTCTTAATGAATGGTTCTCTTAAATGAAATCTCAGGGCCTCATTCTAGGAGGGCAAGAGCAGAAACTTCAAGACGTCCTGAGGGTGAGGATCTGTACTTGTATAAGGTCATTTCTGTCATATTCTGTAGATTAGAGACTCACAGGGTTGGTCCAGATTTAAGGAGGTAAAGAAACAGATCTATCTCTCAATCAGAAGAATGGGAGTCACAATGCAAAAGGATATGCACACTGGAATGGGAGGAATCTGTGGCATTTAAGCAGTTCACCAGACTACAATCTACTGAATGAGTGAATGCTTAATTTTCATTTAGAGTATGAATATGACCTTCATCCTTGATCTCTACTTTTTGACTCTGGCTCCAACTCCATGGCAGTGTTACTGCTGGGTTCTGATATCAGACTCAATATGAGATTTCCCAAATTAATGTTCATTCTTTATTTCCCCAATTCCTTAATCCTTGTTGACAGCAGGGCCTTAAATATCCTATCTCTGTTATTCTCTATGTCATATTCTAGACTGATCTGGAGAAATGGAGGGATCTGGTCTTGAATTTTGCCTTTACCATTTACTCATTGTGTGACCTTGAGCAGGTTATTTTAAATTATTTTAAATATCTGCTCATCAGATTTGTAAGATTAAATGGCACAATGAATTAAAGTTCCTATCACATAGTGGTAAGTTACTGAATGCCAGTTCTCTTCCTTTGTATCACTAGGTAGTAAAGGACATTTTATATAAGATTAGGGCTATGAATTTATAGGCAACAGTCAGATATTGATATTTTGTAAACTAGGAAGTTACAAAAATATAAGCGGTTAGAGAATTAAAATTTCAGCTATGTATGACTTCTGTATTATACTGTATTGTACAATATTTTGCATTATATATATAACTTTAGAGTCTGTGAAGAAGTATATTATTATAATCCCCATCCAGCAATGGATTATCCAATTAATCTTCAAAGATATATTTAAGACACAAAAATTAAGGCATTGACCCAAAATTAGAAAATTGTGATATTCAATATTTGATAATTTTAAAAAGGGCTATGAAATAGTTACCAAGTAAAAACCCAAAACTTTGTCAGACTTTCTTACACATATATTTTTTAAATTTTTTGTGTTGTTTTTATTTTTAAATTCATAGTATAGAAGGTACTATAGTCTTTCCAGTATTTTGTGTTTCTGATCCAGCCTTTCCTTCACATACCATATAAAATCTGAGGCTTAGAATAGTGTTACTAGAAATAAAATGGAGACTAAATATGAAACACATTTCCTAAGAAGAATAACTGATAAATCTTGGTTGCTGGTAAATTGCAAAGATTGGTGACAAGGGAAAAGCCAAAAGCCACTACAATCACCATTCAACAAATATTTACATCACCCAATCAACAATGTTAGGTCAAATAAATTAAATCTTTAACTTATTTGTACATACTCTGTCTTACAACATATTACATATCAATTTTCTCTTCTTTGCTTCATATTTTTAGCACTAAGTCTACTTTAAACATTATATCCTATTTTATCATGGGATCTTTGAAGAAAATGCCTAATAATAATAATAATAAATATTGCCATGAGTGATGCAATTATCTCAATCTACCAAAGTTCTCTGCCTCATTACTAACCTCTGTCACACTCTGCCCCAACCCTCCATGAGGCCAGGAAAGACTGAGTAGCTGGGGGTAGGGTTTTAGTTCCACAACATCAGGATTAAAAAGGACCTGGAGGGTGGAGATGGCAGTAGTAGAGTCAGGGAACAATGAAGCCAAAGATCCGGGGAGAATACAAAGTCTGGGGAGAGCACATATAACACCTGGTTCCTGAGGTCTGCAGGTAGGGGAACACTGGGATCACAGAGTCAGAAGTTTAGAGGCAGGTGGGAGTATGATGGAAGCAAAAGCAGGTGTAAGAAGTAAAGTCAGCCCAGGGTTATTTTAGATTAATATATGCAGCTCCCTTTTATAGCAAATAGGTGGAGCATAAGTCAGACCTTCAGAAAGATCAAAGTGACCCAGAATAGAAATTCGCTGGATACACCTTTCTCCTACAATGCTTGATGTTGTGTGACTTTAAGCTTTGAGGACTTACTAAAATTTCTGTGTCATCCTTTAAGATGCCTTTACATTAATAACACTCAAAGGTCAGCCCTGAGCTCATAGCAAAATTAAAGGCCTTCTCAGGTATTTATTTGACAGCTTGACACATGCTCATAAAGGCCACTTAGCCTCTTGGCGATCTGTGACCCAGGTGAATTTACCTGCATGGCAGAAGTAAGATTCAAGTTTTAAGATTTGCAATGACACACTCAGGAAAATTCTATAAAATGAAAAGTCATCAATTATGACCCTGGCACATCTAGAATTCTATAGATAAGATATTCAGTTTGACTTTCCATGAGGTACATTATCCACGTGAAGTATGAGCTGAATATAGTCTAGTAACAGTGACTTCACCTAAGAGTAGTTATCATCAAAGTGATGTTTTCTTCTTTTACACAATTTTGAGTCCAGGAAACCTGTGGTTGTTTTTTGTTGTTGTTGTTGTTGTTTTATGCCTCAGAACTCCTAAACCTGTGGGAGCTGAAGGTAATGGAGTAGATACAAATGAAACATGTCCTTCACGACCATACTTTTCTTCCAAAAATCCGTAGAGATTTGAAACACAGTTTGAAAACCAGTGGACTAAGACAATGAATTAAAATATCTCCTCTTTTCTCTTGAGATGTAGGTTTAACTCCAGTGTAGGAATACAAAGGAGACAGTGCCAACTGGTCTTCAACTGCTTACTGCAAGTTTTCCATTTTCCAAAGGCCAGATGAGTTTATTGAAAAGGCATGAAGTTATACTGTCTACAATCTGCAAAGTACTTACACTTCTGGACCTTCTTCTGGTAAACTACACGCTATTGAAATAAAAGTACAACAAGAGCTGAAGCCACATAACATGCATGTACATATTTATCCAAGGAATGACAAACTCTTACGTTTTCTGTCTTTTTTAAAAACCTAATCCTTATTCCATTCTTTAGATAGTGTTATCTCCCAATGTATCTTTGGGGATGCAGGTGGTATTCTGAGACATAGCAGAAATAATTCAAGTAGCACAGATAAATTTCTTATCTGGCATGAAGCTGGGCCTTGGATTCCAAAAGTAACTCAGTAGTAAGAATCCAGTATAAGAGTTATTAAGTGAGCCACAAAAACCTCCTCTCAATAATTGCTACCTCTTCTTCCTCTATGCCTTGATTAAAAGAGCATGAGAAAGTCCTATACTTTGTGATTTGAGGCAATTGATGTGCATATTACCTATTTAACTATGAATTTAAAACACTACTAAACATTGTCTTTTTAAGGCTTTATATCCAGATATATTAGCACTTTTTAATTGATCTTTTGATATTCAACAAAAGCTATTACTCTTGTTTATAAAAAAGAAAAAGGCAAAGAAAATCCTCTAGTGAACATGTAATAGTGAGTTCTAGAAAGCCAGATAATTTCTTTGCTTAATAATAGTTTTCTTTCCTCTTGGCTGCGGATTCTCATAACTAGCACCATGCCAAACATTCGAAGATTGGATTATGGCCTGTCGTACTTGATTATTTTTGTCAGCATGCTGACCCGGGGTGCCCTTTTCTTGTGTTGTTCCTTCTGTTTCCATTTTTCATGTCACCCAGCTTTTCATCTTGTCAATCAGCTTTTGACTTCCTGATTAAAGTGTCTGTCACAGGAGCAGCCTGGTCTCCAGTCAGTTGTTTAATTTGTTCCTCATGGCATCCAATTGAGTTATTCATCTGGCCCAGCTGTTCCCAAGTGCTTCCAGCATCACTTTTTCATGTGTTTGGGTTTAACCTCTATATCTATGTACAACAGTGTGAATTGTTCCATTCATACTGTTGACTGTGGGTTGCTTTGCCTTCTTAATTCCTTCACGCTACTAGGCTGGCTGCTATGCTGTGGCCAAACCAACAGAAAGAAGCAATATTTCAATCTGATGTTATGGTAACGACTATGACTACACAGACTAGTTTTCAAGAATTATAGCAGGTCCCCTTTTTAACAATTAGAACGATGTAATGGAAACTCTGGACTGTTCAGATTCAGATCCACCCAAAAATAATGTTGATGGTGTTTGGCAGAGGAAAGGAAACATGTGTCTGCCAACATCGTGGATATTGCCACAAAAGCTCCAGGACCTATTTGTTGCATTAGGTGACATGAGATACTCTCTTGGACTGAACTGGTGCAGATATCCAACTGGAAAAATGAAATTAAGTAAATCTGCTGAGTTTGCAAGCTCAAACTTGTCTTCTAGTTGTAAGATGATTTATATTATGCAACATTCAAGAAGCCACATAATGCAACAGGAAACTGAAGAAAAAGAAAACTAAGGTACATTTCCCCACTCTCTCTTTTAGCCATTCAAACCTAATCAATTCAAAATTTTGGTAGATTGTTTATGAGTGAGCCATTCCTTCCTGCTATTCCTATCATGTTTCTCCTGCAAATCCTACAAACTTGAAATGGTAATTCCATTACAACAGTCATGAAAATAACTAAAGACCATGTGCCTAGGACTTAAAAGAATGTAGAATGAGTCTAATGAGAATCAGGCAGCAGGCTTAACACAACTTCACAACCTACCTCCCATTTTGGTTTGATTTCATGAAATTATTTGCAAGGAATTCAGTTGCTCCTATAGGAATATGCATTTATTTCCTTATGCTAATAATATGGCATATAGTGAAATGAGGTAGAAATCCTAAAAGAATAAAAAGCCAGTAGCATAATATATATATATTTTATTATATATATATATATATATATATATATATATATAATGCTGAATGCTATTGCTGCTGAATGCTATTGTCAATTAAACAGAGGAAATAAAATCATTTTTCTGACTATGGGTCTTACAAAATTTTTGTATTTTCTCTCTCAGGTATTATACATAGACTAACTCTTATTGTGAACAATAATATTGCAACTTATTTACAGAGGCTTAGTGTATTTCATTTTTAATTAGAAAAACTATTCTTAAGTAAATTTGACTTCAACTGATAAAATAAAAATTTTAGAGGTCATAAATCATGGAGAAAAATTTAGTATGAAATGTGTATTTCTGGTTTTGTTCTGGGAAGATAAACCACACAGGTGCCCCCATGGAAATTCTCTATGCTATATTTCTTAGGAAAATAATTTTTCAATCTCTTTTCCTGGGAGGTTTTCCTTGATGTCTTAAGTGGATTCCAATTTCTCCATTTTTTGTCCAATTTTTCCAAATCCAGATCTCTGAAGGAAGAGATGAATCTCATGAATCTTTCCATTATTATTCCCAGAAAAGTGAATACAATGAATTTGTACTCAATATTTACTCCATCCTTCTTATAGTGTATCTTTCTCTGCTGAAGAGGCCACGAAGTTAAAAAGCACATTTCCTAGACTCCCTTGCAGCTAAGGTTCCAGATGGGCTTTAGGTCTGTCCTGTCAGATACACCTGTGAACGATCTGGAAAGTGTAAGTGAGGCAAAGGCCACTATTTTATGATTTCTATTGACTGTTGGCAAGCACAGCCCTGGAAGTACTGAAGTTTGCTATAGAAGTGTTAGCAGATGTCCATGTGTCAAGTGGCAAGGTGAAAGACACTAACTGCTTGTTGTGGAGAGATCTAAATAGGCACAGCATGACTATGAAGCCAACAATTGTAGATGCAACCTGAATCACACCTAAAAGTGTGCCCCAGGAGCTTTCAGTATAAGTGGTAGCTTCCTGGTTTTTCCTATTTTTCTCATTGTGCTTCTCCTGCTGGGCCAGTTCTATGTTATTCCTCTGGGAGTTGCTCTTAGAGTTCTGATCCAGAACCTACTCTTCTAGTACTTCCTTATTTCCTATATCAAAACCCTTTCTGATTTAAAAAGAGTAATTTCTTAACTGCAAACTCAACCTGGTTGATAGTTTATCTTTACAACTGTTTCAAAAATTTTTGGCTTTACAGTCAGCATCATAGTGCAAAGAACTATGAGTTTAGAGTCATACACATCATTATTGGTTATGTCACCTTGGATAAATGTATGAACTTGCCTAACCCTCAGTTTCCTCATCTTATAAAATGAGCAATAATGCTTAAATGCATAGTTGAGATAAGGTTAAAATGAGATAATAAAAGTTAGCCTGGAACACTGATGTAAGCACTCAACAAAAGCCAGTATTCTTCTTCAATGTTTAAATTTGAACACTCAGTTTCTGACATAGTGTTTCCTACTAACCTAATCAACATCACATTTCATGAGGAAAACAAATGACTCTGGGACAATATTGTATATATCTTTAAAAGCACATATCTCTGTCAATCTGGATCCAATAAACCAAATACTTGTAGATACCACTACCAAGTTTTGTACAAGGAACCAGCCCCTCTGAGATTTCTAAGTGGCTATACTCAACTTTTTGGAAAATCCAATCAAATAAATGTTATATATATGTATTTCTTGGGAGTAAAGAGTACCATGTGCTACATATGTACGTATTTGCTTAACATCATGAAAAAATAAAGAGACAGACTCAATCCAAGAAGATTAGGTTAAAGATGATAGTAAAATTTTTACCTTACCTAAGCCTTGGGACATTTTTCAATTAGTAACACAATAAAACAGCACTCCCATTCTTTCAGACAAAATACTTTGGATTGTCAGCTGCCGTTTCCTTTCAAAAGGAGCCCATCCTAGTTGCATTATGCACTGAATTACTTCAGAATATTTATTTTTCTTTTTTTTTAGAGAAGGAGAGAGAGAGAGAGGGGAAGGGGGAAGGGTATAGGGAGCAGGAGAGAGAATCTTAAGTAGGTTCCGTGCTCAGCATGGAGCCCAACGCAGGGCTCAATCTTAGGACCCTGAGATCATAACCTGAGCTGAAATCAAGAATCAGACGCCTAAGTGACTGAGCCACCCAGGTGCCCCCAGAGTATTTATTAATCTTCCTACAAGATTTGGGAACTTTACTATGTCCCATATGATTGACCTAAGAAAATAAATGAATATTCTTACAGGAATAATGGAAGAAAACAGAGAGATGTATTCACAATAAAGTAAGAGAAATACCCAGATGCTGAAGAAAAATGGACCTGGAATCCAGCAGCCACATGTGTTAGAAGATACTGTAGTGATCTGGAAACAGGCCCTAATACCTAGAAGTTTACATTTAAAATATGATAAATGGCACACAAAAAATAAAGCTTTAAGCCTATTTGAGTAGGGAGGTGGAAATGAGACCCCAATAAAGTAGAGCCATCAATGGTTTCTACCTCAGTGAAAAGAGATACTAGAAACACACATACACATTGGGCCAAGAAAATGTCAGGAAACCTTGCTTCTTCCTGAAGATCTGGGTCAAGAATTAAAAAAAAAAAAAATCATATTGTGGTGCCTGGGTGGCTCAGCGGGTTAAGCATCAGACTTGATTTTGGCTCAGGTCATGATCTCAGGGTCATGAGATTGAGCCCCACATTCGGCTCCATGCTGAGCATGGAGCCTGCTTGATTCTCTCTCCCTCTGCCCTTCCCCTCTGCTCTCTCTCTCTCTCAATCTATATATGTGTGTGTGTGTGTGTATATATATATGTGTGTGTGTGTGTGTGTGTGTGTGTGTGTGTGTGTGTGTGTGTGTGTGTATATATATACAATTTAAAAATTGGCATTTTGGCAAGGGATGCAAGAATTGTCAAACCAAGAAATATGCAGGAAAAAAAAAACTTATGCCAGACACCTTGTACAAGCAAATGCAAATTCAAAACTCTTTTGAAGAAATACTTCCACAACTAAAGCTCATTTAGTGCTCTCTCTCTCTCTCTCTCTCTCTCACACACACACACACACACATGCACAATGCCTGATGCTGATGATTTTACAATAAATTTTTTTAAAAACACAAGAAAACAATCCCTCATTAGCAAGATTAAATACACATGATCTCCAAGTTTGAGATTATTGTAAAAATCTGAAAAAAAGTATAAAAATAAATATGCTTAAAATATCAAAAGGAATAGAAACCATAAGGCAAGAATGACACTATCAAAACTTGAAAAAGAACCACTAACATCAAGAAATAATATGTATAATTATTGAAATTAAAAACTCAATGGACACATTAGAAAACAGATTAGATACATCAAATAATTAGTAAAATAAAAAATAGATCTGATGATCTTATGCAAAATATGCAGATATATAAAAAGGTAGAAATTGCAAAATATTAAGAGATATGGAGAATAAGTTAAGGTAAAATAAAAGGTACCTAATAGAAATACTGGGATAGATTAGAGAAAATGGTAACAAGACACGTTTCACAAAGAAAAAAAAATAATTGAGACCCTTCCCAAATGGCGTATATCTTCAGATTCAACAATCATGATGACTAAAGAGAAGAAATACAACAACCATTGCCTTCTGGACAAGACCCCATCAATGCTGTGTCCATACTCCCTGGCCCTTCCTTCTCTCTTCTTTCCAATATTGGCTCCAGGTGTGTCTTCACTTCCAACTCTAACATCTGCATTTTTTTGGCAAAAGTGCCTTTACTAGACATCCTAAAATATTTTTTATCTCTTGTCTTTTTCATAATAACCATTCTAATAGATGTTAGGTGATACCTCATTAGAGTGTTGATTTACATTTCTCTGATGTTTAGTGATGTTGAGCCTCTTTTCAGGTACCTATTGGTCACTTGTATGTCTTTTTTGAGAAAAATGTCTATTCAGGTTCTTTGCCCATTTGTAAGTGATTTTTTTTTTTTGCTATTCAGTTACATGAGTACCTTATATATTTTAGATATTAACCTTTATCATATAGAGGGTTTGCAAATATTTTCTCCATTCCATAGGTTGCCTTTTCTTTTGTTGATTGTTTCTCTTGTTGTTCAGAAGCTCTTCAGTTTGATGTAGTCCTATTTATTTATTTTTACTTTTGTTGCTTTACTTTTAGTCTCATATGAAATAATCATTGTCAAGACCAATGCAAGAAGCTATTTCCTTATGTTTTCTTCTAGGGATTTTATTGTTTCAGGTCTTATGTTTAAGTTATTACTCTACTTCAAGTTAATTTTTGTAAGTGATGTAAAAGAGAGGTCCAATTTCATTCTTCTGCATGTGATTATTCAGTTTTCCCAGCACCATTTATTAAAGAGACTTCTTTCCCCATTGAGTATTTTTGCCTCCCTTTACAAATATTAGTTGACTCTATATGCAAGGGTTCATTTCTGGGCTCTGTATTCTGTTCCACTGGTCTATGTGTCTATTTTTATGCAAGTAGCATCTGTTTGGATTATTACAGCTTTATAATATAGCTTAAAATCAGTAAGTATATTGCCTCCAGCTTTGTTGTTCTTTCTCAGGACTAGTTTAGCTATTTGGAGTCTGAGGTTTTAAATAAATTTTAATATTGTTTTTTTTCTATTTCTGTGAAAAATGCCATTAGGATTTTTATAAAGATTGCATTGGATGTATAGATGGCTTTGGGTAGTATGGATAATTTAATAATATTAATACTTCTGATCCAGAAACATGGAAAATCTTTCCATTTACTTGTGTCATCTTCAGTTGCATTAATCAAAGTCATAGTTCTCAGTGTTCAGATCTTTCACTATCTTGGTTAAATTTATTCCAAGTTACTTTCTTATGTTATTGTGAATGGAAATGTTTTATTTTTCAGATATTTTGTTGTTAATGTATAGAAACACAACGGATTTCTGCATTTTGGTTTTGTACCCTGCAATCTTACAAATTTGATGATTAGTTCTAACAGTTTTTTATGGAGTCTTTAGGATTTTCCATATATAAGATCATATAATCTGCAAACAGAGATAATTTTACTTCTTCCTTTCCAATCTGGATAATAATAATAGTAAAATCTCCCTTGTAGATGCTATGAATGGAAAGGAAGGAGGTGTCAAGTGTTCCTTTGTTAAGTCCAAGAAATGGACTGTCCCTATCTCTCTCTTTTTTTATTTAATTTAATTTTATTATGTTATGTTAGTCACCATACAGTACATCATTAGTTTTTGATGTAGTGTTCCATGATCCCTATATCTCTATACCACTTATTGCTGGGGAAAAGGGGCATCACGAGAAATCTAGGCATAGGCAAAATTTTCCCTTTCAAAGAGAAGATGATAGCTAAGTCCATTCCTGATCTAAAAGCCTCAATCAAGGGGTGCCTGGGTGGCTCAGTTAAAGTGTCTGCCTTTGACTCAGGTCATGATCTTGGGGTCCTGGGATTGGGCCGACGTCAGGCTCCCTGCTCAGTGAGGTGTCTGCTTCTCCTTCTCCCTCTCCCTCTGCCCCTCCCCACCCCACTCATGCTCTGTCTCTCTCTCTCAAATAGATAAATTAAATCTTAAAAAAAAAAAGCCTCGATCAAGAAAGGAGAAGATACTATAAAGAACATAAAATGAGAAAGTAGTTGACGAGCAATCCATTTCCTTAACTTATTATGTTATTGTAAAGCTATTTCACACACCTTTGTATTTTAATTTGAACTGATGGTGATTACTGTATTAATGTTATCATCCCTTCCAAATCACAGGTCAGTCTATTTGTGCACCGATGAAAGCAGTCTTTGATTTTCTTTCTTTCTTTCTTTCTTTCTTTCTTTCTTTCTTTCTTTCTTTCTTTCTTTCTTTCTTTCTTTCTTTCTTTCTTCCTTTCTTTCTTTCTCTTTCTTTCTTTCTTCTTTTTCTTTCTTCCTTTCTTTTTTTTTAACTCCCTTATGAATGCAATGAACTGAAAGGAAGGTTGTTTTCTTCTTACCTTCTCTGATGCATACAAACTCATATTTTTGTTGTTGTTCTAATGGTGTGCTAGAACTTCTCTGCTGTACTACTGGACTTCCACAAACATTCTCTCATCCATGGGTGACTGTCTAAGACAGTGTTCTCCAGGGACTCCTAGACCACAACAAAAAGGGGCTGAAGCCAGTCCATGAGCACTGCGGGGTCCACATCTGGGACTGAAATCTGTATGCCTATTACCTGATGAATGGGTGGGCAAGTCTTCTCCCAGGTCCCTTGGTGTATGGAGCTGGATCCCACACTGCACACAAAGACACTGTTGTCTATGGTGGATACCAAATTGTTGTTGTTGAGGAGGAGACATGAGTGAGGGACAGCTTATTCAACTATCTTGTTGATGTCACTCAGAGCTAAATTTCTGGTGAAGAATATAGTCTAAGATGCCAAAAATGGAGTTACGGTGGGTATTACTTGTGATGGCTGTGATGGAGTTAAAGCATTCTAAGATTCTTGTATTGATTGGGAAGAGGATAAAACTACTGATTAACCTTAGACTTTCTGGGTCAAGTGTATAAATCAAAATTCAGAAATTGCTGTGAGAATGGAAAGAGAATAGATATTTAACATATACATCGATAGAAAAGAAAAGGGAATAAAATAAAACTTGATCAATCAATGAAAAGCAAGGAGAGAGTTTAATAAAGAAGCAAAGAAAACAATAGAAAATAGGAAAACAGAATAAGATTGTAAAAATGTATTAAAGGTATCATAAATCATAATAAATGCAATTATTAATACATTAATTGTGCCAAGTAAAAAGGTGTTTCCCAGAAAAGTAGTGTTTTAAAATTCTAATTGTATGCTTTTTACTGAGAGTCACATATGAATAATAATACAGCTAGGCTGAAAGAAACGTATGAATACTCCCAGACAAATGATATCCAAAAAGCTTAAGATAGTCACATCAATAGAAACAACACATATTTTGAGAAAAAAAAAATAGTAGTGACAAAAAGGAAACTTAAAATTATCACAGGGAAATTGTCTGGGAGTATGTAATCCTAAACCTATATACTCCTTATAAAGGAAGTCAAAATATATAACTTCAAAAATCATAAGGAAATTAACATGTTATATGCTGATATTATGCTTATTTTAACATAAATTTCTCATTAACAAACCGATTAAAACAAAAAAGTTAACAAGAATACTAAATATACGGACAACTGAATTAACAATTTTGGTCTAAAAGACATATAGAGAATCCTATCCACAAAGAGAATATAACTTAAAATATTATTAATATTTTCAAAATACACAGAGCTCTATGAAAATTGAACACAAAGGTACAAAAATAAATATTTCATGAAGTAAAAAATCACTATAATATAGATCTTATTCTTTTAGTGAAATTAAAATAAGTGAGCATGTATCATAAATAATAAATTTGAGGGCACATTACTACCAACCTTTCACCAACAACAAGAACAACAACAAAAATTAACTCAACACCAGCCAACTTGACTAGTGAATTCTATCTAAATTTTAAAGAAGAATTAACACTGATACTTCCAAAACTTCTTCCAAATGAAAGAAGAAGGACCACTTTACAAATCATTCTATGAGTCAAGAATTAAGCTGATACCAAAACTAGATAAAAACAATGCAAGAAAAGGAAAATACAAATAAATATCCCCTATGAATATAGAAGAAAAAATCCTAAATACAATACTAGCAAACTGAACCCCGCAACATATAAAAAGAATTATATCTTGACCAAATGGGATTTATCCCAGAAATACAAGGTTGGTTTAACATACAAAAATCAATCTACATAGGGATGCCTGGGTGGCTCAGTCAGTTAAGCATCTGCCTTTGACTCAGGTCATGAGCCCAGGGTCCTGGAATCAAATCCTGCATCCGGCTCCTTGCTCAGTGGGGAGCCTGCTTCTCCCTCTGCCTGCTGCTGCCCCTGTTTGTGCTCTCTCTCTGACAAGTAAAAAAATGCTTTATAAAAATCAATCTATATAATACACCTCAATAAGAAAATAAAGGACAAAAAAAAATTCTGCTTATTATCTCAATAGATTCAGAAAAAGCATTTGACAAAATCCAATACCCTATGATGATAAAAACACTAAAAACTAGGAGCAGGATGAGAACTTTTAAACATGATAAAGAGAGTTTATGAAAAATCTAAAATTTACCATAATTAATGGTGAAAGAATTATAACTTTACCCCTAAAATCAGGAACAAGATAAAGATATCCATACTAACCACTTGTATTTAATATTATGTTTAAGGACCAAGCCAGTGCAATTGGGCAAAGAAAAAAAATAAATATAAGGTGTCTTGATTGGAAAGGAAGAAGTAAAACTTCCTCTATTTGCAGATAACATGATCTTGTATATAGAAAATATATAATATTAAGGAATATGAGGAATCCAATAAAAATATTAAAAGCAATAAGCAAGTTTAGCAAGGTTGCAAGGTAGAAGAGCAATACACACAATTTTATTTCTACATATTGGCAATGGGCAAACCAAAAATAAAACTTTAAAAATTTTTAATACATTAACATCAAAAAGAATAAAATACTGAGGAATAAATTTAGCAAAAGAAGAACAAATCTTGTACAATCAGAACTTTAAAAATGTTGAAAGAAATGAAAGAAGACATAAGTAAATGGAAAAACATTTCATTTTAATAACTTAAAGACTTAATATTGTTAAATGGCAATAAAATGGTTCAAGTTTCCCTACTAGAATCTCAGCTGCCTTTTTTTTTTTTTTTTGCAGAATTTGACAAGGTGATCCTAAAATTTATATGAACATAGAAGGAAGCCAAAATAACCAAAATAATCTTAAGGAAGAACAAAGTTAGAGAACTCACATATTCTGATTTCAAAACTTACTAAATGGTTACAAAAATCAAGACAGTATGATATGAGTATTAGGATAAACATATAGAGCAATGGAAAAGAATTAAGAGTTCAGAGATAAACCCTTAAACTTATGATCAACTAATTTTGACAAGGGTGCCTAGACTATTCAATGGGGAGAGGATAGTCTTCAAATAAATGGTGCTAGGAAAATATCCATATGCAAAAGAATAAAAGTAGGCTCCTGACTTACCTCATACAAAAATTAATTCAAAATAAATCAAATACTTCAGTGTAAGGGCTCAAACTATAAAAACTCTTAGAATAAAACACAGTTGTAAATTTTCTTGACCTTAGGTTAGGCAACAGTTTGGTTAGGCAACAGTTTCTTAGATATGACACCTGAAGCACAAGTACCACAGGACAAAAACAAACACAGAGATGAATTGGATTTCATCAAAAGTAAACTTTGTGTTTCAAAGGATACTATCAAGAAAATAAGAGACAAGTATGAAATGGAAAAAAATATTTACAAACCATAATGTGATAAGAGATTTATATCTAGGTTTTACAAAGCACTCTTACAACTCAACAACAAAAACAACAACAAAAGCTGAATTAAAAACTAGGCAAAAGATATGAATAAATATTTCTCAAAAAAAGATATAAAAATGGCCAATAACTATATGAAAAGGTATTCAACATCATTAGATAACACTTCACACCCACTAGGATAGCCATAATAAATTTTGAGAGAGGACAATAGCAAGTATTGAAAACCATGTGGAAAATCAAAAACCTCATACATTGCTGGTGGAATGTATAATGGTAAAGCCATTTTGGACAACAGTTTGGTAGTTCCTCAAAAAGGCAAATACGAATTACCATATGACAACAATGCCACTCTTATATACACAAGAGATTGAAAACATATATTCACACAAAAATGTGTGCATAAATATATAGCAGCATTATATATAATAGCCAGAAAGTGAAAACAACATAATGTCCACCAACTGATGAACAGATAAATAAATGCTGTATATTTATATAATGTAATATTATTCAGCCACAAAAGGCTGGGTGATGGACATTGGGGAGGGTCTGTGCTATGGTGAGCTCTGTGAATTGTGTAAGACTGATGAATCACAGACCTGTACCTCTGAAACAGATAATACATTATATGTTAAAAAAAAAAAAAAGAGAGAGAGAGAGAGAGAGAGAAGATAGTAGGAAGGGAAAAATGAAGGGGGGAAATTGGAAGGGGAGACAAACCATGAGAGACTATGGATTCAGAAACAAACTGAGGGTTCTAGAGAGGAGGGGTGTGGGGGGATGGGTTAGCCTGGTGATGGGTATTAAAGAGGGCACATACTGCGTGGAGCACTGGGTGTTATATGCAAACAATGAATCTTGGAACACTACATCAAAAACTAATGATGTAATGCATGGTGATTAACATAACATAAAATAAAATTTTAAAAAAGGAATGAACTGATATATGGTACAATATGGATAAATCTTGAAAACATTATGCAAACTAAAAGAAGCTATGTACCAAAAGGTCACGTAGTATATGATCCCATTTATATGATATATCCAGAACAGGCAAATCCATGGAGACAGAAAGTAGATTAGTGGTTACCTGAGCCTAGAAGGAGGGGAAAATGGGGAGTAAACACTAAATGGGTACAGGGCTCATTTTGGGGGTGATGAAAATGTTCTGATATTAGATATTGGTAAGTTGCATAGCCTTGTGAATTTACTAAAAATCACTAAATTGAATATTTTAAAAGAGTGAATTATATGGTATATACATCACACCGTAATGTAAAAATCAGAAAGCTTAGGGGCAACTGGGTGGCTCAGTCGGTTAAGCATCTGACTCTTGATTTCCACTTAGGTCTTAATTTCAGGGTCATGGGACTGAGTCACACCTTGTGCTCCACGCTGGGCATGGAGCCTGCTTAAGATTCTCTCTCTGCCTCTCCTCCCACCCCCAATGCCCCCATGTTCTCTCTGTCAAAAAAAAAAAAAAATCAGAAAAGTAAATGAAGAAACTACATAAATTAGAAATTTAAGACACATTTTAAAATATTTTATGGATGATAGGGGCGCCTGGGTGGCTCAGTCGTTAAGCGTCTGCCTTCAGCTCAGGTCATGATCCCAGGGTCCTGGGATCAAGCCCCGCATTGGGCTCCCTGCTCAGCAGGAAGCCTGCTTCTCCCTCTCCCACTCCCCCTGCTTGTGTTCCTGCTCTCGCTATCTCTCTCTCTCTGTCGAATAAATAAATAAAATCTTTAAAAAATAAAATAAAATAAAATATTTTATGGATGATAGTAAGATAATCATGGAAATTAGAATATACTTAGAACTAAGAGACCATGTTTTCACCTGAGGAATACAGTGAATTTATAAGAAATTTAAAGGAAAATGTATAGCCTTCAATATTTTGAAAGGTGAAGATTAATGAGTTAAGTATTTCAATAAATAAATTAATAAATCAATAACATTTCAAACACAAATACAGTAAAAGAAAAGAAATCATGAAACAGAAGTGAAAAATAAACAGAAAACCAAAAAGAGTGAAATAAATAACAGAAAATTACAACAAAATATAAAGTCTAAAAGCTGCTTTTGGGGAAAATTTAATAAAGAGAACCTTCTTTCAAGATTGATGCAGAAAAAGGAAGTTACAAATATGAATCCTAAGAAGTGGGATTTTTTTTTAAAAGATCTAAAATTTTAATATTTTTTTCTTTAAATTTTTTTATTCTTAGGTTAATCACCATACATTACATCATTAGTTCCTGATGTAGTGTTCCATGATTCATTGTTTGTGCATAACACCCAGTGCTCTACGCAGAACGTGCCCTCTTTAATACCCATCACCAGGCTAACCCATCCCCCTACCCCCCTCCCCTCTAGAACCCTCAGTTTGTTTTCCAGAGTCCATCGTCTCTCATGATTTGTCTCCCCCTCTGATTTACCCCCCTTCATTCTTCCCCTCCTGCTATCTTTTTCTTCTTATTTTTCTTAACATTTATTTTATAATTTTTATTGTTATGTTAATCACCATACATTACATCATTAGTTTTTGATGGAGTGTTCCATGATTCATTGTTTGTGCATAACACCCAGTGCTCCACGCAGAATGTGCCCTCTTTAATACTCATCACCAGGCTAACCCATCCCCCCACCCTCCTCCCCTCTAGAACCCTCAGTTTGCTTTTCAGAGTCCATCGTCTCTCATGGTTCGTCTCCCCCTCCGACTTACTCCCCTTCATTCTTCCCCTCCTGCTATCTTCTTCTTTTTTTTTTTCTTAACATATATCGCATTATTTGTTTCAGAAGTACAGATCTGTGATTCATCAGTCTTGTACAATTCACAGCGCTCACCATAGCACATACCCTCCCCAATGTCTATCACCCAGTCACCCCATCCCTCCCACCCCCCCACTCCAGCAACCCTCAGTTTGTTTCCTGAGATTAAGAATTCCTCATATCAGTGAGGTCATATGATATATGTCTTTCTCTGACTGACTTATTTCACTCAGCATAACACCCTCCAGTTCCATCCACGTCATTGCAAATGGCAAGATCTCATTTTTTTGATGGCTGCATAATATTCCATTGTGTATATATACATCTTCTTTATCCATTCATCTGTCGATGGACATCTTGGCTCTTTCCACAGTTTGGCTATTGTGGACATTGCTGCTATAAACATTGGGGTGTACGTACCCCTTCAGATCCCTACATTTTTATCTTTGTGGTAAATACCCAGTAGTGCAATTGCTGGATCATATGGTAGCTCTATTCTGGAAAACAGTATGGAGGGTCCTCAAAAAGTTGAAAATTTTAATATTTTAAAGTACTATAAATATACTATGAATACTTTGTGGAATAAATATTAAAACTAAAGAAATTGATAATTTCATAGAAGATTATAATTTATAATCATTAAACTCAACAATGAATAAAAAACTGATAATCTTATAACTAAGGAAAATATGGATCACTATTTTTTTAATCTATCTACAGAAACAGACAAAATGAGAGTTTATCTTATGGCAAAAGTGGAGTACCTTCTATCAGACTTGTCCATCTGGCTAAGAAAATAATTTCTTGCATATATTAGGAAACAGGCAGTGTAGGATTATGATCCATGAGAGAAAAGAAACAAGGTTAGCCTAACTTTCTGGCTAGAGTTAATCTCTGGACCGTAATGCATGGAGGAGAAACTTGAGCACAGCCTGGCAGTCATGCTGAGTTGGGCAGATAGCAAATGAAGATCAAGGAGGTTGAGCTGGCCAGAGTTTTTAACAAAAAATAAAATTTAAATTTAAAAATTTTAAAAAATTCTGAAGCCTACATAGGATTGGCCTTGAAACTCTGCTGAATACTAAGCCATAAGTGTATATATGAAGTCCACAAAGTCAAATAAATTATAACTACTTACAACTATTTGTTGAAAGTGAACAAATAAATTATAACTACTATTCAACTATTTGTTGAAAGTGAACAAAAAATCTTAGAGTTCACACAAAACTGGACGTATTTAAGATCTATCTAGCCAGGGCTGCCTGGGTGGCTTAGTCGTTAAGCATCTGCCTTTGGCTCAGGTCATGATCCCACGGTCCTGGGATGAAACACCCTGTAGGGCTCCCTGCACAGCAGGGAGCCTGCTTCGCCCTCTCCACCCTGCTCGTGCTCTCTCTCGCTATCTCTGTCTCTTTCTCTCTCAAATAAATGAATAAAATATTTTAAAAAAATTTATCTAGCTAAAGAGACTTTATTAAACACTTGGGATATTCAGTAGAGATCACAGAAAATCCATGTCTTAACAGTAGGACTAAAGTAGTCCTGAAGTAAAGGATAGTGTACACCCATCTTAACAAAGCTTTATGAGACAGACTTTAAAAGAATAAAGCTAATCTGTAAGAAAATTAATTGCTTGAGCCTTCCAAAAAAATAAATACACGGGCACCTGGATGGCTCAGTTAGTTGAACATCCCACTCTTGATTTTGGCTCTGGTCATGATCTCAGGGTCATGAGATCAAGCCCAGCATCTGTGGTCAGGTTCCATGCTCAGCAGGGAGTCTGCTTGGGATTCTGTCTCTCCTCTCCCACTGCCCATCCCCCCCCACTCATGGCTTGCTCGCTCTCTCTCTCTCAAATAAATAAATAAATAAAATCTTAAATAAATACATAAAATTACACACTTTAAGAAAAACAATAAAATCCAACATTCACCAATACAATAATCACCAAAATAACAATTTCCATCATCCTTAAGTAAAAACCACAATGTATCAGAAGGAAAAAATATGACTTATAACCAGATAAAAATTAGGTGAATAGAAAGCAACCCAGAAAAGATAGAGATAATGGAATTGGCAGACAAAGACTTTAAAATAACTCTCATAAATATATTCAAGGATTTTAAGGAAAATATGAACATGATAAAGTCAGAAATGAAAATAAAAAACAAAACATCTCATTTAGGACTGAAGAATAAAATATCCAAGATAAAAGAGCAGGTTATATACTGTAGAAGAAAAGATCAATGAACTTGAAGACATAACAAAAGAAACTACAGGAATAAAGCCTGGGGGTGGACGGATAGGAAGGATGAAAGAAAAAAATGAGCTGAATCTCAGAGACCTTTGAGACAATATTATGTGATTTATCATATGTGCAATTAAAGTTGAGAAAAAGGGCAGAGGCATATTTGAAGAAATAATGCTGAAAGAATGACCTTAAATTTTTCCAATTTGATAAAAATTATAATCTACATATCTAAGAAGCTCAGAAAACATCAAGCAGATTAAAACTCCCCTGCAAAACCACCCAAGGTACAACTTAAAAGAAAATCTTAAAAGCAGTCACAGAAAAACATAAATATTAAATTCAGGATATCAAATGTAAGAAATACCAGTGACTTCTTGTCAGAAACAATGCAAGCCAGGGGATAATCAAATGATGCCTTTAAACAGGTTAAAGGAAGTAAAAATCTTTCAAATCGGAATTCTATCTCCAGCAAACTATCTTCATTAAAATGAAGGTAAATCCCACTTTTTTTTAGACAAACAAAAGCTGATAGAATTCATTGCTATCAGACTTGCACTAAGACTGAAGAATACTACCCAATGAAAACTCAGAATTACACATAGGAATAAAAATCACTGAAAATGGTTAATATAACGTATATACACAATACATTTTTTCTACATTCCTTAACAGATAATCATTAAAGCAGAAAGACTAACAATATATCATGAGATTTATAACATATGGAGAAGTAAAATGTACTACAACAGCATAAAAGATGGAAGACAGAAAATAGACATTCACTGTTGTAAGGTTCTTAAATTATAGTGGTATAATAGTAGTTGAGGGTACATTGTGACAAGTTAAAGAACAACCAAAGAACAACTGGGTGGGGCAGGTGGAACAGAAGCATAGTCCATATAGCAATAGTGGAGATGGAATGGAATATTGAAACTATATTCAATTGAACAAAAGAAAAGGAACATAGACCAGATGGACAAAAAGAAAGCAAAAAGCAAGAGTGCAGATTTAAAATGACTATATTCATAATCATATTAATTTTAAATGGTGCAAACTGGGGGTCAGCAAACGTTTTCTTGTAAGATCAAGAGTAAATAGGATGTGCAAGCCCTACAGTCTCCATTAACTGCTCAACTCTGTGGCTGTAGCCTGAAAACTACAGCCATAGACAATATAGAAATGAATAGGCATGGTTGTTTTCCAAATTTCTTTTTAGCAAAAACAAGCAGTCAGTCCATGGGCCATAGTTTGATTATATCTGGTCTGAGTACTATTCAATAGGAATACTATGTGAACCAAAAATGGGAGTCATATACATAATCTTAAATATTATGACACCTATATTAAAAAATAAAGGAAATAGATGAAATTAATTTTAATAATATATTTTATTTAAGTATATCCAAGATACCGTTATTTCAAAATGTAATCAACATATAAGTAATTAATAAGATTTTACATTCCTTTTTTGTGCTAAGTCTTTGAAATCTGGTGTACATTTTATACTTAAAGAGGCAGTAGCTCTCCAATCATGGTGACACAGGAAAATGAACATAGGATGCATCCATGGACCCACTGGACAAGCATGAGGTGGACTTGGGCCAGGATTCCATTTATCACCTAGCTCCTGTGTTAACCCTATTCTATCGGCAAGACTGTGATGACATTTCAGGCCCCATGTAATCAGTATCAGGTTAGATACCCTATGAAAGATCATAATTTTCCATTATAGTTACTAACATCAACTGTCTGCCCATCAGCTTTTTGTTTTTTATTTTTTTGGTTTTCGGTTTATATACATTAGGCTATCCTCCCATCGTGTGTGGTCATCTATCTTGCTCCTGGGAACAACATGGTATATTAGCCATTGTCAACAAATCCCAGAGGGTCTAAGCATCTTGGTTGCCTCTTTAGCTTTACTACCTGTTACAGTAATATACCCACTTGCTTCTAACACTTAAGTATCACCACTTGGCCTCTTTGGTGACAGACTACTATCATCTTCCTCAAATCAGGAATGGAGGGGTTAATAGCATCTGCTACTATTAACTCTGGTCTACCAAGAACGGTCACACCTGGGCCTGCCAACAATGCTTGTGTCACCCTTACTCTCAGAGCAAAGATTCTCAACGCCCTCCTGAGGAACATCTTGCTGGGTGGGAGTCCTCTGAGAGAATTGATAGAACACATGTCAGAAATGTCCTACCAAGTAGCAAAGAAGCTAAAGTATTTTCTACCAATTCCCATTTCCTGTTGGTTGAAAGTTACTCCTGGGGATATAAAGTTCTCAGCACTAATAGCCAGTGCATGGCACTGCAGAGCTTCTCCAGGGACCAGAAAAAGCCCTCAGGCAGAAAGATGCAGATGCTTGGAAGAGGAAGCCTCTGGTGTGCGCAAAGCTGCAGGAAAATGTTGAGGGGATAGTGGGTAAGGCCCCCAAAGTTTCTGTTTCTTAGGACATAAACTCAACTACAGAAGTCAAACTTAACCATACAGAAGGATGTCTGTGTTGTTACTATTTGCAATATTGGAAAAAATGGCAACAGGCTAATTATTCATCCCTTGAGGAATACTGGGGAATGGATAAATAAATGGTTTAATTATCAGTAAAACAGTCAGCCATTAATATGAATGAACTGGATTTACTTGTATTATTAGGGACAAATCTAAAAACATATATTGAGCAAAAAAATTACTTGCAAAATTTATATACAGTAAATTTATTTATATCTATATCTATATCCATATGTTTATTTAAACCCCAACACTAAACCAATACTAAATAATGATGTATTATATACAGTATCTGCATATGTAGTAATATTACAAAAATGTGCATGGAATGATACATACAAACTTCAGAATCTTGGTTATTTCTGGAAGGGAAGGGATAAAATCAGACTGAGGGTTAAGCTGTTTTTAAAACACCTATTTCTTAAGAGAAAATTTTAAAAATAGTCTAAGCAAATATGTCAAAAATGTTCATTATTATTAAATTTCATGGTAACAGGTGTCTGTTATATTTTGTTTAAAATGATTCATGATTTGGGTGCCTGAGTGGCTCAGTCGGTTAAGCATCTGCCTTTGGCTCAGGTCATGATCCCAGGGTCCTGGGATTGAGCCCGATGTTGGGCTCCCCACTCAGTGGGGAGTCTTCTTCTCCCTCTGCTTCTTCCTCTGCCCTTCCCCCTGCTTGTGCTCTCTCACTTTTTCTCTCTCTCAAATAAATAAATAAAATCTTAAAAATTTTTTTAAATGATTCATGATTTAAAATTAGTATTTATTTTAATCACTTAAAACCCCAAGTGGTGGACTAGAAGATAGCTTAAGGTGGTGTTTCTTAGATCTGGCTGCTTGTCAGAATTATCTGAAGAGTTGTTTGCTTTTTTTTTTTAATATATGCCTGAATCCCACTCAAGGGAAATCAGTTTCAGTAGATCTGGGGTAGGGTCCCCAGATTTTTAAAAAAGTTTCTTGAGTAATTTTGATATGCAGTCATCTTTGGGAGCTACTGACTTGAGATATTTTTCTTTTTCTAGAAAATCTAACTTGCATCCTTGCTTTTGATTCTATAACTAGAAGTTAAGCAACTCACTTGTAAATATTTTTGCTAAGTGATTGCATAATGCTATGCCCTTTGTTTTTATTAAATTAACAAAGATAGCTTTGGGATTTGCTATAAAATCATTGATGAGTTACACTGTCAACTGCATGATTTAGTATCATTGATAAACTATATCTTAGAAGAAATGACGCTCATACTTAAATGCCAGAAAAAACTGTCTTTCTGAATAACTGACATTTTTCCTTTTATCAGTTAATAATTACTGTAAATTTATTGTGTATAAATTTTTACCCGGACTGCCAAAAAACTCAGAATGAAATTTAATACCTTTTAAAAAATTCACTTCTATTTTAATAGCTTTTATGTAGTTGAGTCTTTTACTGAAAACTACAAATACCTTATAACGCTAGGTTTAATGTGAATAACTGATGTTGCTGCTGCTGATGATGATGACAGCTACCATGTTGGGGTGCTCGTACTATGTGACTACATAAACTTAATTTTTAAATTTAATCCTCAGCTCCACTCCTGATGTAGGAAAGCAAGTTGTTTTACAGAAGTAAGTTAACTGGCACAAAAGCTTTTTTTCACTGATGAAGAAAATGTGAGTTACCAAAAAAAGGGGAGAACTTGTAAATGTACTCAATAAATTAGTTCCCTGTGAATCTATCCAACAACTAACCACTAGTCCATAGCCACTCTCATGGATAGTGTTTTATGGCTCCAACTCTCAGTTTATACCTTTTATTCCAAGGAGTTAGGCAATGGTTTCAAAGATTCTCTCCAGGACGCCTGGGTGGCTCAGTTGGTTAAGCGACTGCCTTCGGCTCAGGTCATGATCCTGGAGTCCCGGGATCGAGTCCCGCTTCGGGCTCCCTGCTCAGCGGGAAGTCTGCTTCTCCCTCTGACCCTCTTCCCTCTCGTGCTCTCTATCTCTCATTCTCTCTCTCTCAAATAAATAAATAAAATCTTTAAAAAAAAAAAAAGATTCTCTCCAGTTTAATATGTCATTCTCTGGTTTAACATGTCATTCTCTCCAGTTAATTAAGTCATGAAATTTGTAAAATTGACTCTGGCTGATATTGTAGCTAAGATGGAGGGCAACCATTTTCCCATTTGTTCTCTTTCTCCCAGCAGAAACCAAAAGTGTGGACAGAAATGAGGTCTAGGGCCGTTGTAATATCAGAGATATAAATAATAAGGATAATCTCTAGGCTTCAAACTACATGAACATTTTCACTCAGTATACTTTCCGCATTCCTTCTCTATCCCCTCTTAGCCTTCTTCAAATAATGTAGAAATATATTATGAAAATAATTATAAAATAAATACTGTTATTATATTTGCAGGTAAAAAGCATTGTATAACAAAAAATAATTAACACAGAGGGTGTCACACTGGATATACATTCAAGAAGTCAGAATCTAACCCAAAATATTCTTTTTCCTTATGGTCTAAATATTTGTTAATTGAAATTATTACAATAGCATTCACTTCTCAGATGTTTTTATATGACTATGTCACAAAGGTTCTCACCCCTTTTAGTTTGTCCTGTTTATACTAATGGACAGAAAAACAGCATGTTGCATTAAAGAACCTTTTAGAATACTTGTTCTACTTGTTGATGCATTCATGTCATAAAACCATTATGTCTTGAAGAGTGAATTTATTTTAGGGCATTCCGGGATAAAACTGAAATAGACTAAAGGTTTGAATCTGCACATGCTGTGTGGTGGTATATTTCTGATTTACCAAGATTTATAGAAAGTACCCAAGAAGTTACTGGAACTCTTTTTAGCTTCTTCTGCTTGGTGATCAGACAGGCATATAAACAGAGTCTTCAGAAAACTGGGGAGGGCCAGAAAATTATAAGTTTTTTGAGAGATCAGAAAATAGGAACTTCTCAAAGAGCCTAGCAGTATCTTCTTTGAATCGGGTGGCATCATTGACAGGTGAACACTTCTGGGAAAATCTGAAGATTATAGAAGCTTGCCCATCTGACCTGGAGTGTTTCTGGGTCCCTTGCACTGTGTGGCCATCTGTGTAAGTTGGGTCACCTTACCTACTTTATAAACAAGTTCATCCTTTGCTTTGTCTGTCAGTGCCTTTTGTATCAATCACATCACTTTGATGACGATTCATGGGGTTA